>NW_020837998.1:61048-616592 GCF_003676395.1 Aethalodelphis obliquidens | reverse complement strand
TTCTTTCTTTCTTTCTTTCTTTCTTTCTTTCTTTCTTTCTTTCTTTCCTTCCTTCCTTCCTTCCTTCCTTCCTTCCTTCCTTTAGACAACAAATCATCCCAAATTGAGGAAGTGGACTTTGAGACCAAGATTTATGATTTTTTCCCCCTTTTCCTCTCTTTGTGAGTCTGTATGTGTATGTTTGTGTGTGAGATTTTGTCTGCATAGCTTTGTTTCCACCATTTGTCCTAAGGTTCTAGCCATCTGTTTTTCAATAAAAAATTTTTTCTTAATAATTATTTTTTAATTTAATAACTTTATTATAATTTACTTTACTTTATCTTCTTTCTTTCTTTCTTTTTCCCTTCCTTCCCTCCTGCCTTCCTTCCTTCCTTCCTCCCACTGTCCCTCCCTCGCTCCCTCCTTTCTTTCCTTCTTTCCTTCTTTCTTTATCTCTTCCTTCCTTCCTTCCCTCTTTTCTTTCTTTCTTTCTTTCTTTCTTTCTTTCTTTCTTTCTTTCTTTCTTTTTCTTTCTTTCTTTCTTTCTTTCTTTCTTCTTACTTCTAATTCTTTCTCTCTACTTTTGCTCCTTTTTATTCTGAGCCATGTGTATGAAAGGCTCTTGTTGCTGCAGCCAGGAGTCAATGCTGTGCCTCTGAGGTGGGAGAGCCAACTTCAGGACACTGGTCGACAAGAGACCTCCCAGCTCCACATAATATCAAATGGCAAAAATCTCCCAGAGATCTGCATCTCAACACCAGCACCCAGCTTCACTCAATGACCAGCAAGCTACAGTGCTGGACACCCTATGACAAACAACTAGCAAAACAGGAACACAACCCGACCCATTAGAATAGAGGCTGCCTAAAATCATAATAAGTCCACAGACACCCTAAAACACACCAACAGATGTGGACCTTCCCACCAGAGAGACAAGATCCAGCCTCATCCACCAGAACACAGACACTAGTCCCCTCCACCAGGAATCCTACACAACCCACTGAACCAACCTTAGCCACTGGGGACAGACATCAAAAACAATGGGAATGACGAACATGCAGCCTGCAAAATGGAGACCTCAAACACAGTAAGATAAGCAAAATGAGAAGACAGAAAAACACACAGCAAATGAAGGAGCAAGATAAAAAAGCACCAGACCTAACAAATGAAGAGGAAATAGGCAGTCTACCTGAAAAAGAATTCAGAATAATGATAGTGAAGATGATCCAAAATCTTGGAAATAGAATCAACAAAATGCAAGAAAAGTTTAACAAGGACCTAGAAAAACTAAAGATGAAACAAACAATGATGAACAACACAATAAATGAAATGAAAAATACTCTAGATGGGATCAACAGCAGAATAACTGAGGCAGAAGAACGGATAAGTGACCTGGAAGATAAAATAGTGGCAATAACTACTGCAGAGCAGAATAAAGAAAAAAGAATGAAAAGAACTGAGGACAGTCTCAGAGACGTCTGGGACAACATCAAACGCACCAACATTTGAACTATAGGGGTTATAGAAGAAGAAGAGAAAAAGAAAGGGACTGAGAAAATATTTGAAGAGATTATAGTTGAAAGCTTCCCTAATATGGGAAAGGAAATAATTAATCAAGTCCAGGAAGCACAGAGAGTCCCATACAGGATAAATCCAAGGAGAAATACGCCAAGACACATATTAATCAAACTGTCAAAAATTAAATACAAAGAAAGCATATTAAAAGCAGCAAGGGAAAAACAACAAATAACACACAAGGGAATCCCCATAAGGTTAAAAGCTGATTTTTCAGCAGAAACTCTGCAAGCCAGAAGGGACTGGCAGGACATATTTAAAGTGAGGAAGGAGAAAAACCTGCAACCAAGATTACTCTACCCAGCGAGGATCTCATTCAGATTTGATGGAGAAATAAAAACCTTTACAGACAAGCAAAAGCTGAGAGAGCTCAGCACCACCAAACCAGCTTTACAACAAACGCTAAAGGAATTTCTCTAGGCAAGAAACACAAGAGAAGGAAAAGACCTACAATAATGAACCCAAAACAATTTAGAAAATGCGAATAGGAACATACATATCGATAATTACCTTAAATGTAAATGGACTAAATGCTCCCACCAAAAGACACAGATTGGCTGAATGGATACAAAAAGAAGACCCATATATATGCTGTCTACAAGACACCACTTCAGACCTAGAAACACATACAGACTGAAAGTAAGGGGATGGAAAATGATACTCCATGCAAATGGAAACCAAAAGAAAGCTGGAGTAGCAATTTTCATATCAGACAAAATAGATTTAAAATAAAGACTATTAGAAGAGACAAAGAAGGACACTACATAATGATCAAGGGATCGATCGAAGAAGAGGATATAACAATTGTAAATATGTATGCACCCAACATAGGAGCACCTCAATACATAAGGCAAATACTAACAGCCATAAAAGGGGAAATCGACAGTAACACATTCATATAGGGGACTTTAACACCCCACTTTCGCCAATGGACAGATCATCCAAAATGAAAATAAATGAGGAAACACAAGCTTTAAATGATACATTAAACAAGATGGACTTAATTGATATTTATAGGACACTCCATCCAAAAACAACAGAATACACATTTTTCTCAAGTGCTCATGGAACATTCTACAGAATAGATCATATCATGGGTCACAAATCAAGCCTTGGTAAATTTAAGAATATTAAAATTGTATCAAGTAACTTTTCTGACCACAATGCCATAAGACTAGATATCAATTACAGGAAAAGATCTGTAAAAAATACGAACACATGGAGGCGAAACAATACACTACTTAATTACGAAGTGATCACTGAAGAAATCAAAGAGGAAATAAAAAAAATACCTAGAAACAAATGACAATGGAGACACGACTACCCAATACCTATGGGACGCAGCAAAAGCAGTTCTAAGAGAGAAGTTTATAGCAATACAAGCCCACATTAAGAAACAGGAAACATCTCGAAAAAACAACCTAACCTTGAACCTAAAGCAATTAGAGAAGGAACAACAAAAAAGCCCAAAGTTAGCAGAAGGAAAGAAATTATAAAAATCCGATGAGAAATAAATGAAAAAGAAATGAAGGAAACAATAGCAAAGATCATTAAAACTAAAAGCTGGTTCTTTGAGAACGTAAACAAAATTGATAAACCATTAGCCAGACTCATCCAGGAAAAGAGGGCGAAGACTCAAATCATAGAATTAGAAACGAAAAAGAAGTAGCAACTGAAACTGCAGAAATACAAATGATCATGAGAGATTACTACAAGCAACCCTACGCCAATAAAATGGACAACCTGGAAGAAATGGACAAATTCGTGGAAATGCACAGCCTGCCAAGAGTGAATCAAGAAAAAATAGAAAATACGAACAGACCAATCACAAGCACTGAAATTGAAACTGTGATTAAAAATCTTCCAACAAACAAAAGCCCAGGACCAGATGGCTTCACACACGAATTCTATCAAACATTTAGAGAAGAGCTAACACCTATCCTTCTCAAACACTTCCAAAATATAGCAGAGGAAAGAACACTCCAAATTCATTCTACGAGGCCACCATCACCTTGATACCAAAACCAGACAAGGATGTCACAAAGAAAGAAAACTACAGGCCAATATCACTAATGAACATAGGTGCAAAAATCCTCAACAAAATACTAGCAAACAGAATCCAACAACACATTAAAAGGATCATACATCATGATCAAGTGGGGTTTATTCCAGGAAGGCAAGGATTCTTCAATATATGCAAATCAATCAATGTGATAAACCATATTAAAAAATTGAAGGAGGAAAACCATTTGATCATCTCAATAGATGCAGAGAAATCTTCCGAGAAAATTCAACACCAATTTATGATAAAAACCCTGCAGAAAGTAGGCATTGAGGGAACTTTCCTCAACATAATAAAGGCCATATATGACAAACCCACAGCCAACATCATCCTCAATGGTGAAAAACTGAAAGCATTTCCACTAAGATCAGGAACAAGACAAGGTTGCCCACTCTCACCACTCTTATTCAATATAGTTTTGGAAGTTTTAGCCACAGCAATCAGAGAAGAAAAGGAAATAAAAGGAATCCAAATCGGAAAAGAAGAAGTAAAGCTGTCACTGTTTGCAGATGACATGACACGATACATAGAGAATCCTAAAGATGCTACCAGAAAACTACTGGAGCTAATCAATGAATTTGGTAAAGTTGCAGGATACAAAATTAATGCACAGAAATCTCTGGCATTCCTATACACTAATGATGAAAAATCTGAAAGTGAAATCAAGAAAACACTCCCATTTAACATTGCAACAAAAAGAATAAATATATAGGAATAAAGCTACCTAAGGAGACAAAAGACCTGTATGCAGAAAATTATAAGACACTGATGAAAGAAATTAAAGATGATACAAATAGATGGAGAGATATACCATGTTCTTGGATTGGAAGAATCAACATTGTCAAAATGACTCTACTACCCAAAGCAATCTACAGATTCAATGCAATCCCTATCAAACTACCACTGGCATTTTTCACAGAACTAGAACAAAAAAATTCACAATTGGTATGGAAACACAAAAGACCCAGAATATCCAAAGCAATCTTGAGAACGAAAAATGGAGCAGGAAGAATCAGGCTCCTGGACTTCAGATTATACTACAAAGCTACAGTAATCAAGACAGTATGGTACTGGCACAAATACAGAAAGATAGATCAGTGGAACAGGATAGAAAGCCCAGAGATAAACCCACACACATATGGTCACCTCATCTTTGATAAAGGAGGGAAGAATATACAGTGGAGAAAAGACAGCCTCTTCAATAAGTAGTGCTGGGAAAACTGGACAGGTACATGTAAAAGCATGAGATTAGATCACTCCCTAACACCATACACAAAAATAAGCCCAAAATGTATTAAAGACCTTAATGTAAGGCCAGAAACTATCAAACTCTTAGAGGAAAACATAGGCAGAACACTCTATGACATAAATCACAGCAAGATCCTTTTTGACCCACCTCCTAGAGAAATGGAGATAAAAACAAAAATAAGCAAATGGGACCTAATGAAACTTCAAAGCTTTTGCACAACAAAGGAAACCATAAACAAGACCAAAAGACAACCCTCAGAATGGGAGAAAATATTTGCAAATGAAGCAACTGACAAAGGATTAATTTCCAAAATTTACAAGCAGCTCATGCAGCTCAATAACAAAAAAACAAACAACCCAATCCAAAAATGGGCAGAAGACCTAAATAGACATTTCTCCAAAGAAGATATACAGATTGCCAACAAACACATGAAAGAATGCTCAACATCCTTAATCATTAGGGAAATGCAAATCAAAACTACAATGGGATATCATCTCACACGAGTCAGAATGGCTATCATCAGCATATAAATTTATGGCTATCAGCAATAAATGCTGGAGAGGGTGTGGAGAAAAGGGAACACTCCTGCACTTCTGGTGGGAATGTGAATTGGTACAGCCACTATGGAGAACAGTATGGAGGTTCCTTAAAAAACTACAAATAGAACTACCATATGACCCAGCAATCCCACTACTGGGCATATACCCTGAGAAAACCATAATTCAAAAAGAGTCATGTACCAAAATGTTCATTGCAGCTCTATTTACAATAGCCCAGAGATGGAAACAACCTAAGTGCCCATCGTCGGATGAATGGATAAAGAAAATGTGCACATATATACAATGGAATATTAGCCATAAAACGAAACGAAATTGAGCTATTTGTAATGAGGTAGATAGACATAGAGTCTGTCATACAGAGTGAAGTAAGTCAGAAAGAGAAAGGCAAACACCATATGCTAACACATATATATGGAATTTAAGGGAAAAAAATGTCATGAAGAACCTAGGGATAAGACAGGAATAAAGACACAGACCTAGTAGGGAACGGACTTGAGGATATGGGGAGGGAGAAGTGTGAGCTGTGACAAATCGAGAGAGAAGCATAGACATATAAACACTACCAAATGTAAGGTAGATAGCTAGTGGGAAGCAGCCGCATAGCACAGGGATATCAGCTCGGTGCTTTGTGACCGCCTGGAGGGGTGGGATAGGGAGTGTGGGAGGGAGATGCAAGAGGGAAGAGATATGGGAACATATGTATATGTATAACTGATTCACTCTGTTATAAAGCAGAAACTAACACACCATTGTAAAGCAATTATACCCCAATAAAGATGTTAAAAGAAAAAAGAGACATGTACCACAATGTTCATTGCAGCACTATTTACAATAACCAGGACATGGAAGCAACCTAAGTGTCCATCGACAGATGAATGGATAAAGGATGATGTGGTACATATATACAATGGAATATTACTCGGCCATAAAAGGAAATGAAATTGAGTTATTTGTAGTGAGGTGGATGGACCTAGAGACTGTCTTACAGAGTGAAGTAAGTCAGAAAGAGAAAAACAAATACCATATGGTAACACATATATATGGAATCTAAAAAAAAAAAACAAGTTTCTGATGAACCTAAGGGCAGGACAGGAATAAAGACGCAGACGTAGAGAATGGACTTGAGGACACAGCAAGGGGGAAGGGTAAGTTGGCACAAAGTGAAAGAGTGGCATGGGTATATATACACTACCAAATGTAGAATAGATAGCTAGTGGGAAGCAGCTGCATAGCACAGGGAGATCAGTTTGGTGCTTTGTGACCACCTAGACGTGTTGGATAAGGAGTGTGGGAGGGAGGCGCAAGAAGGAGGGGACATGGGGATATATGTATACATATGGCTGATTCACTTTGTTATACTGCAGAAACTAACACAGCATTATAAAGCAATTATACTCCAATAAAGATGTTAAAAAATAAAAATAAATAAATTAATGAGATGATAGATGTTCACTAAACTTATTCTGATAATCATTTCATGATGTAAGTCAAATCATTCTGTACAGCTTAACCTTATGCAGTGCTGTATGTCAATTATATCTCAATTAAACTGGTAGAAAAAATTAGATGTATAGGACATTTTTGCAAAAATTGATGACCCTTGAATATGGGATGGGAAAAGATAATATTATTATATAAAAATTAAATTCCTTGGTATTTATAAAAATAAAATTCCCACTGAGCATCATAGAATCCGAGACTGACTAGTAACTACTTCTACCAGAAGAATCACGATCCAAGATTTTCTATTATTCTTTTTACACTGATAATTCTTTATTACTTAAGGGAGATTGCAAATGCATCTGTGTGCTTGAAATTACGAACAACTTCTCCCTGAAAATGTTATGCTAAAGAGCACTTAGGACACGAATTTAAAATATGAAATGAAATAAATAAAAGTATATTAATTTTTACAACTGAAAATTATACTGAAATGCTACTTAAATAATTATTTGTTGAGGCCCCAAACATCCTGAATTCTAAAATGTAAGTCTATGTTCCCAGTGATTGTATGCAGTCAAATTTCTCCCATAATGTCTCAGGGTGTAAAACTAACACCAAAAAGGAAAACTCAATAGGGAATCTAAATTTTAATTCACCTTTACCAAGGAAATGTGTTATTTGAAAGGAGGAAAGGGAGAAATACTGTAAAAACTTTACAACTGATGTTTCAGTTTTATAGACAGAAAATAAGAAACAGATTTGTAGTATAGAGATAGCACACCCTGTTCCAGCTCAAGTCAGCTGTTTTATTTTATTGGGTTTTATCTTAAGATGAAAGCAATACATACTGCTTCAACCCATGCTGAACTGTTTCATTTCATAGGATTTTATCTTCAGAAGCCAGTAATAGTCTCAGGTCTAACTTACATAATTTTTATGACATGTAATGCATAGTTTTCTATGAACACAGAGACTCTAAATTTTTCCTGAAATATGGAAATGACACTTTCTGTGGGTATCAGGGTAAGGCAATGCAATTAACATTAGATTACTTGGCTTTCACCAAGGAAGGTTTGCCAGAGCAAATAAAACTCTGGTCTTCAACCTGCACAGAAAGAGAGATGGGAAAAAGATGAATTTATGTCCTGACTAGAGGTTAGGCAGATTATTGTGCACTGCGTACTAGTACTCAAGTAAAAATATTTTCCCATAACAGCAATTTTGACATAGATTAAAAAACATAGGATGTCTTCTTTGATGCTCCTAGTACTTGAGTTTCAAAGTCATCACAATCTGGCTAACATTTTTTTTTAGAGAATACAAAGATTTTTCAGCAGCTCAATTTACCTTCCATTATTCACACAGATTCTACTAAATAAAGCACAACTATCATTTTTTAATTATTTTTCTGTTATCCAGAAATACCTTTTTTCAATCATACAATATATGAAATGTAGATTACCACCACTGAGCATTATTTTTTCCTGTTCATTTATTTAGGAATCTTGAAGTAAGCTTCTGAAATATTGTTTACAGCAAAACTGTAAACTAAAATGAACTAGAATAATAAAGATAAGGCTGCCTCATTTCGTAAGGGAAATGTCTGCATTCTTGGGTAAACAGGAGACTTGCATAAATCCAGCTTTGCCTTGTCAGACAGTTGGTGTAACTTGAGGTTGCATGGTCCATTATATTTTCTAAGAAACTTGATTAATTTATTGAATAAAACTTGAATAATACTTTTACCTCTAGAAAGTGACAATATTGATTCAAATAACTTTTATTCTTCTTTCTGTTACTTACATGACTGTTTTTTCTTTCTTTTCCTTCCTTCTTTACTTCACTCCTTGCTCCCTCCCTTCCTCTATCTTTTCTTTCCATTTTTTTTCTTTCCTCTTCCTTCCTTTTATTTTTGTTCTGCGATGAATTTAAAAACACAATCTAATCCTTGTCAGGAAATCTATCTATAAATGAAAAGAGCTTGCATTCTTACCTCTCATCATTTCATGTGTGAAACAGTAAACTCATGAGGCTATTAAAATGTGGCTTATTGGCTTTGAAAAAGAAGGTGTGACACAACCTCAACACTTCCCATTTCCTGAGACCATAAGGATAAAGAAGCCATAGCTGAACTATCAACTTCATCAGGATAAGAACATTGATCCCCAGCAACCCTGACTGGTTAGTTAAAATTAAATTTAGCTCTGAATTACCTCTTTTTCACAGAAAGAGGAGAGAAACTTCATAGGAATACAGAAAATATCTTGAAAAGTTTAATGATTTAAAATGAAAGGAAAATTAATATCATTGTTAATACTGCTCCCCCAATTACGTCTCTGGAATTCCTGGTTATAACTACACTAGAGTATCCAAAGGATATCATCCGTAACTTAAAATCCAGAAGACAAATAAAACCACAAGTATTTTAAATGCAATACTCATTGAAGGTGGTTGAGTTTAATTAGGATTTATGGATCCAGAAATGAAAGCCTATAAAAGCTAACCAGAAAAGAAGTTGGTCAGATGTATGTGTGATCTCTTGCAGCAATTAGACAAGGGGAAAGACATCTGTCAGAAAGTCCTGAACGTCAGGCAGGAGCCTACGGACTTGTCACCACAGATACTTGAGCACAGAAACAATATGGAAGAAATTAAGTGTAGGCAAGAGTATCTTTCAATAGGATTAGAAAGGAAAAATGACTGTGGACTGAAGCAAATATGACTAAAAGATGATAAAAGAAGTTCCAGATGTGAAGTGAAAACAGCCTAAGTCAGTATGAAAAATAAGAAAATAAAACTAGAAGATAAGATTTTTCTAAAATACAATGCAGAAAAAAAAAGTTGGTAGGTCTTGTTGATATACTGCCTGAGACCAAAGACAAAAACGTAAAGATATGGTTTCGAGCCTAGAGAACTAGAAAATTAATGATGTAAAAGAAATGGGCAAGGGGTCCAAAGAGGATCTCAATTTTCAACAGGATGTATATTTCTATATACATTCACACTTTCAGTTACTTTTTGATTGGGGCTATATCATTAAACCCTCGGTATTTGCTGTTTCTTTCTAGAATTCTAGAATTTTGAAAATAGTAATATAAGCTTCCACTATCTATCCAATATATAATAGATTGTAGAATATTTTAAATTATATCTTCCAAGGGCATCAATATAATGAACACTATTTAACAAGTAATTTCACTTGCTAATCTTTGTGATGTACTCTTAATCTCCAGCTAAATCCTTAAAGACCTTACCCTTATTCTTGAATTCTCTAAGTCCAAACTCTAATGCCTAAAATGCCAAGGGTGTTATTATCACTTTAGTTGGTATTCTTGACCTTTACTACTTCGGCTACATTCTCTCTTTTCCTCTAGACAATAGGTGACTGCAGCAGAATTCTGCCTTTTAAAAAAATGGATACTTCTTCCATTGGATATGATTAGAAGCCTCTATGGTTGTAATTTTCTAGGCTCTACGTCTCCCTACAGTTTTGGGCACAGATGATGCAAAATGGAATTGAGGCTATAAACATACTCAGATCAGCAGCTGACAGGATTAAGTCTCCAATTTCCTGGTCAAGAATTGTTAGAAACTTACTATCTGAAGTACCAAGAAAGCTGTCAAATAGTACCCCCACACACAACCACTTTCAATTACTTACAAATAGCTCTCCAACAGAAGTAGACTCTTTTCCATTCAGTAATGTATACTTGATTGATATTTATCTTCCTGGATAAAGAATAAGCCAGTACCCAAATCCCACAGTAGTCTAAAGCATCCTAGGAAAATCACTCAAGTCAAAAACATTTGCCATGTAAAAGGTAAAAAACAATGTTTTTACTTATTTTTATTAACTGTGCAGGTGATAAGGTGATGAAAATATTTCAAATCCTTTTTAAAAGGCTTTCAAAAAGGTTGACAATTATTTAAAGATAATTTACAAAGTTTATTAATGCACTTTATGTAGCCAACAATTCTTGACATATTTTTCTGTGAAAAAATTTCAATGCTGCAGTATCAGGGTATTTCATTTCCTATCTTCTAGAGCTTCATTTAACCTCATGAAGGAAAGAAACACAGTACACATAGTGAATCTGCTTCTCATTTTTCATAGAATCTTTCAGAAAGAAGTTTTTAAAACTATTGCAGACCTTCAGACTCTTTCCTTCCCTTTTCCTGATTTCTTGGCAAATTTGCACAAAACCTAAGAGGCACTGTGGTGCAGAAATAAAGAGCATGGAATTTGAAGCCAGGATTAGGAACTTCATTCAAAAAAATTCCACCACTTATTAGCTGTGTGACTTTGACCAAGTAATTCAACTTTCCGTGCCTCAGTTTCCTCATCTGTAAAATAGGAATAATGACAGCATTTATTTCATAGGGGTTTTGCCTATGTTCAATGAGTTCAAAATATATTAAGGTGTTCATGTTAATGCCTGGCAAATAGTAAGGGATATAAATGTCTGCTATAATTATTATTCTGGTAAACCAAGTATCATTACCATAAGAGTAAAGGGAGTTTGTTTTATTTGATATATGGGAATAGAAAGTCTATAAAATCTACTGTATTTACTAATGAAACTTCAAAATGTAGAAATCTGGACTGGTGAGTTCCCTTGCTCTGATTTCTTGTGAAACAATGTTATAAGGAATAAGTTCTTCTTCCACCAGGTATTGCAATTGCTCTTTGAGAGATAGTACCAGATTTAAAGATATTTCCTGTTTCATATTGTGTCAGCTAATGAAATTCATATTTATAGTCATTTCAATTTAATGTTGAAATAATTATCAAAGACTAACATTTCAATCAAGATTAACCTTACAGAATTGTACATCTCATTATTTTTTCCCAAATATCTACCACTCTTTGACCAGTATCAAGAAAAACCTGGTACATAAAGGAGTGTCAGGCTCCTTTGATTTAAGTCAACAAGGGCACTTTTTGCCTATGTTTAGACTTGTCCACTAGTTACTAATTCTCATTGTTAGCTTTCAAGCTCTCTTCACCATCCTCTTGCTTCAAGTTCAGACTAAATGACCACACTTGCTACTGCTAAGAGTGCGAGAAGATCAGCAAAGGTCATTCATTCCCACAGACTCACTGGAGAATTCACACAAGGATGGGGAGTAAGCCTCTATTGCATTTTCCCTTCAACAAAATGCAGGCTTTTGGTGACACAGCCTTTTGAAATTATCCAGCAAGCTCACCTTTTTTTAAGTGTGCATGATTTTTAAATATGTAATTACTTCACCTTTTAAGTTTTCTTTCATTTGAAGAATGAGGAAATGAGATTAAATGGTCCTTGCTAAATATAAAAACTTCAAAAATTGGAAATCAACAGAATAAAAGAAGAAAACTTCTGAAAATATAAGAAGTCTACATCTGGAGGCATTAAATCATAGAGTGGTATAGCTCTGAATTTTGAATATTCTAAATCACAAGGTACTTTCCGTATGTTGTTTTCTTTTCTTTGCAAAAGACAGTATAATATCAATTTATAAAGTACTAGTCACAGCAACAAATCAATGAGAAACTAATAAGTGTAAATTACTTAATGCTTGTTTAAAATGGTAGCATTAAGCAAAATACAACACATGCACAAATATACACATGCTTTTCTTACTCTCAATGTATTTTTTTCCTGTAATATAATCTTATAAATTTGATGGGATGAAATAAATAGGTTATAGTACGTTGCATTGATGAAATTCTTTAGCTTGCCATTATGGAATTTTAGTCTTCTAATCCTAAACAAACACAAAAGATAGATAAATATTCATAATTTAAATCTATCTTTTAAAAATTGTTCAGTTCAGCATAATTGTTACTATCATAGCTAATCCTCTGATAATAACAAACAGCATTTTGTCAGGTCCCTGTATTTTAGACATGTTAGTGTTATGGTCTATAATAACATTTCTTTAAAGAACTCAAAATGATCTTAATATATTATCTCAATACACATATATAAAAATAGTACCTGAAGACAGATACTATAATCATTAATTACAGATTGACTAACTCTCATTAAGAAGTTGAGTTCAGTACTAAAGGTGGAACTGCAGTCAAAGTTTTCCTCATTTTACTTTTCAGGGATTAAAGTACTTATTGAAATACACTGCTTAGTACTAGATCTGATCATATACAAATAGAACTAATAGATAGAAATCTGAGGCCATACCAACAATATGATCCTTAGATACAATTTAGTATCATGGAAAATAGTATTTATTAATTAAACAGTACTGATCTTGAAGAATCAAAGTGTTTTCAAAATAAAATCATTTCATTTATCACAAAAACAATGGTAAGAAATAAGTAGCACAGAGTACTAAGACATATATACCAATATGTCATAAAAAATTTACCCACCACTTGCATAGTTTTCTAGATATTAGCTCAGTGACTATAGAGTCATACATTTATGACACTTTATCAACATTTTACAATGAAACCTTAGTTACCATACTTTTCAGGCAAATGTGAGTTTTCACTTAAGCTTAATTTTCAGGTTAACTGAGCGTTACACAAAAAACTCCTAGTTGGTGAAAATCTTTTCAAACAGAGCCTATAAGCTCAGAATGGGAATGTATTTCAATCCTATTTTTCCTGATGGCTCAGGACCTCCCAGGGTCTTACTCAGTACATGTATCATCACTAACATAAGCACCTGCAGGTTTGAGAAGGGTTAGATCCTGGAATTGTGTAATGTCTCCCCTTCCTCCAAACCACACCCATCACATCCACTGCAAGTTGAAAGATTTGACACCTATATTAGTCAAATCTTATTTTTAATGTTAAACTATGATTTTTAACTGTGAAAGTAGACATTTGATAGTAAAAAATCACCTACAATCAAGCGTTGATAGTTTCCATAATAATGCTCTGACATGCACATTTTCCTGTCAATTTACCTTTTATGTAAAAGTAGAGGGCAGATAAAATCCCCTATATGATAGCAATGTCAACCTGGAGGACAGGCACCAGTCAGTGACGATTAGACTGCAGACAGACTTGCTTCCGTTTTTTTCTTCAGGGACTTACATTGTAATTTAGAGTATTTAATATTCTATAGCTAGAGTTAATATTAAGGTTCTAGTAAAGAGCTCTTGTCTGGAATATTATGCAAGTGACCTTGCTGTTATTTTAAAGCCCTGTTGTCATCAAGCAGTGTAATTGACCACATTTGGTTAGCTTTTGTTGATGAAATCTACATTTACTGACATCAACAGCCTCGCCTCTTGTAACTGTCCCAACAGTAGCAACTTGATAACCTTTCATCCGATGATGTATGAAGCAAAAACTGTTTGCTGTGACATGTGCAAACTCCATGGTTAATGGACAAGCATTGGAAGTAGCTTTCCATGTTCAAATACAAAGCTAGTTTTATTTTTTACAGTACACCAGTTTGAATTATAATTCTGTAGTGAAAAATACACCCCCCCATTCTCAGAGTAATGGTGAAATTGTGGGTTTGTAAGTAAAAATTCATGTATATGTATACTAAGTTCAAATGATCTCTGTACATTTGAAATCATGTTCTCCATAGATGTTCAAATCATGAAGTAGGGACTAAATCCACATGGCCATGGTCTAAGCAATCTAAACGATTCACCTCAAGTCACTAAATTAATACTTTTACCTCAAAGGAGTGATGCTTTCCATGTCTGTATTTCTTAAGGTCCCATATGTTTATTGTCAAAAGTATTGTAACAAGTCTACTTACTTCACAAAAAAAACATGTAAACATAACTTCCATCACTGCCATCCAAGGAAAACCCAAATTAAATACCTTGATTATCTAAAATTCAATTAGCTAGAGTAATTAACACCAGTTATTTAATTATATACTATGATTAGGAGAAAATATTAAGAAGTGATATTTTAAAATTATTATTGTTTTATAAAGCATCACTAACTTACAAGCATATTACAAGAAACAGAAAAACCAAACTTCTATCTATCCACATTGCTGCACAATCAAAATGGTGAGAAAATAATGATTCTGAGGTCCTAAGAGCTTAATCACCCAAATAAAGTTATATTTATGTTCACTGTACTATGCTACATAAGGCAGGCGATAAAATGGGCCAATATTATTAAAAAGATTTTCAACAAGGATTAGCAACAAAATATTTGATTAACTTCAATTAGCTGGACCTCCTTACCTGATCCATCTTGTTAATAAAGCTTTTTGATGTAAGTCCACACTCCACAAAATAATTCTTATTTGGAACAAGTAAGATTTTGATGATCTAAAATCAGTTTTACACTCTGCTAAGCCAATTCCTGTGAGGGAAGTATCTATCTAGTTATACCAAATTTGTTCTCTTTCCTAAAACAAGGATGAATAACAAATCTCTCACCTGAAGCAAATATTCTGCTTATTATACAATGGCACATGCCTACTCAGGCATAATACAATGGCACATGCCTGCTCAGGAAAGTTCCATTTTTCTTGCTTTTATCTGAGTCACCAGTGACCACAATTCTAGTTGTTCTGTCACCAAACATGTATATTTCTCTATTTTCCAAGAAAAATCACTTCCAATGAGTTTTCAAACACTAGCCCAAAATAAAAGCATTCCCAGAGAGTTTCTGAACACTGGAATCCCACACCAACTACAATGCTATAAATATCTTCTAAACACTCAGATCAATGTCAACAGTGGTTTGCAATAAATGAGTCCTAGTGAATTCTAATGGAGGTCCAAATCCCACTGGCTGTTGATAGGCTATTATGAAATGAAAGTCCCTTAACATGATATAAAATAATGTTATATTTTTCTGTTGTCCTTGAAGACAGTTTCCTCTTCCATTTTTTTATCTGTAAACAGAATGCTCACACAGACTTACACAGCCCCCTATTCAACCACAACCAAATCCAAAGCTCACTAATACTCATATACAGCAAGGTCAGAATTTTTTAAGTAAGAAAAAAATTTCTTTGATTAATGCTGAGAGCTGCACCATGTTTAGACAGGGTCATGACTCCAGGCATCCATTTAATCAAATTTCTCTGCTGCCTGTCCCAGTGGAGCCATTTCAACAAGAAATTCTCTCAATGAAAAAGGGAGGTAAAAGGGGGGAAAGCATACTTCACATCTCACATTGTTTACATGCTGTTAAGTAATTATTTCACTGGTCCACCCCCACTGGCCATCAACAGACAAGTCACCTCCTTAGAGACTCTGAAAAGCCTATTCAGCTGTATATAGCTCATTTTGGTTTTTTTTTTTCCTCTTCATAGTGAAGCTAACTGCTTAGCTTAAAGCCTTCTTTGTGGATGCTAAAGTATACTTTGTCCATGCTAATGATTTCACTAATTACAAGGGTATTTATCATATAGATGTTCTCAGTTTCTCTTTATGAATACCACTGTTTCTCAATTACTCTAGAGTAATAATTTCTCCACCCCCATCACATCACTTAAGTACTTCAAGATGAATACCCCTTCCCATCCACACATACACAATAAACCTGTTTTCCCAAGGAATTGTCATAGCTTGAGTGGCCAAACAAGTTATTATTTTTCAGGAGTTTTCAATAATACTCTGATCTTTAACCAGCTCTTCTCAAGGGCAAAGAGCAGAATGAGGCAGGCAGATAATAAAGAATTACAGTTTGCCATTACTTAATAGCTCTATCAGTCAGAGTAATAGAGACAGATAAAATGGTAACCTACCCACCCAACCCTTCCAAATTGCTGTCCTAAAAAGCAAGAAGGGAAGTGGGGGCAAGAAAAAATGTTTATTTCTAATTGAATTTCAAGAATTAAAGGCAAATGACTTGAAAGCTAAGTATAAGCAGAATCTTCCCAAACCCAAATGGAAACAGTCTACAAAACACACTACTTTTAGAGACTGAAGAGAAAGCTGAAAAGTAGGAGTCTCAGGCCTCAAAATCAGAGGCCATTTTTCTTTCTGAATTTCTTCTTTTTCTGCAACTTCTGCTGAAGTAAACATTTCACACAATTTGGTTCATATTGGCAGATAAAGAGAAAAAATTCAAAGATTTTTCTGATTAAAAAATAAAGCTGCAAGGAAATTAATACATTTCTTATAATTCTTACTTGGAAATTCAATTTTAAGTGAACACTTATCCTTATTTTACCTCCAATATTCACTTTCTGGTTAATGGTCACCTATGAAAGTGAAATTCTTCAAGTTTATGACTTTCCCAATGAGATGCTCCTAATACCTTATTAGATTATAATCTCACAAATACAATACATGCTTCTTTCCTAAGAAACTTAATACACAGGATATAATTAGACCGGGATTTCTACCCTTTCAGTCCTTGTACAGTGTCCATTACCAAAAGGAAAAGAGTACCCTTCTTGATCCATAGAGAGATCAAAACCACAAAGTTAACATGGTGGGTGTGAATGAAATTGTTTTTGTGTTTTTATATGTAGCTATAGTAAACATTTCCAATGAAGAATGAAAAAAAGAAGAAAACCAGCTGAGAAAGAAAGTTACCAAGGAAGAAGAAAAAAAAACATGTATTGTAGGAATGGGGAAAAGCTACTAATTATAAGGAAGATTGGGAAATACACAGATGCAGAAAGGAAAGTAAAAAATACTGAAATAAAAATTTAATGTGGATTGAAAAGAAAGATTTGTTCTAGTTATCCCTTATAGTCCTGAAGATAAATGAAATAATAAGGGAAAATTGAGGAGAATAAGCTTGATGTGCCAGAAAGTACACTGGGCTGAGTCTCAAAAACTAAGCTCCAGTGGCTATTACTAAACATCTGAGCTATGAGAGGCAAGCCATATCACATTTTTTTTTTAGATTTTGTTTCCTCATCTATAAAATAAGACATCAAACTAAATGATCTCTAATGTCCCTTCTGTCTCTTAATCAGTGAAAATTCTAAGGTCACTGAAAAGCTTTAAGGTATACATTACTGACTTTTTCCAATCTTTTCTCTTAAACTCATAATAGCTTCATTTTGTAATGGGAACAGAGGAAAAATAATCTATTCTTGACTTCATTACTATTTGATATTGGCATTTAGTAAAGAATATTGATTCACCAGGAATAACTAACCATTGGAAAGCTAATAGGAATCTCAATCTAACATCATTTTTTCTCTCAAAGCCTAGGGTGTAAGACTGGTTTAAGAATGATATATGTTTCTTGGTGAAAAGGAAAGCCAGAGGTGGGGAAAACACAAGAATCTGCAAGTGATTAGAAAGAGAGTATTTATATTAGCATTTCCTTTCCTTTCAAGTTTCACCATCCATTTAAAAATGCCCAGTATTTCACAGTGACAGCCAAAGGAATATTGGGCAGATGTCCTAAGTGAAGGGAAAATACAAAGATTTCCAGGTCTCTTACCTAGTTTTATCTAACAGCAGAGAGCCCTTATTTTAAAAAAGTAGTTGTGTCATTTTATCCCTCAAGGTGTTTACTTACTCAAGTTCAAACACATATTTTATTTTCATCCACTTACACAGATTTGAGTGAATATAATGGTGCCTGGCACACAGCCAACTCTTGAAAAATATCAACGTAATGGAATAATGGATGGATGGGTGGGTAGATTGGTAGATGGATGAACAAATCATTATTTCCTTCACTTGGCTTCTTCACTACTCACAGAAGGTAGGGTCATTAGAATTGTTCTGAACACATCCAACTTAAAATTTACCTCTTTAAAATCTAGAAAGTAAAGGTCCCTTAAGAAAGAAAATTTAAACATGTAAATAAGGGCTGAAGATTGCACAACTCCAAGGTGTGCCATTCACATTGTATTTTGTGCAAATGGTGACTACTGGAGAAATTTAAGGGAGCAGCCTGACAAGGTGGGAAATTTAAATTCTTCAGAAATAGTCATTCACATACAAGTATTCAACAGAAGTTTTACATGCATTATTTAATGAAGTTCTCCAGCTCTGTCCATCAGATATTACTAACACAAATTAAAAATGAAAAAACTGAGACTCAGTAAAACTAAGTAATTTACCCAAAATCACATCTAGTGAGTGTCCAAGCAAGGATTAGAACCACATCTATCTACTCAAAGCTTCCACTTTTCCATTATACTGTAATAGTCTCTCTATAAGGCAAAAAAGTCTGTTCACCTTGTTTTAATTAAAGAATTTAGCTAAATTCAACAATATTCTATTTCTTTAAACCTAGGATTACCCCCCCCATCAGTTCAAAATAATGACACTTCTTCTAAAGTTGGAAATGTTATTGTGAAAGATTTTACTCCCAGCTTCCAGCTTTGCAAAGAACAAAATTACTACTGATAAGTAGTAATGGCTTCATTAAAATGGCACCAAGTTGATTGTATAATATCCTTATAATACCAATGGCAACAATGAAAATTAAACTAAAATAATAAAAATAAAAAATCAAGTTACAAGAAGATAATTACATTAAAAATAGATTCAAGCTTATTGTTCATTTGACTAAAATTTAATTCAATACTCAATAAAAGTACAGCCCGAAATATTAAATCACAATTCAGTAAGAGCATTTGCAAGAACAATCAGGTACTACATTACGGATACACTTTTGAGTCATCCAACATGATTTAAAAACATGGCACTGAAATAACCTAGTTAATTCATCCTTCTCTCTCTCTTTCTCTCTCTATCTCTCTTTCCCTCCCTCTCTCTCTTCACTTCACTCATTTCACTCATTTCTCTTGAACTTTTGGTGGAAGCTGTGAACTACTCAATTATGTAGGAGCTCTATGACAAGTGCCTAGAGTGCAGATAGCTAGCGTATATTGACATGAAAGCCATATGCTTTAGATACCAGGTATTCACGTAGCAATACTGACATTATATGACCCTTAAACATACCATCAATCTTCTACCACAATCTTTAAGTCAATATTGGATCACATTAAAAAATAAAACACAAACATCAAGTTGCACACCTTAAATATATGCAATTCATATTTTTAAATTATACCTCAATAAAGTTGAAAAAATAAAACAGAAAAAACATAGATATAAAATAATGGCTAAAAGACCCACATATTAAATAATTTAATTCTAACAATAACCCTAGGGACCAGGCCTCTTATTACCCCCAGTTTACAAATGAGGAAAGTGAGATTTGAAAGCGTTAAATTACTTCCCAAATTTCACAGGTACTAATGGTACAGCATTCATTTAAATCTAGACAATGCTTTCTCTAGGGCCCATACTTACAACCATTCTGTTGTTTATAATTAAGGTATAAGGAAGGAAGTGTCAAGGGAGCACAACTTATCTCCAATGCCATTCTTTATGTAGTTTCACCTACTTAGAGTATGCTCGATTACAAAATATCTGCTTAATAGATAGCTGAAGCCTTCTGTATAATGCCATATTAAGCTATAAATCAATATTCTTAAACATTCTATCTTTCTTAAATAAGCAACATTGCCACTTACATTTTAGCTTATTTAGAACTAGAACATCTACAAGCTTTTTAAACAGATGAAATTCATGCAAGATCCATTCTATAAGCCAGATTCTTAAAGAAAAATGTATACAGTATATTCACATAATCATATATATGTACCTATAGTTGTAGATAGATTGCTCTTTTTAAATGAATGAATAAGATGTTGATGGGATTTACAGAATCATAAAACTTCAGAGTAGAAAAGAACATTAAAAGTCAATGTATATATCATCACATTATACACTTTAAAAATCACATCGTACAAACTAAATATATACAATTTTTATTTGTCAATCATACTTTAATAAAGCTGAGTGGATGTCATCCAGTCTACCCTACTGCATAATTGGTACTTGAGTCCTCTCTTAAGCACCCTATCATATTGTCCTCCAAACCTCTGCCTGAAAATTTCCACTGACGGTGAATGCACTGTATGCTTAAGTCAGCCTATTCCATCTTTGGACAGCTTAGACTAATAAGGTCTATTTCACATTTGAACCCAAACCTCTTTTCCTTTAAGTTCACCCTCTCTAGACAATATAACAAATGTTAAGCATTGAAGCAGAAGTTCAGTGGGCAAGGCACAGATGCCAAAATAATTAGTCTGCTTTTGAAGCTCTCATAACCCCAGATTAGAGACCCCTGCACTTTTCAATTTTGCATGTGAGGAGACTTGGGACCAGTGAATAATCTTGTGCAGATCATAGGACTACTTACTAACTGTAAAAATAAAATTAGGATCCAGGTCTCTTGATTCCCACTCCAGACTTCTTTACAGTATATTGTCCTATGAGATATCCTTAGTGGCTTAAGAACATGTACTCTGGAGACAGACTGCCTGGGTTTGAACCCACCTTTACAACATACTAGTTGTACATATCCTCTCTGCGCCTCAGTTTCTTCACCTGAAAAATGTCAATAATAGTAGTACCTCCCCCATACAATTTTGGGTGGATTATGTGTGTTTATATATGTGATGTTCTTAAAATAGTGCCAGAACATAGTCAACTTTATTCAGTAAATACTGGTTATTATTATTATCATTAGTATTTTGACTATAAGCATTCCTTCTCTCCACTGAGGAAAGAAAAATGATATGAGCTTCTTTGTTTATATATAGCTATTGTGCACTACTTTCAAATTTATCTTAAAGAAATTAGATCTTTAACAGTTTATTAATCTTCTGGCCTGGGCAGTGACTTGGGTAAACTTTCTGACTTTGGGTACCAAAGAGGAAAACTTTTCTCCTTGGCACACCCAGGAGTGTTTAAGCACACTTATGTGTTTAAGCACACACAAGAGAAGATATAAAGAAAAAGTTGCAAGAAAATATTTTAAAAAGGAACAACTCACCATTATAAAAGGTCCTTTCCAATCCCAGGAGAAAGTTTGCAAAAACACACAATTAATTCTCTGTAATTCAGGCCAATGGAAGCAGTAGCCATCTAAACCTTTTTTCAGAGGCTTTCTGTATGAATAAATGTCAACCACCAAGTGCAAACTCATGGCTAGATCACTTCACGCATAAATCTATTATTAATCTACTCATAGAGAAATTTATCCTTTCCTAAATTAGATTAACTGGAAGATTTCACAGCAGAAAGAAATCAGATACTAAAGAGATCTATTTTCTAGAGTTATGCAAAGTTAGGAAATAAAAGATTTTGTCTACAGCTATTTAGACTAATCTAAATACTAAAATTGTATCTCTGGCTATTTAGAAGTAATTACTGACATTATCATTCATTTTAACATAAAAAGTGGATCTACTTTATAAAACATTTGTGCAAAATATTTGGTAAATACAATGTATTCTTCCCGAGAGTGAGGAGAGTTATAGAATAAAAGAAAAGAGAAAAATGTCGAACCAGGTCCTTTTCCCTTCATTTATCTGAATGCATGAAGTAGAAGACATTTAAGCCAAAAACCTTAAGAAGACAGAAGATAAAACTTGGTGAAGTAATAAGGATGTTAATTACATATTTACACTGGGTCAGGTGGTAATTACTAATTCTCCATATTTATTTTAAGGCTTTGTAAAATAGAAGAGGAGAGAGAGGAGGAAAGAAAATAAGTGGGATCAAAAATATGGATACACTGGCTTCCCATAAGTATAGACATGGCTTTGGAAATTTTTCAGAAATTTTTGTCTATGCCATATTGAGAACAATTAACATAGTGCAGATATACTTATAAAAATTCCGACCATGTAACAAAAATGCAGTTGACAACTTGTATATTATGCAATTATGACTGTCATTTTATTACTGTTATTAATTTATTAGTATAATTGCAATGTTTTTCAATGTCATTATGTGATAATAAAGGACTTGTCATTACTAAGTTAACCTCCAAACATCTCTGACCTCAGGGGAGGTAGTTGTACACTTTCAGTCCAAAATGAGCTGTCAGCTACCACAACGACATTTTGATGACTACATTATCTTGTAATTAAATGTCTCAACAAACTTCTGCTTTTGATTGACAAGTAGTTAAGACTATCATTGACCACAGGGCAGTTTCTTTATATTTCAAGAATAATTTTCTATATATTTCAAGGATAATTTGTTATCACTGAAGCAGTAAGACAAGGTTTTAAAAATTAAATGCTTTCAATAAAATATTTATTAATCTATATTTGGTTCTGGTAAATACAAAGAAAATTATGCTGTTATGTTGATCTGTTGCCCAATCCATTGTAATACAGTGAAAACTTTAAGACATTTCTATAATGTTCTTTGTTAACATTACAGAACATATAGAATAATCTCATTACACTTCTCTCTCATGTCCAATTTTTCCATGACTGAAATAATTGAAAGCCACAGGTAATGGATGCTTGTATATGTTTTATGATTGTTATTCCTCTTACCTTGCTTGAATCCAATGTGTTAGCTCAATATTCTAAGGGCAAGGTAGATTACATATAACACAGACATTGTATTCCTTCTCCTTTTTCCTGTTACCTTTCTTAACATACGGACCACTAAAGAAATCCATTTCATATTACATTGCTCACAATACTGACATTAACATTTGCATTGTTTCAGATTGAAAGAAAATTTTTCTTAGATGAGGGTAAATATTTGTTCCATTTTAATAATTTTTAAATTGTAGGAAACTGAATGAGCAGAAAAGCCAGCAAAATAGAATTTTCATGTACCACACCCTAAGATTACTATAAATTGTATAGTCAGGTATTCAAGGGTAAAGCCACTGGGAAGTTAAATTAAAATGAGCCTCTTGGATTTTATTTTATTTTTTTATTATACTAGTTTAAAAATATTTTATTTTAAAAACTGGTATATTTATAAAGGAAATTTTTTTAAATAAAGATCTCTCATGGTTAAAATAAAAGTAACATAACCGGGCTTCCCTGGTGGTGCAGTGGTTGAGAGTCCGCCTGCCAATGCAGGGGACATGGGTTTGTGCCCCGGTCCAGGAAGATCCCACATGCCGCAGAGCGGCTGGGCTTGTGAGCCATGGCCGCGGAGCCTGTGCGTCTGGAGCCTGTGGTCCGCAACGGGAGAGGCCACAACAGTGAGAGGCCCGTGTACCGCAAAAAAAAAAAAAGAAAGAAAAAAAGAAAAAGTAACATAACCTGAGAAATTCTACCAGTAACGTGAAATCCCATTAAAACCTAACATTATCAGCACTGAATTAGAGACACCTTTTTCTCAATCACCATGGTGCAATTTTCTTTCACAAAGAAGTAAAGTGTAGTAGTTCCTTAAAATTTCTTCATTAAGTGTTTTATCTGGGATGACTGTATACTAAAAAAATATAGAATGAGAATATCTAAAATAGGTTTTATGTTGTTACTGTCAGCAACCTGCAAATTTTATGGAAAGGCTACTTGCTTGCAAATGCATACACTCTTCTCAAAATGCTGACAGATGGAAGAGGCCAAATGGGGAGAAATGCTACAAATGCCCCTGATTTTAAGCTGAGCTCTATGTGGAGGCACATTATTTGGAAACCTTTGCTTCTTCATTTGAATGAGCAATGACATCTTTTTCAAGTTATGGAATAACCTGACTTCTCAGAATATGAAACAGATTTGGAGGAGGTATTCACCTTTTTCTGTTACTATAGGTAAAACCTAGACTAAAGCAACCATCACAACTCCCGGTAGTCCTGAATATTCCTTAGGTAATCATATCTCAGCATACAAATCTTTATGAGTTACAGAACTAAATTTTATGGCCAAATCATATTCAGCAAAGAAGCACCTACTTTGTGCTGAGCACTTTCACAGTCACTGCATAAACATAATCATTATATTCACATGTCACTGGATATAAAAAGGCAGAAGTAGAATGAAAATCCTCATTTAGGGTACAGGAGTGAGGTAAAGAAAGGTGAACTCAACTGCATGTAACATAGGACTCATGATAAAACTGCTTCTTACTTATTGTGCAAAGGTTGACCCAGAGTAACTTAATTACAAAATGCAACTGGCATTACCTAGTCTCCTTCAAAAAAAAAGATACTATATATTCATGAAAAGTGGTTGTGTAGCTTACAAAAGTAAAGTTTGAGGCTACTAAAATATGTGCATTAAAAAGTGGAAAATTATTTTAAAAGAAACAAAGATGTTGACAGAGTAAAGAGGAACTTTCCAAACTCAACATATCTCAGAATCTAAAGATACAAATTAAGAAATAATGCAACGTGACAATGGACTGAACTAAGAGAGTACATTGATGATTATATTTCCTCTTAGCCAATGAAGAGGGTGGCGTGAGTCTCCTTATCTTTCAACAGCACAGTTACACAGTCACAAAAAAATTTTAAACTGAATTGTTTTTTTCTCAAAATATTATGAAAATTAAATAGATCTAGTTATACATCAAAGGTGCAGAAGTACAGAAACAAATATGAACTAGCCAAGCAGCTCACAGCTAAAATAATTTTTGCCATCATTTACAAGTTGCACCTGAACTTTGAAACCTTTTTCTATGAAAATAATTCAGAGGCATTGGAACAATTGATCTAATTCAGCCTTTTCAAAATTAGAAAAATATTCTTTTCAACAGCATTTTGAACAGTGAATTAAAGACTTGTGGATGACTATTACACCTATAAAGCACTTAGCTTGTGGTTCTATTGAGATAATAATACTCCATGTGGCTATATCGTCTTTCAGCTGAAAAACCTAAGGAAGTTGCATAAAATAAATGCACAGTTTATTATAAAACTTCATAAAGATGTTAACAAAACCACTTAGTCATTTGTCTAAGAGGCCACAGTGAGAAAGCATCAGAGCAAATGAGAATTAAGAGTGTTTTTCTCAAGCCTCTCTTTTAACTAGAATATCCATATTAGTCAGATGTGCAGAAAAAATAGGGTTCAAAAGGGAAGCAAATAAAACATACTACATTTTGTTAGATTGTAAATCAGTCTCAAACAAAAAATTCTAAGAAGGAAATAGAAACTGGAAATAGGCCAAAAAGGTCAAAACACTAGTAGAAATTACAGAATTATATCACTTTTGATGACAGCCATTGTATGAGTCATTTCCATCCAATGATATTGCAACACCCTACCACATTCAAACTTCTTTAGGTCTCAGAAGAAAAATCCATAGACTCAACAGGCTCAGGAACTATATTATATCCTCATGTTATAAAGTGAATACATATTATATGGAAATTGATTCATTTATACAAATGTCACTTCAGTACTAGGCAGATGACAATGAGTTTCACTATTGGCCGGTCCTGAGTCACCTGTGGAACTACCTCGTAAAGTTTCCCAACTCATTCTTTTTTTTTTTTTTTTTTTGTGGTATGCAGGCCTCTCCCGCTGCAGAGCACAAGCTCGGGACACGCAGGCTCAGCGGCTATGGCTCACGGGCCTAGCCACTCCACGGCACGTGTGATCCTCCTGGACCAAGGCACGAACCTGCATCCCCTGCATCGGCAGGCGGACCCTCAACCACTGCACCACCAGGGAAGCCCTCCATCTCATTCTTAAGGTATTTATACATCCCAATTTGTCTAAAACAGTCCTTCCTAGTTTATGCCCATTGAATTGAAGTAATTATTAATGGCACTCCCAGTTTCACCCTCAATAATGTTCCAGTATGGAAGATAAATTATATGGCCTCCCTATTAATATCCCATTGACCATATATAAATAGGTAGAATTATCTACTAGAGGAAATATCTTTACTTTTTCTTTTATCCAGCTATTATTCTTCTGACAGCAGTATGAGTAGAGCATGAAACATTTTCTAAGCCAACATAATTTGGTGTGACCACTGAGTATTATCACCACTCACAATTCAGCTACCTCCAATTTCACACACTTAGCTCCTGATTCACTTGCAGTAGAGTAATTTAACAGTCTCATACATTCTGACTGAATTCCAATAAATTCTCCTTTTGTCATTACTCTTGTCAGAAAGCGATTTCATTAAGAAGGCAGAAATTCTGAAATGTTCTACATAAAATGAAATCATATGATCACAGGACCACCTATTCCTAGTACAACTAACCTCCTATGATGGGGTTGCTGTATGCTTTAGTGTCCAGACAGCTGCTCACAGACCAATACAACTGACAAATTAATTTTTTACACCAAAAGCAGAAAGGCACTTTCTATCACCGGGTAGTGATACAGGTTGTAACAAACCATAATGAGAGCCAGCTGTGACCATGGACTGTTAACTTGGTCTCATTTGTCCCTTGGTCATTGGAAAGAACGTATCTAGGAAGGTCAAAGCTCTTTTTTTTTCTTTAACCCTATGATATGTGAATATTGAGCTACTTGTCACGCTTTATAAGGTTACCAGATTGACACCTTGTATTGGTAGAATTGGAGAGTTTTCATTGCCTTAACTATTCAGATTTTGCTTCTGTATATAATTTTATGTTTCTGTATATGTCTTTGAAACCAGAAAAAGTATGTTTGTGAATGGGTGTATTATGGAATGTGTGTATATATGTGCTGCATCCCTGTTTCTGGGCTCCCTGTCTTCAAACAAGATACTGCCAGTAACATCTATGATTTTATCTTCTGTGTGCAGTCTCTACATATCCTCCACAACCTGATTTCTCAAGAATAATCCTGTATAATAAAATTACTAAACCCTATAAAATATAATAACACAAGTACATACATAATCAAATTCACCAGAGCCCTTTATAATCAACATGTAAATCTCAAAATCTCTATTTGAAATCAAAATGTATTTGAAATCAAAAGGATTCCGTTTTTATTCAGCTTATAGACAAATTAAAAGAAAGCAAAATAACAAGGAGGGTCTAATAATAAAAAGGTTAATGATAGAAAAGAGATTATTCCTCTGATATAAATTTATGGAAGATACAGCCATTGATTCTTATATGTTATAGGAAAATTTGAACATATGCTCTACTAATAGTAAAGATTAAATTTTAAATATAATTGAGGTGATACATTTGTCACAAATTATACCAATAGGTTGTATTAAGATATTTCATATATGATTTTCACAAATAATTTTTGTTTAAAAAAGTTATCTTGGAATTACCTCAAGATGGTAGAGTAGAAGGACATGCGCTCACCCCTTCTTATGAGAACACTGGAATCACAAGTAACTGCTGAACAACCACTGACAAAAAAGTGCTGGAACCTACCAAAAATGATACCCTACATCCAAAGACAAAGTAGAAGCCACAACAAGAAGGTAGGAGGGATACAATCACAATAAAATCAAATCCCATACCTGCTGGGTGGGTGACCCACAAAATGGAAAACAATTGTACCACAGAAGTTCTCTCACTGGAGAGAAATTTCTGAGTCCCACACCATGCTTCCCAGCTTGAGGGTCTGGAAATGGGAGGAGGAGTCCCCAGAGAACCTGGCTTTGAGGCCAGCAGGATTTGATTTCAGGACTTCCACAGGACTGGGGGAAATAGAAACTCCACTCTTGGAGGGCATACACAAAGTCTTGTGTGCACCAGGACCCAGGGGAAAAAATAAGTGACCCCATAAGAGACTGGGCCAGACCAACCTGCTAGTATTGTGGGTCTCTTGCAGAGGCAGGAGGCAGCTGTGGCTCACTGCAGGAACAATGAAACTGGCAGCAGCAGTTCTGAGAAGTACTCATTGGTGTGAGCGTTCCCACAGGCCGCCATTGGCCCCACCAAACAGCCTGTAGGCTGCAGTGCTGGGTCACATCAGGCCAAACAACCAACAGGGAGGGAACACAGCCCCACCCTTCAATAGACAAGTAGATTAAAGTTTTACTGAGCACAGCCCTGCCCACCAGAGGGACAAGACCTAGCTTTTCCCAGAACCAGTCCCTCCCATCAGGAATCTTGCAGAAGCATCTCAGATAGCCTCATCTACCACAGGGCAGATAGCAGAAGCAAGAAGAACTATAATCCTGTAGCCTGTGGAACGAAAATGACAATCACAGAAATTTAGACAAAATGAAAAGGCAGAAGATTATGTTCCAGATGAAAGAACAAGATAAAACCCCAGAAAAACAACTAAGTGAAGTGGAGATAGGCAACCTTCAGGAAAAAGAATTCAGAATAATGATAGTGAAGATGATCCAGGATCACGGAAAAAGAATGGAGGCAAAGATCGAGAAGTTGCAAGACGTGTTTAAGAAAAACCTTCAGAACTAAAGAACAAACAAACAGAGATGAACAATAAAATAACTGAAATAAAAAATACACTAGAAGGAATCAGTAGCAGAATAACTGAGGCAGAGAATGGATTAGTGACCTGGAAGACAGAATAGAGGAAAACACTGCCACAGAAAAGAATAAAGAAAAAAGAATGAAAAGAAATGAGGACAGTCTAAGTGACTTCTGGGACAACATTAAATGCAACAACATTTGCATTATAGGGGTCCCAGAAGAAGAGAGAGAAAGGACCTGAGAAAATATTTGAAGAGATAGTAGCTGAAAACTTCCCTAACATGGGAAAGGAAATAGTCACCTAAGTCCAGGATATGCTGAGAGTCCCGTGCAGGATAAATCCAAGGAGGAACACACCGAAACACATAGTAATCAAACTGACAAAAATTAAAGACAAAGAAAAATATTAAAAGCAACGAGGGAAAAATGACAAATAACATACAAGGGAACTCCCATAAGGTTATAAACTGATTTCTCAGCAGACACTCTGCAGGCTAGAAGGGAGGGACATGATATATTTAAAGTGATGAAAAGGAAGAACCTAAACCCACAAATACTCTAACCAGCAAGCTCTCATTCAGACTTGATAAAGATATCAAAAGCTTTATAGACAAGTAAAAGCTAAGAGAATTCAGCACCACCAGACAAACTTTGCAATAAATGCTAAAGGAACTCCTCTAGGTGGGAAAGAAACCAACAACTTCAAACAACACTGTACATATATAGACTGCTATATCAAAACCTCATGGGAGGGCTTCCCTGGTGGCGCAGTGGTTGAGAGTCCGCCTGCTGATGCAGGGGACATGGGTTTGTGTCCCGGTCTGGGAAGATCTCACATGCCGCGGAGCGGCTGGGCCCGTGAGCCATGGCCACTGAGCCTGCGCATCTGGAGCCTGTGCTCCGCAACGGGAGAGGCCACAACAGTGAGAGACCCACGTACCGCCAAAAAAAAAAAAAAAAACCTCATGGGAATAGCAAACCCCAAAACTACAGTAGATACACAAACAAAAAAGAAAAAGCAACCCAAGCACAACACTAAAGATGGTCATTAAACCACAAGAGAAGAGAACAAGAGACAAATGGAAGAAAAAAGACCTGCAAAAACAAACCTAAAACAATTAAGAAAATAGTAATAGGAACATACGTATAGATAATTACCTTAAATGTAAATGGATTAAATGCACCAACCAAAAGACATAGACTAGCTGAATGGATAAAAAAACAAGACCCATATATATGCGGTCTACAACAGACCCACTTCAGACCTATGGACACATACAGACTGAAAGTGAGGGGATGGAAGAAGATATTCCATGCAAATGGAAATCAAAAGAAAGCTGGAGTAGCAATACTCATATCAGACAAAATAGACTTTAAAGTAAAGACTATTACAAGAGACAAAAAAGGACACTGCACAGTGATCAAGGGATCAATCCAAGAAGAAGATATAACAATTGTAAATATTTATGCATCCAAGAGAGAAGCACCTCAATATATAAAGCAAATACTAACAGCCATAAAGGGAGAAATCAACAATAACACAATAATAGTGGGGGACATCAACACCCTACATTCATCAATGGACAGATCATACAGGCAGAAAATCAATAAGGAAACACAGCCCTTAAATGACACATTAGACCAGATGGACTTAATTGATATTTATTGAACATTCCACTCAAAAGCAGCAGAATACACATTCTTCTCAAGTGCACACGGAACATTCTCCAGGATTGACCACATGCTGGGCCAAAAAGCGAGACTTGGTAAATTTAAGAAAATTGAAAGTATGTCAAGCATCTTTTCTGACCACGATGTTAGTAGATTAGAAATAAACTACAATAAAAAAACTGTAAAAAAGCACAAACACATGGAGGCTAAACAATATGCTACTAAACAATCAATGGATCAGTGAAGAAATCAAATAGGAAATCAAAAAATACCTAGAGACAAATGAGAATGAAAGCACAATGATCCAAACCCTATGGCATGTAGTAAAAGCAGTTCTAACAGGGAACTTTGTAGCAATACAATCTTAACTCAGGAAACATTAAAAACCTCAAATTATCAACCTAACCTTACACCTAAAGCAAATAGAGAAAAAGGAACACACAAATCCTAAAGTTACTAGAAGGAAAGAATTCATAAAACCCAGAGCAGAAATAAGTGAAATAAGACAAAGAAAACAATAGTAAAGATCAATGAAACTCAAAGCTGCTTCTTTGAAAAGATAAACAAAATTGATAAACCCTTAGCCCGACTCAACAAAAAAAAAAGGAGATGACTCAAATCAATAAAATTAGAAAGGAAAAGTTACAAGTGACAGAAGAGAAATACGAAAGATGATAAGAGACTTCTAAAAGCAACTCTATGCCAATAAAATGGACAACCTGGAAGAAATGAACAAATTCTCAGAAAGATACAATGTCCCAAGACTGAACCAGGAAGAAATAGAAAATATAAAGAGACCAACTGCAAGTACTGAAATTGAAACTCTGATTAAAAAGCTCCCAACAAACAACAGTACTGGACCACATGGCTTCACATGCAATTTCTAGCAAACATTTAGAGAAGAGCTAACACCTAACCTTCTAAAACTGTTCCAAAAAATTGCAGAGGAAGGAAAACTCCGAAACTCATTCTACGAGGCCACCATCACCCTGATACCAAAACCAAAGAGATGACATGATACTATACATAGAGAATCATAAAGATGCTGCCAGAAAACTACTAGAGCCAATCCATGAATTTCATAAAGTAGCAGGATACAAAATTAATGCTCAGAAATCTCTTGTATTCCTATACACTAACGAAAAAAAATCTAAGAGAAATTAAGGAAACACTCCCACTTAGCACTGCAACAAAAAGAATAAAATACCTAGGAATAAACCTACCTAAGGAGACAAAAGACCTGTATGCAGAAAACTATAAGACACTGATGAAAGAAATTAAAGATGATACAAAGAGATAGAGAGATATACCATGATCTTGGATTGGAAGAATCAACATTGTGAAAATGACTATACTACCCAAAACAATCTACAGATTCAATGTAATGCCTATCAAGCTACCAATGGCATTTTTCACAGAACTAGAACAAAAAAATTTACAATTTGTATGGAAACACAAAAGACCCTGAATGGCCAAATCAATCCTGAGAAAGAAAAATGGAGCTGGAGGAATCAGGCTCCCAGAATTCAGACTATAATACAAAGCTACAGTAATCAAGAAAATATGGTACTGGCACAAAAACAGAAAGATAGATCAATGGAACAGGATAGAAAGCCCAGAGATAAACCCACACACATATGGACACCTTATCTTTGATAAAGGTGACAGGAATATACAATGGAGAACAGACAGTCTCTTCAATAAGTGGTGCTGGGAAAACTGGACAGCTATATTTAAAAGAATGAAATTAGAATACTCCCTAACACCATACACAAAAATAAACTCAAAATCAATTAAAGACCTAAATGTAAGGCCAGACACTATCAAACTCTTAGAGGAAAACATAGGCAGAACACTCTATGACATAAATCACAGCAAGATCCTTTTTGACCCACCTCCTAGAGAAATGGAAATAAAAACAAAAATAAACAAATGGGACCTAATGAAACTTAAAAGCTTTTGCACAGCAAAGGAAACCATAAACAAGAGCAAAAGACAACCCTCAGAATGGGAGAAAATATTTGCAAATGAAGCAACTGACAAAGGATTAATCTCCAAAATATACAAGCCACTCATGCAGCCCAATATCAAAAAAACAAACAACCCAATCCAAAAATGGGCAGAAGACCTGAAGAGACATTTCTTCAAAGAAGATATACAGATTGCCAACAAACACATGAAAGGATGCTCAACATCACTAATCATTAGAGAAATGCAAACAAAACTACAATGAGGTATCACCTCACACCAGTCAGAATGGCCATTATCAAAAAATCTACAAATAATAAATGCTGGAGAGGGTGTGGAGAAAAGAAAACCCTCTTGCACTGTTGGAGGGAATGTAAACTGATACAGCCACTATGGAGAACAGTATGGAGGTTCCTTAAAAAACTAAAAATAGAACTACCATACGACCCAGCAATCCCACTACTGGGCATATACCCTGAGATGGCCATAATTCAAAAAGAGACATGTACCACAATGTTCATTGCAGCACTATTTACAATAGCCAGGACATGGAAGCAACCTATGTGTCCATCGACAGATGAAAGGATAAAGAAGATGTGGCGCATATATACAATGGAATATTACTCAGCCGTTGAAAAATGAAATTGAGTTATTTGTAGTGAGGTGGATGGACCTAGAGACTGTCATACAGAATGAAGTGAGTCAGAAAGAGAAAAACAAATACAATATGCTAACACATATATATGGAATCTAAAAAAAAAAATCGTTCTGACAAAGCTAGCAGCAGGACTGGAATAAAGACGCAGATGTAGAAAATGGACTTGAGGACACAGAGAGAGGGACGGGTAAGCTGTGATGAAGTGAGAGAGTAGCATTGACATATATACACTACCAAATGTAAAATAGATGGCTAGTGGGAAGCAGCTTCATCGCACAAGGAGATCAGCTCGGTGCTTTGTGACCACCTAGAGGCATGGGATAGGGAGGGTGGGAGGGAGATGCAAGAGGGAGGGGATATGGGTATATATGTATACATGTAGCTGATTCACTTTGTTATACAGCAGAAACTAACACAACACTGTAAAGCAATTATACTCCAGTAAAGATGTTTAAAAAAAAAGATACCACAAAAAAAGAAAACTACAGGCCAATATCACTGATGAACATTGATGGAAAAATTCTCAACAAAATACTAGCAATCTGAATCCAACAATACATTAAAAGGATCATACTCCATGAGCAAGTGGGATTTATCCCAGGGATGCAAGGATTTTTCAGTATCCTCAAGTCAATCAATGTGATACACCATATCAACAAATTGAAGAATAAAATCCATATGATCATCTCGATAGATGCAGAAAAAGTTCTTGACAAAATTCAGCACCAATTTACGATAAAAACTCTCCAGAAAGTGGACATAGAGGGAACATACGTCAACATAATAAAGGCCATATATGGCAAACCTACAGCTAACATCATACTCAATGATGAAAAGCTGAGAGCTCCCACCACTATTATCAACATAGTTTTGGAGGTCCTAGCTATGGCAATCAGAGAAGAAAAAGAAACAAGGAATTCAAATTGGAAAAGGAGAAGCTAAACTGTCACTGTTTTCGGATGACATAATACTATACATAGAAAATCCTACAGATGCTACCAGAAAACTACTAGAGCTCATCGATGAATTTGGTAAAGTTGCAGGTTACAAAATTTATGCACAGAAATCAGTTGCATTTCTATAAACTAACAAGGAAAGATCAGAAAGAGAAATTCAAGAAGCAATCTCATTTACCATCACATCAAAAAGAATAAAATACCTAGGAATAAACCTAACTAAGGAGACAAAAGGCCTGTACTCCAAAAAAACAGAGCTACTATATGATCCTGCAATCCCACTCCTGGGCATACATCTGGGGAAAAACATGGTCTGAAAGGATACATGCACCCCTATGTTCATTGGGGCACTGTTTACAATAGCCAAGACATGGAAACAACCTAAATGTCCATTGACATATGAATTGATAAAGAAGATGTGGTACCTATATACAATGAAATATTACTCAGTCATTAAAAAGAAAGAAAGAGTGCCATTTGCAGCAACATGGATGGACCTAGAGATTGTCATACTGAGTGAAAGTAAGCCAGAAAGAGAAAGAGAAATACCATATGATAACACTTATATGCAGAGTCTAAAAAGAAATGATACAAATGAACTTATTTACAAAACAGAAACAGACTCACAGACTTAGAGAACAAACTTATGGTTACCAGGGGGGAAAGATAGGGGGAAGGAATAGTCAGGGAGTTTGAGACCGACATGTACATACTGCTATATTTAAAATGGATAACCAACAAAGACCTACTCTGCTCAGTATTATGTAATAACCTAAATGGAAAAGAATTTGAAAAAGAATAGATACATGTATATGTATAACTAAATCACTTTGCTGTACACCTGAAACTGTCACAACATTGTTAATCAACTATACTCCAATATAAAATAAAAAGTTTACAAAAAGTTATTTTAAATTATTATTCCATCCAAGATTTTAATTAAGTGATTCTAAATTAGTATCATCTATAATTAAAATTTAAATAATTTAACATGAAATCATTTTTGAAAGGACAGTATCAAAATGGTGTTGTGGTATCAACTTTCTGTAATAGAATTTTTACTAAACTACAAAGAAGTTTTAAATTACACAATAAGGTTTGTGGTTTAAACTCTTTTTGATGTATTACTTCATTATATGTAAACCAGGAGGAAAAGAATTCACCAGCTGCAATGCATTCTTCTTTATTCTGCCTGTTTAGTTCTTTCAACCCTGACCTGCAGGGATCAAATTCTCTAAAACATGCCAGTAGAAATGTGCAAAGTCGTGTCTCATTTAGTTTTACTATGTCCTGCTGTGCTGCCTTCAATACTCTGTGCTACATAATTACCTCAAGCCTCAAATCATTTTGTATTCACTGAAGATGGTTTTTATATTACCCTCTTTTGTGATGCCCTTTATTGTTTTTATTAATTAATTCTTTCCCCAACACTCCCAGTCTTTTAAATACTATATGCCTTCAGTAATTACATAATTTAAAATCTTTACATGATTGAGAATTTAAATTGTCAGCTCATTCTAAATCTATCCTAAGACAACGTTTCAACTCAGGTTTGTAAAAGAAATGGTGCCACTAAGTCTTTTTTTGGCCAGTATATTCAGCCTGAGTGGTCAGTTTTACAGTCATTTCCATAAAGTTTTGGAACTGGGCCTGAATTGAAATTGCTTCCCATCTTGTTCAGAATTACATCAGTCAAAAGACAATATATCGGGCTGCTTCCCAGTGCAATGTAGGTTTCCTCCATTTAGAAAAGTGCAGTGATTCATCAGTAATTTAACCTATAGACATTTGAAGGTTAGAAAGTACCTCTAAGGGGCTGTTGACCTTCAGCAAATGAAAGAACTGGAACTCCAGCCTCAGTCAATATATATTTATCTTTCTGTTGGGACTATTACAACTGTGAAGTAATGTTGACCTTGAAACTTCTGGTGCATGATGCACTCGAATAATATTCTCTAAAGGAAAAATATAAAAATACCAAAATAGGATACCTAGATCTAAAATGCACATTCTGTAAAGATCAAAAGAAAGTGTTCTAAACATTAGAATCAACTGTGAAAAATAATAAGCATATTATTTTTATGACCTACAGGGTTTCTCTTAAATATGAACCTGGGTGTAACCCTATTAAACCAGAATCATAAAATTTGGAAATGCTAAACATTTCTGATTTTCCCAAAGGTTACTGATATCGAGAGCATGGCTTGTTTGCAGGTGAACTAATCTTTTTTTATTTCCCACAGTACCATAATAATATAGATCTCTCAAAAATCATATCCCATATTGACTAACTTTATATCAAAAATATGCTTTTGTTTTTAATCTGAAGAAAATCTAAATGGTGATATGCTGAAACTCTTTTTAGTAATTTTCTATGTTATTTGATGGAATATTTGTTTTAAAGGAGACCTTTCCCACTTATTAGCTATAGTGTGCGTTCTCAGTAGGGACCAATAGGAATATGTGTATTCTTTTAGGACACTGACTAAGGCATCACTTAATATATAACAATTTAAGTGTGTTAAATAGAGGCCAAAAAGAGTACATTAAAATTGACTGAGTAAATTAGAACTGAGTTGTAACTAACAACCAGTAAGTAATAGAAATCCTAGGAAATTTGGCTGGGCAACCTATTCAAATATAGTAGGAGATTTCAGAAAAAAAGGAAATGCTCATTCTTTCATAAACAAATAGGAAATTAATGTATAGGGCTAATTGAAAGTAAAAGTGAAGTAATAAGACCTTTTGAAAGACAGATATAACTATATATTACTTGTAAAAACATATAACTTTTTATTTCTATAATTTTGTTTTCCTAAAATACATATACAGATAACTGGGGCAGTATAAAAAGGTTTATGAATGGTAACAGAGACATGAATGCATAGTTTTAAAAAATCTCTCTATTATCAAATAATTGGTTTGTCTGTTGAGTGGCATGGGGTCATTTGTATATCCCCTCTTTGGATGTCATCTTTGTTAGAGAGGAAGACAACCACTTGGAGTGGGGGGAAGCTCTTTTGTGGTCCTGTCAGCAGTCAAAATCTTTAGTCCTCTCCCCCCCCAAAAAATTATTACAACTGATACACAAAACCAAGAGAGCCACAGACTTGCTGATATATTGATAAAAGCTACATTATCCAATTGAGTCTCGCAGTATTTACTATGTTAGGGAAAGATTTTGTTTATTCAAAAAAGATTTTCAACTGACCTTATGATATGGAATTATCAAGCAAATCTTTGCAGGGACTTTTCTCTGATGTACACCACCTCACTTGAGTTGACTTCTGAATTGATCCATACAATTCAACTTGACAGCAATCTAAACCTAGTTGCTCTTCAACGGTACAGGTTTATGTCATTTTCACTCTACATCAGAAATAACTAGAGATCTTTCCAACCCTTTAATTAGGTGTCCAATCTTTCTCAATCCAAACTATCTTAGTAATGCTCACACAAGGCAGTTTTCCTCATGTTCTTTTTTTTGTTTTGTTTTACCTCTATACTCTAGCTACCTTCAGAGAGTGACCTCTACAATAAACAACTTTCTTATCATTTACTCTTAAGTTCTCTCTTAATCCAAGTTAAATTTTATCATCTTTTACTTTATTCCCCACTCTTCTCAAATTGCCCTCTTCCATTAAAATAATATATTTAACATCATAGGTATTATTTTAAGAAGGATAATTAAAAACACACCAAGCCTTTTTTTTTTATGCGGTACGCGGGCCTCTCACTGTTGTGGCCTCTCCCGTTGCGGAGCACAGGCTCTGGACGCGCAGGCTCAGCGGTCATGGCTCACGGGCGCAGGCGCTCTGTGGCATGTGGGATCTTCGCGGACCGGGGCACGAACCCGTGTCCTCTGCATTGGCAGACGGACTCTCAACCACTGCGCCACCAGTGAAGCCCACTAAGCCTTTTTATAAAACTATTTTAACAAGGGCATAATAAAATTTGAGGTAGCATATCTTAGCTCTTACACTGATAGCCATTGGTTCTGGGGAATACAATGGAAAGTGTAAAAATACCTTTATTATACTCAAATAAAACTATATTTTAGAATGCACTTTTCTACTGCTTATAACATTGCTAAATTCAATTGCACCCCCATAACTGTATTCCTTACTTTTCTCTGCTTAACCAATTCCTACTCATCTCTCAGGGCTCAGCTTCTATACAGTTCCCATCTTTAATAACAATTCCATTGAACAAACATATATTGAAATTCTATTATGAGCAAAGCACTGTGATAGGCACTAGAGACAAACAAAATATTAGAAACATTGTGTTACAATATTCTACACACAGAAAAGGGAAAAATCAAATCTAACTGGGGGGACTCAAGGAAAGGGTAATATTTGAATTAGCCTTAAAATATTGCAAGTAGAAATTTGAGCAGGGGGTGGGGCAGGAAATATTGAGGAGCTGAACAGCATCAACAGAAAAGGACAGCATTAACACAGCGAGTCAAACAAACTAATTTTTGAGGGGTCTTGATGAGACTATCTCTCCTCTGTCCTCCTAGAGCACTTCTTCTCCATAGTATACAATTTTGCACTTACTTGCTATAGGGCTGTTGTGTACTCTTTTGTGTGTGTCTTGACTCCTACAGGAGCCTATAAGCTGTGTGAGTGCCCAAACATCTTATATTTCTTATAAATGTCCCCTACAATATCTATTATAGAGTGGACACATAGTAGACAACCAAGAAATAGTTAATTGGTTTATTAATTTATTTATACAAATTGAAGGTTTTTTTAGACATTTGTCTAAATATTAATTTGATTTATTTTGATGCTTTTTTTAAAAAGGGGAGATATCTCCCTCTTTGGGGAACCTATAAGCACCCAAAAAGGATATCTGTATTCACTCACATGTTAAAAGTGAAACAGATGAAATCTGCACATTGTCAAATCAAATGGAAAACAATACTTCAAATACTGTTGAGTCTACACCCTGTCTTCCTATTATCCAAATATAATAATGCATTTGGCAAGAGTGATAATCAATGAGTTAGAAGAAAAATTGCTAAAATATGTGCAAGTATGAAGAGTGAAGAGATTTTTACGTTCTTGTGGTTTTGAAGCATCAGAATCAATGACTACTGAGGAAGTAAACTTATAAATTTATAGAAAAATCTGACCTGAAATTAATCCAACTTCTAACTAACCATGTCTTGTAATCCAAATGACTTTTAGAGGTGCTGGCAAATTACATGTGATTCATAACTATTTTATATAGAGTGAGTTATTCACAAGTATGTATATGGAGAAATTTACTTAATAATCATTGTCTCATTTTCCCTCCAACTTGCTTCATTATCACAGGTCCCCTCTTATAGTCTTAAAAAGAAATCTATGTGTTGTTTCTTTTCTGTATTCAGTATCAGTGTAGAAACAATGGTTTTACTATTCAAAGGCATATTTTGTACCAAAGTCTAAGGATCATCAGCATTAGGTTCCAATATCAGCCTTCAAAGCTCTATAAGTCATTCAACTTTGTGTTAACCAAAATACACCCAATTGAAAATATGAATTTCTACAATCTGCATGCATTCCCACCCCAACCCAACTTTACCCAATTGAAGAATTTTCTGAATATAAATTAGAAAATAGATGTGAGAGTTCATTAATTTTTTAAGAAAAAATATAATTAAAAGATGAATTTCATTTTAGGTTGTTTTCCACTTAGAAGAGTGAGTGGAGAATTAATACTTATTCACTTTTCTGAAAGCCTTATATTTAGAAACAATCATTCCATTAGCTTAAAAATTCAAACCTAATAGATAATAATAGTATATATATATACAACCAAACAGCAAAGACTTAAAAGTCTGAGAGTAATTTTTAACGCAAAATGACAAATCTTAAAGAACCCCATTAGAGAGCAACGATTAAGTTCTATAATTTCAGCCCATTCTGCTGTACAGTTAAGAATGTTGATGCCTAACATTTCATTTCTACATAAACTTTGTCCCATTTTAATATAGTTTTAGGTTTTAGTCCTGCCTTTGGTAAAAGAAGATATCAGGTTCTATGGATTGAGGATATTAAAAAAGATCCATCCAGTGAATTGTTGAGTTCTTTATATGGGGCAGAAAATTTTCTCCCTGCCCTTACAGAAGACCAGATTATTCTCTGAATTGTGAATTTTGATTATCTGTATTATCAGAACTTACATTTTTTAAAAAAATAAGCAGACTACTGGCAGAGTCACTAAAATACATGGCAGTGGATTGTCCCTTTATGTGGTATGTAGGGTTTGGCTCTAAAGGTTCAAGCCAAATATGGTGATAAGCCAAAAGGCTTTCACCAACACTTACATTTCTTCAAAGACAGCAACAATAGAGTGCATAGCACAAACCTCTAGGACAGCCTAACCACACCTTCAACTTCCCTCCTAGATAAAGCCTAGGTATTGATTTTGAGGAATCATCATTGTTTTGTTTTGTAAACTTATTCTAAAAAAATTATCTCTACTATTACTGTATATTTGGCTCAGGTAGCTTTGAGTAAGAAGGTAATTTTGCACCTAGTATTAAGTCTCTAAGGAGTATTTCTTATCACTAGTATATTATTAGGTCCTCAATTAAGCTTCACTGTTTACTTGCCATGTGAGATGGGTCAAATTGCTTAGCTTCTTTGTGCCTCAGCTGAAAAACAGGGATAATAATAGTACCTAACTCAAAGGTTGTTGTGAGAATTACATGAGTCAATATATAGGGCTTCCCTGATGGCGCAGTGGTTGAGAGTTCACCTGCCGATGCAGGGGACATGGGTTTGTGCCCCTGTCTGGGAAGATCCCACATGCCGCAGAGCGGCTGGGCCCATGAGCCATGGCTGCTGAGCCTGCACGTCCGGAGCCTGTTCTCCGCAACGGGAGAGGCCACAACAGTGAGAGGCCCGCGTACCGCAAAAAAAATATATATATATATATAAAGCACTTAGAAGAATTCTGAGCACATAGTAAGAATTCACTAAATGTTAGCTGCTACTCACTATAATTACTTTTAATTTGCACACTAGCTTTTCTCAAGGAACTTAAGAAGTTTGAGATTATTACATTTCCACTAGATGAATAAAGCAATAAAATCTATTATTACAGTTTCACACATGATAAAATGAACTTAACCCAACTCTTTTCATCCACAGAGATGAAATCATTAATTTCCTTGAAAGAAAAAAAAATGTCCTTATGTTTCTAGTCATCTGTTTTCCCTGCCAATTGTTCTCATCCACTACTGTTCCCCCTAATACATTTCTGCTGAGAAATCAGCTGATAACGTTATGAGAGTTCCCTTGTATGTTATATGTCACTTTTCCCTTGTTGCTTTTAATGTTTTTTCTTTGTCTTTAATTTTTGTCAGTTTGATTGCTATGTGTCTTGCCATATTCCTCCTTGGGTTTATCCTGCCTGGGACTCCCTGTACTTCCTGGACTTGGGTGACTGTTTCCTTTCCCATGTTAGGGAAGTTTTCAGCTATTACCTCTTCAAATATTTTCTTAGGTCCTTTCTCTCTCTCTTGTCCTTCTGACTGACCTCAAATTTTCTGCTGTCAGAATTTAACCTGGCAGGCTGTGGTCTGTGACATTAATGTAATAAGCACTTGTTTTACCTATATTAGTCATGAAGATGATGTATGGTGAAATTTAGGTCAACGATGAATCTAACTATAACATTTAGTGCCAAAAACTGGGGGTATATGCTTAACATACTAAGCCAGGAATGGTTTTAAAACATTAAGACAATGAATATGAACAATCTCTATTTGGCACACTACTCTAATGACTTTCTCATAGTACTAATAGTAAAAGAATCACAGAACATAATGGCTGAAAGTGATCTTAAAACCATTGATTCTGACCACATTTTACAGATGAGGTGACTTAGGCCTAAAATGACTAAATGAATAGACTAATGACACACAGGGAGAACTGACATGAGAAAACATATGAATTCATCTTTGAGAAGGCGTTCAATCAGTCTCCACTTCAGGTACTGATTTTCAAGAAACACAATATTTTAAAAGAATCTGTAACTTTAGAAATTTTCAGATTTCAGACTTCTCCATGACAAAACAGTCAAGACAGTCTGCAGATTTATATTTATTTATACCTAAATAGATTCTTACCTTCACAGACCTTCATATGAACACACTTCTCAACAGTATAGGAAGTTCTAATGAATAAAGTTATGTTCACTTATCTCAATTTGTCTTCTAGAACTTAGTGGAATATTCTCTAAAATTTAGATACTGAATATTCAGTATATGTATACAGAAGGTTTCATCCACAGCAATGAATGATATATTCCTTTCAAAAATTACAAATCAAAAGCAAGGCTAATCATTAGTGTAAACTCATGATCATTCATCAATATAAAAATAATCAAACAAATTGAATTGATTTAAATTTGGCCTTAAACATTTAGAAAAATAATTTAGAAAGTAATCTGAGCTGCATGATTATGATTATTTCAGGATACTATCTAAATTATTTTTTATCTAAAGGAGATATTGAATATCAAAGACAAAAAAAGAAAAATTAGTTCAATATTCCATAAAATATTTTGTAGAGATAAATTTATATAACTGGCTAATAATATTAGTAACTGATAGTTATATGGCACCTATTGACCATCAGGAAATTGTTTTATGCACTTTTACATGGATAATATAATTTATTCTTTACAACTCCATGAGGTAGGAACCACATAACATGTTGAAAAAACTGAGAAACAGAGAAGTTAAGTAACATGCCCAAGCTCACGTTGCAAGTTAGCAGCAAAGCCAGCACTCAAATTCAGGCAGTCTGTTCCAGAACCTACACTTTTAACTATTAAGCTATGGTGCCTCCAGATCATGCTACAAATTTACATGAAATACATTGCATAAACCACTTCATGAAGCCATATATTATAGTAAAATTATACACTTTGATATTATCAATTATCATTATCTCTCTTTTTTTTAGAATTTCAGCGTTGTAGTGGCCTTCAAAATTATGCAAGTCTAATCTCTTCATTCTATGCATTAGGAAACAAAGTTTCAGGGAGGTTCTGGAACTTAATTGTTTAAAACATTTCATTACCTATAGTTGAGTTGACCCTAGCACCCGTCCTTGTTTCCTACAGAGTTAAGATAGATTGGATATGAAAGAAAAATCTAGTAGATTGATTCTAGAACAGTGTGATCCCCAGACCAGTGGTATCAGCATCACCTGGGAACTTGTTAGAAATACAAATTCTTGGTCCCACAGGACACCTACCAAATCAGAAAGAAGGGGTGGGGCTCAGCAATCTGTGTTTTAACAAGACTTCCAGGAGTTTCTGATCCATGATAGTTTGAAAACCATTTGCCTAGAACCTGCTTTTCCTCTAAACTCAAGTCATAGCTTTGGACATAGCTTCATTTTGTTAGTTGAAATCCCATTAGTTTTACAGACAGACTAAGAAACAATTCCTTTCATATACTCACACACACACAAATTTAATTTTTACATATATAGGTATACATTATACTATTTACATTATACACATAGATAACATGATCATATGTATAACTGTATTGATAACTAATATTATCTACATAATATACATAAATAGGTATGATCATGTTATTTATGTGTACTGTGTAGATAGTTCTGCCATACTCCAGACATATTTCCATTCCAATCTCCGCGCTCACCTACCTTTAAAAGAAAATCTCCCCTCTACCAAAGTTCCTCTTTAAGATAGTAAAATGCGTCTTTTTTCTCTCTGATCTCAGCATCTGTGGACCACACTGTAGCAGGCACCATTTTTTTCATAAGATGCAAAGTTACTAGACTACCAATGACTCTAGAAGTGTGCTAACTAAAGAAATAGAAATGCACAATTAATGCTTTGTTTATTCTCCGATTTTATACTGTGCACAAATGTGCTGATTCAACATTCAAAATATTGGTTAAAGACAGGGCATGTCCATCAAATTACCTTTAGTCAGCTAGTACTTATTCAAAAAATAAAGCAGTAATGTTATTGGAATTCTGTTTCGAGGTTGAATTTTTTAAAAACTCTGATTACCAAAGACAAAAATTAGGTAATGTTTTCTGTTTTTGATAACCTTCACATTTTGCCTTTGTTTTAGGCAACTTGGTCAGCAACTGAAAGGGGGGGGAAGTGGTAACAAGTCTTTTAACATACAGAGTGACACTAGTCTTTTAGAAAGTTAATACAACAGGCACTATTGGAGATAAATATAAATGTTCCCTTAAGGAGACCCCTACACTCTAGGAAGACTGAGAGAATCTGTTTTACCACTCATCCTTCCCACAATAGTGTTGCCTACGTGTGCTCATTTATAAAAGTAACCGCTTCAATTGAAACATGGGAAGTACAAGGAACTGTTAACATTCACTCCCCATAATATGCACTGATCTCTGTACATTTCAATGCTGAGCTTATCAGGTAAAACTTTTAAGATGGCTTTGAACCTAATGATCGTGGAGATTATCCATCCCTTCTCAACTCCTCATGCGCCTTTATGACTAGAGATGTTAGTTACAGCCCTCTTGTTATCTTATCCCCAGGTTTGTACTTCAGCAAAAATCATGATAAAGGCTATTTCCCACAGAGAGCTGAGAACTTGGGAATTCTTTTTCTCCAGCCCAAAAGAAACCTTTACAGTGAGGGACAAGTCTATATAGCACAGTTCCATGAACTATAAAACAGGAGCTAAGTTTCTGGTCAGGAAGTCACAGATCGTTAAGAGTTAAAGGAAATAATCTATCAAGTCTCTCTCGTATCACAAATAAGACAACAAAGGCTTAGAGAGGTTAGCTTACTCCAGTCACATGACCAACATGCAGCAGAACTCACATCTCCTAATGTCCAGCCCACCAATCTTTTTATAACACCATAACACCTCTCTTTCAATAATACAATTTCTAATATTCCCATTTTTTATAAAAATAGAAATCTAGTGAAAGATTTTTACATTGTTACCTGTAGTAACTCACTGTTGGTTAAATTGTAAGAGAACAGTTTTGTAACATCTTCAGGTTTTTAAAAGCTGTTGAGTTTGAACCTATCTAATTTAACGTGGATTGGAAAGAACTGCTGGAGATACCAAGCTTTTAATATAAAGGATTTAATCTTGATTTTTCTCAAATAAAATGCTGAATATCTTTATCCTATCTAACAAAAATGAAGTTTGCAAAAACTTAGTATAGGTGCAAATAAAGTGGTAGGTGAGCTGACTTAACCCACTTGAGAAAACAAGCTACTTAAGCACAGTCCCACAACAAATGTATATAAATATCTATTCATTAGAATAGTCATTAGAATAGCTGTCAGAAAAGAGCAATTCCAGTTACTGAATGTACATGAAAAATTGTAGTTTTTTCTTTCACTGTTCTATGATGGATTTTATTTTTGGCTTTTTAGCGTTGAAAAAATATTGTAATAAATGAGCTTATATTCAGTGTCCATGAAAAATATTGTCATTTCAAATTTAATTTTTTAAACATATTTGACATGATTACCAATACTTTTAGAGTGCAGTTTGTAATAAGACTTAGTAATTTTTTTTTTTTTGGCCGTGCCGAGCAGCTTGCGGGATCTTAGTTCCCCGACCAGGGATTGAACCCAGGCCATGGCAGTGAAAGTGCCGAGTCCTAACCACTGGATCACCAGGGAATTCCCAAGACTTACTAATTTTAACCAGCTAACATTAAAATATTCAACTTATTTTTTTCCTCAGCAGAAATATAACTAACTTCTTGGTTTTGTGTCTGTAAGGAGAATCATATCCAAAATTTGTTTGGAAAGATCAAATTTTTCATCAATGTCACAAATGAATATGGTGAATTGAGTACCTAGTGTAGTAGTGTTTATACCTCATGTTGCGATAGGTTTACACATGAATGCTTGTTTCCGTGTGAAGCACGTAATTTCTTTTTTCTCACAGTTTTATTGAGGTATAATATATACAATTTGGTTTGGACATATGTATATACTCATGTTACCATCACCACAATCAAGGTAACAAACATATTCATCACCTCCAATATGGGGACTGCAAAATGTGTCCCTTTGTTATTTTTTAATAATTGCAATTTTTAGGAATATCCTATAACTCAAACTTTTCATTAATTCAGAATGTCCTCTCCCAGGTGCAAGTTAGTACATCTGATTTTATCTTGTTTTTTCTACAAATTTGCTAGCTTTACTCAAATCTATGTGCATCTATCTGGATGAATTCAGTTTTCAAGTTGCTGTCAATATCTAAATCACATAAATATTTTAAGCATATATTATACAAAAACTACATTCAGAAAATTGTTTTGTTTCCATGTGCGTGATTGCAAGGGAGAAGATTCTTTAACTTTTTAAAATATTATTCAACAACTTATGAATTCTTTATAAAATTATTCTATGCTTGGCATGTTAACAATCAATTGCCTCTTGAATTTTATATCCAAAAATCTGAAAGAGATAGAAGTTTGGGGGCAATGAGGGAAGAGAATAAAGCTTCCTTTATCCTAACCAAAAGAGCTGTACCTAATTGTTTTTCACATGCCTTAAATGGCCGCAGCCTGAATTTCTACCTGATGTAAGCGAATTTGATTTGTACTTAGTGAGTAGTCATGAGTGGTAAGCTCTTAGATTCACACAGAGAATGAACTGCAAAGACAATGGTATCCTGCTGGCATCCTGGAAGGAAGCTAAACATTCTCATTCAATGACATTCCCAGAGTCACACAACACCATTTTTTGTAGCTTGAACTATCACAAAAAAGGTTTCTCTTTTACTCAATTTAATTCTGACCTTTGGTCTTAAAAAAGAAAAACCTGAATACTTATTTAATAAAATGTGAGAAAAACATATCAATTCCCTATGAATGATTTTCATGTTGTTAATCTACTTGGTGGCTACAGTCTGAATACACAGACATGCTGCATTTAATCCAATCATCCCAAAATGAAAATAATTAAGACTGAGCACTCCTGCAATGCATATTCTTCTAACATCATTCTTTAAAGCTATTTTAGATAAGTGAGATAAAGCCCACTTTAAAAGCATTGGCTACTTAGGTGTTAAACATAAGCAGTAAATTCACTTTTCTAAATTGCCCCATTTATTATATTTAATCCTCTTTCTGTAATCAGGAGCACTGAAGTACAAATTTATAGTTGCTTTCCTTTAACACGGTTCTTTTATTACTGTCTCTTTTCCTTACATAATGTCCCGCAGCAGGTGGCCTATTATTATGATGCTTTTTCTCCTGTCTTTTTCTTTAGCGGTTTCACCAGCTCAAATAATTCAAATGTACTTACCTTCACTGCTTTGGCTACAACTAAGGGTGTTTTGGGTGCATATCTCTGGGAGTGGGGTGGTGGAGGGGAGTGTTAATGTGGAGGGGAGCTGGGGTTGTTTGTTTCTTTTTATTTTATTTCTGAACAATGACATATTGATGCTTCAGATAATAAATCATTCCAATTTGTTCATCCCTGCGAGCAATGGTTTTAATCTTCATTTACTATTTGCAAAGTCCGTTTTGTTAGAAGCATTTGATAAAATACTCAATTACCATTTTTTCACACTGTAGTTCAACTGCTGTGCTGATAAAAGGCTCCAGCTCATAAGATAAACTGCAAATAATTCCTGAGAACAAATGTCAGAGGCGGTATACAATGAATGGGATTTTTTTGAGCAGATTATTCCCTCACCAAAGTGACAGGGTGGTTCAATATTTATTTTGTTGAGAATGTCATTTAAATATTGTTTGACACCTGCTCCCTATAGTCAGCTACTCATCACATTACAATTTCTAGGGATTTAAAAGTGAGATTTAACTCTATGTCTATTAAGAAAAAAAGAAACTCATTTATAAACCAAGATGAGACTACACGGCTGATAGTATGCAAATTATTTAAATAAATGGAAATGCAATTGATTCAGCTTTGTGGGGTTATATGGGAGAAGAATATTTAAGACTTGGCACCCTTTCCTGCCCTTAGTATTCAAGTGTTTATTTTTGAGATCATATTTGAAATCTTACCAAGAATACCTGCCTGTTCGTTCAAATTGCCTTTTTCTAGGCAATCTACTTAAAAATGACCACTTCACTCACCCTTCTTCAATTTTCCTCCACATGCATGCTCTAGGTGGCATTGCTCATTGGCTGAGAAGACAGCTCACAGTGCAGAAGGCTATAATAAACTAAGTTTTCTTAATGGGAAGAGGTTTATTTTATTCTCCTCCATTTGCTAAAGTTGAAAAGTTCCTATTAAGTGCTCAGCAAATGGAAATAGCTATCATTTCAAGTATTGGCCCCAGAATGCCATATACTCTATTAAGCATTTTCCTCCCAGGAATTCCTCTCCACCCTCCATTCCTAGTCAATCACTTTTGACAATTTTAAATCCGGCACTTCTTGCTGTGAATTTTAAGTAGTCAGAAGACGTTTTCAGATGAAATCAAGTCTTAATCCCTGCCTCACTCTTTGGAAAGCAGCATGGCAATAGAATACGGGAGTGAAGAAATGAGATAAGAACCATTAGGGGAAGAGGAACCAAAGAACTGGCTTGTGAAATTTTCTGTTTGCTTTACCCCAGTTGTTTTGATACCAGGGCTTTACTTTCCACTATATCCCCCTGTATTAAGTCATTAGATTACCCCAGGGACTGAACACAGGTCACAGATTTGTATATTATCTCTATTGGAAACAGGTTTTCATCACTTTTGAGTGAAATCAAAGAAACCACTGCATTCAAGAAAAGCACTGAGACACTACTGAGCAGAAAAGTGTGAACATGTATTGTCATTGGTCTAAGGGCCAACTCTTTTGGCCCTTAGAACTTTTCTGAAGTATATGGGAACTCCAAACTTGAGAAATAATTGGAATTGAACCAACAAAAGGCACCACAGGCAATAGAAATAATCAACTTTGTCTACTAAGTAAATCAGCTAAAATTACTGGAATCATCATAGACACTATTAGACTGAGCAACATTAAGAGTGGAATCAATTTTGCCAAGACTGAAGATTGAGCACCTGGGTTAGATCCTCCATTTTTACTTCTTGGGATATTTCAGATAACTTTGCAAACACATAAACTCCTTCCCTTAACAGGAAACAACATGATGTGAAAGAAAAAGTAAGTCTTTGGAGCCCCCATTTGGATTCTAATCCTCATAAATTGGCCATGGGGCAAGCCACTTAAACTCTCAGAGGCTCAGATTTTTCATCTGCAAAATGGAAGTAATAATACCTTATTGAGGGGGTATTTGAGGATTAAATGAGATCTTTTGAGTATGTAAAAGAACCTGGCATTAAAAAAGAGATTAAATAAAAGCATATGAATAGATATATTTTATTAAATTAAATAAATGGTGCCTGGTTTTTGTTATTATTTCATGCCACTAGAATTTCACTTCAAAAATTCCAATTCTTAGACTAAATGTTAACCCTAGTGACTTAAAAAGTACATGGTTAATACAAAGATGTCCAAAGTAGTTTACCTATTGGGAGAACCGAGCTCAGTGACCTGTGAAAGCATTCCACAGTCCTTGCTGAGCATTAATGGGTTTTACATCTGTACCTTCACATAGGAGAGGGCCTTGAGAATATCAGGTTTTTAGGGCATGATCTTCTTGAGAACAAAACAAGTTCAATCTCTCAGCACTAAGTTAAGGATTCTCCACAATAGTGTGGTTCCTATTTAAAAGGAACAAAATGAGGTCAGTTTGAAGACCCCCAAGCTGATCCAGGAATATTACCACAACTATTAAGTTTTGTCTGATTTAAACTGCTTTGTCATAAGGTTTGATATTGCAAAAAGAGGTGTATATACAGAATTTACCTATCTTAAATAGTTCTTTTTTTGAAATATGTTGAAAACTTTAAGTAGGTCAATTTAAAGCTGACCCACATTCACTACAAACTTTTTTTAAATTACATGATGCAATCTATTTCAATCCTTCAGATATATCAATATTTCAAATACAAATAAGCAGAAAGAAAATCTCTTACTGTAAGCTATATTTTAGTATTACATCAATATGACCAAGAATATCAAATAAAGGTACATGAATGGATAACAGAATTCTAAAACTATGGGGGTACTTGTCATGAGGAAACAAGGTTAATTAACAGAAGCCAGTTAAAAAGAATTGCTTACAACTTCTCAAAGTTTAACTTAAGTTTTATCCAGACTTAAAAATATATCATGATCTTCAAAATAAAAAAATATATCATGATCTTCAACTTCAAGTCACTGCAATTTAACAAATGTTTCAGTGCTTACTACGTGCAAGACACTGTGCTAGCTGGTTAACTTCCCTCCTCCCCCACTCTCAGTGTTGTCAGACATGGTCCTTTTAAAAATCCATTATTGCTTTTCACTTGCCTCTCAGAGAGTATTAAAGATAGTGAATCGTGTTTCCAAACGTTTCTTATTTTCCTCTCAACTTCCTATAGTTCAATACAGACATCATTACTTCTCTGCTAGTATAGTGATTCTGTTCGTCATGCCTGAAACAACTATAGCACAGAGATTAAATACAATCTATATCCACATAAATCATTGAATAAATGAATCATGAAATTAATATGTAAATTGTGTGTTTAACCTCTATTTATACAGCACTGTCTGTCACCATGCTGTAAATCTAAAACTAATTGCAAATTCACAACTCTGCAAAAAGAACACCATGGTAAAAGCTTGACATATTTATTAACTAAATGTTGAACTACATTGAGTAAGTAATTAACAGTCATGCCAGAACAGGGAGAGAAAAATTATATTTAAGCACAGATGTCACCTGTATGAAATGGCTAAAACTATTTTAGATTAGATTTTGATATTAGTCAAAGAATACTGTTATTTAATTTTTGACAGACAAATCTGTTCCCATTTATTCATGAATCCATTAAGCATTTTATTTTTTATTTTTTAATTATTTTTTTAACATCTTTACTGGAGTATAATTGCTTTACAATGTTGGGTTAGTTTCTGCTTTATAACAAAGTGAGTCAGCTATACATATATCCCCATATCTCCTCCCTCTTGCATCTCCCTCCCACCCTCCCTATCCCACCCCTCTAGGTGGTCACAAAGCACCAAGCTGATCTCCCTGTGCTATGCGGTTGCTTCCCACTATCTATTTTACATTTGGTAGTGTATATATGTCCATGCCACTCTGTCACTTTGTCACAGCTTACCCTTCCCCCTCCCCATATCCTCAAGTCCATTCTCTAGTAGGTCTGTGTCTTTATTCCTGTCTTACCCCTAGGTTCTTCATGACCTTTTTTCTTTTCTTTCTTAGATTCCATATATATGTGTTAGCATACAGTATTTGTTTTGCTCTTTCTGACTTACTTCATTCTGTATGACAACCTCTAAGTCCATCTACCTCACTACAAATAACTCAATTTCATTCCTTTTTATGGTGAGTAATATTCCACTGTATATATGTGCCACATCTTCTTTATCCATTCATCTGCTGATGGACACTTAGGTTGCTTCCATTTCCTGGCTATAAGCATTTCATTTTTAAATGCGTATGTCACGATCACCCACAGAAATAAAAGTTCCCTTTAGTCTCCTTAAAGAAAAGAAAGATTCCCAAAATATTAGATGACAATAAACCCATTCAAAACTTAGCCAAAATCTCCTCCACTCAGCACATTGATAACATTTTATATTTGATATATAGATAGACAACTTAAACAATTTGTACATGTATTTTAATGATGTACTGAATAACACTAAATGTTTAATGAGTCTTGCCACGACCAACATGGGTATCTTCTGAAAAATTATTTTGTTCTATAAATAACAAGTTATTATTCAAAGAATACAACTCTGAAGTTAAGCATGGCACATAAATATGTACCCAGGAAAATGTATTAGACTAAGTATTCTTGTCCCTTCATGCATTTTTATCATTGATTTTAAGAACTCATTCTCACTCCTAGCTGCTATACTTCTAACCTGATTTTCTCTTAAGAAGTTACATTTAAAAAACATACATGCCTAAACTATGGGATATGGTATTTAAAATATTTATAATACATAATCTTGATTATAATGAAAAATAATCACTTATTTGAACTGGTATTGCACATGCACAGGAGGGGCAAAATCTGATTAGCTTCTCATTTTCCTATCTAAGTAAATCAAATTCACATTTACAAAAGGCAAAATAGAACGAATTTTAAATTCAGTGAAAAAAAACTGTTTCTCAGAGTTTTTCACTTCAATAAACGTGTGCTTTAAGTTTCCTCATGTCTGGGCCATTTAGAATGTGCCCAAATACTCTCAGAAAAATCTAATGTGCAAAGCCAAGCTTAAAAAGTATGAACAACTTTCTGACAAAATAATTTAAACAAAATTGTATGAAAATGAGGCAGTCAATACTCATAATTTCTATGTTGGCACCTTATCTTGGAACATATTTTTTTGTTCAATATGCAAGAAATGTCATTAGTACTCCACAACCCTCATGGATAGCTTGTACTGAGATATCCACATTCTCCTGCCTGATTGTCTTCATAACCACTGACATGCATTCTTTTTTGTTCTTTTTTCAAAAACCTTTTTATTTTGAAATAATTTTAGCTTTACAGCTGAGTAAAGATAGTAAAGAGAGTTTCCATATACCTTTCCCTAGCTTCCCCTACTGTTAACATCTTCCATAACCATAGTATATTTATGAAAACTGACAAATTAACATTGGTACAGTAGTATTAAACTATAGACTTTATTTGGATTCTTAACACAGTAGACTGGAATTAGCAGTACACTGCATATCTGTGAGGTGGAATTTCTCTGCATTTAAGGCTTCCTGGCCCCTACCAGATCTGGACCCGTATCTGTGGCATTTCCAACCAAACTAAATAGAGCAAATTCCTCCATCCCAGGAATCCTGAAGAAGGGGTGGAGAGGAAGAGAGAACCTTAGCTAATCACATCAAACAGAAGCAGAAAAAAAAATAACCACAATATTTTTATATAGATAGTGCTCATTAGAATGAGTTAAATTGCAATAATTAGACAGTTTTTCCCTTTGCTTCTTATTTACTAAAAGCAAGAGATGGTCCAATATACCTCACTCCCTTTTAAGTATGATCTGTCCAGTAAATCCCATGATAGAAAGAATTCAAGGGGCCAAAGAAAGAAGATTACTTCTTAAAGGAAATAGCTAGACACCTCAAAAGTGAATTAAATGCAATAAGGCATGTTAAGAGTTTAGCACAGTGCCTAGAACATAAGTAAAACTCAATAATTGATATAATGACAAGAGTGATGATGATGATGAAGATGATAATAATATGATCACCATTAATAGAATGTTAAAGATTACATATAAGGAATCATTACACCATCAGTAAATAGAATGTTTCTGAAGATTATGAAAAACATTGCAAAAGAATTAATGACATAAAGTTAAATGGAAAAAAAGAATGGAGAAATGTGTATGCCTTGTAATCACAGTTTTGTTTAAATAAATAGGTAGATGTATGCATAGAAGAAAAGAGAGAAGATATGCAATACCTCTGGATGGTGGAAATATAGGAGGTTTATATTTGCGTCTATATAGATTCCCAAATGTTCTCTAGCATATTTTACTTTTATAATCAGACTATATATATATGTAAATTATGAGATGATCTAATCTCTAAACACAAATAAAAATCCTTACATCTTAGTGTAGCAGTTTTTTGGTCTTAGGATCACTTTCCAACTTATTAATTCATTTAAAATAACAATAATAATGGCCACCATCAAAAAATCTAGAAACAATAAATGCTGGAGAGGGTGTGGAGAAAAGGGAACCCTCTTGCACTGTTGGTGGGAATGTAAATTGATACAGCCACTATGTAGAACAGTATGGAGGTTCCTTAAAAAACTAAAAATAGAACTACCATACAACCCAGCAATCTCACTACTGGGCATATACCCTGAGAAAACCATAATTCAAAAAGAGTCATGTACCAAAATGTTCATTGCAGCTCTATTTACAATAGCCAGGACATGGAAGCAACCTAAGTGTCCATCAGCAGATGAATGGATAAAGAAGATGTGGCACATACATACAATGGAATATTACTCAGCCATAAAAAGAAACGAAATTGAGATATTTGTAGTGAGGTGAATGGACCTAGAGTCTGTCATACAGAGTGAATGAAGTAAGCCAGAAAGAGAAAAACAAATACTGTATGCTAACACATATATATGGAATCTAAGAAAAAAAAAAAAGGTCATGAAGAACCTAGGGGTAAGACAGGAATAAAGACACAGACCTACTAGAGAATGGACTTGAGGATATGGGGAGGGGGAAGGGTAAGCTGTGACAAAGTGACAGAGTGGCATGGACATATATACACTACCAAATGTAAAATAGATAGTTAGTGGGAAGCAACCGCATAGCACAGGGAGATCAGCTTGGTGCTTTGTGACCACCTAGAGGGGTGGGATAGGGAGGGTGGGAGGGAGATGCAAGAGGGAGGAGATATGGGAACATATGTATATGCATAACTGATTCACTTTGTTATAAAGCAGAAACTAACACACCATTGTAAAGCAGCTATACTCCAATAAAGATTTTAAAAAATAATAATAAAAATAAAATAAAAAATAACAATAATAAAATCAATATATATTAACAAAAATACCATGTTTTATGAAAAAATAACTATCTTACAAAACAAAAAAACATTTTTTAACATTCTGTGAGAAGAATGGCTTTGTTTTACATTTTTGATTATCCAGAAGATAGCTGAATTCTCTATCTACTTCTATATTCAGTCTGATGTACTATGTTGTTTTGGTTGAAATACACAGAGAAAAATCCAGCCTTATACACGTGTGTAATTGGAAAAGGAGGGGACCTTTTGGATCTCCTGGAAGTATCTTAGGGGCTCCTAGGCAAACCTTAAACCATACTTTGAAAACTGCAGCCTTAATTCAACATGTTATTTTGTAAGAATTTTTTTCTATACTTTGACTATAATTCTCTCTGGGGTTTTAGGCAAGTCACTTAAAACCAACCTGTGGCTAAAATGATGATGAGAAAGTTACCACCCTCCTCATATTACAAACTTAGATACTTTGTTGGAAATTTTTCTTCTGTAAATTAAGTGTGTTTCATTTTGTTTATTAAAAATGCTATCAGACCAGTGGTATTGCTCTCTTCAGGAGGAAATTATGATCTATTATTTTGCTTAGAATAGAGTAGGTCAAGGAACAATATGCTGTTCTTCAAGGAGTTGTAATTTGGCATTCCACTGTTGACAAGTATGATGATTAATTTGTATGTAGATCAATTAGGATCTCCTGATGCTCTTCCTGTTTCCCTAAAAAAGGTACCCGATTCTGCATTACGTACTTTCTTTCCACTAGTTTGTCTTCTCTTTTACTTTTTTTTTTTTTAAGACAATCCCTCTGTGAATCTAGCTTGCCCAGTGACAAATTATATAAACCAAACAAGATTGTGCTGGATAGAAAGAAAAATGACTTGCTGCTCATTTCTAGCTCTGCTAAAAATCCTCTCTGTGGTTTTAGGCCAGTCATTTAAAACCAACCTGTGGCTAAAATGACGATGATTAAGTTACCACCCTCCTCATGTTACAGATTTACTCTAGATACTTTGTTGGAAATTTTTCTTCTGTAAATTAGGTGTGTTTCATTTTGTTTATCAAAAATGCTATCAGCTTTGGTAAGTTAGTAATTATATATATATATATATATATATATATATACATACATATCCTAGATGATATTATCATACTGATGACAGTAATATAATTTTTTTAAACAATAAGAAAAAAAAGTTTTTGTTGCCATTTAACCATTTCTAGGAAAAGACAAATGCTCACTACATAAGTTAATAGGCTATTGGAAAGGGAAAGAGACTAACATTTTCAATTATTTATGATGCACAAAGCACTGTGCTAGGTTCTTTTTATATGTCATCCCATGAATTTTCCCAGTAACTTATGAGATCAGTATTATTATTCCCAGTTTACTGATGAGGAGACCTACACTCAAAGAAGGTAATAATAAGTAGCTTGCTTAAAATCTCAGGGTTGCTTATGTAGATTTGTGGTTAGCCAGAAATCGAGACCTGAGCTCTATATATTTTACTACATACTGTACCTTCTTCTAACTGAATATCATCCCAGCCCAAGATGGCTTTCATGCTAAACCAAAACTGTGAGATCTTTAAAATTTTTCTGTTTCTGACTTTTTAGAATTAAGAACTAAGCTACATCAAGCCAAGTAGAGAATTGTTATCATCATCTAACTATTCTGCATGATAGGATGAGAAGGAATTGCAGCAAGGGGGTATTTTCTTCACCTCACTTTTAAGCTAGAGGTTGGCACTACACTGTCTTTCTGTCCCTCCTGGAGATTTATGTTAAAGAGATAAAACTTTCTCCTACTTTTTTGTTTTCATCTGTTCCCTGTCTCTGTCCAACATTTCATTCTGGAAAGGAGAAAGAGCTGCTCATCTCAGTGGCAGGAAAGAACAATCTTCGATTTATAACATGCTAGGAACCCATCACTGTGATAGAGCAATCTTTCCCCCAGACATCTCTCTATTACTGAAGCTGATGCCTCCCTGTCCTGATGCCACTTCGGTACTGATCCGTCAGTCCCAATGGCAAGGTTAATGGCACCACCTGTCCCTATGTGCATTTTTCATCTTTATCTCAGAAAAACTTATTTTGTGAGTTCTTCTTTAAGCAAACTGAAAATATATGTTCCACAATTTTTGTTTTACAAACCTCCTCCCTCGCATATATATTTGAATGACAGACCACATACTTGGCAGTGTATTTTAAGTTGTACTTGCTTTCCTTCCTTCCTTGTTTTAATGAGTGCTTTAGTTCTTGTGAAATAAAACAAAAAGTAAGTAGAGAAGTTTCATTTGCAGAGAAGTGCAGAAATAGTGGGTCAAGAAATTATTTAATTAACACTGGGAAGTCACTGGAATAGATGCAAGGATTCTTTGTTAAAAGCCTCCTTGCTAGAGCTGAATTTTATTCTTAGCTACCATTTTTGAATTTGGCATATGATATAAATTAGTTACTGAAATAAGGCTTTTAATTGCTTTGCAAAAAATATTTGAGAGCAAACACCAAAGAAAGGGAGAGAGCATCATATGAGAATCTCAAGTTTCTAAAAAGGTAATGAATAAGAGAAAGAAAAGATGGATAAATGGTCATTCATCTTCAGCAACAATTCTGAAGATTATATTTGCCTTACTCTGAAATAGAAGAATATTAAAGTGATGCTGTTACACATATCTGTGTGTCTGGTGATCATCTATAATACATGCTCAAATTCATTTAAACATGTTAGAAAGTATTAGCCAATTGTCAGAAACACCAATTTCCCCATGTTCTGAAGTGTAGATACTATATTCAAAGTAAAATACGTTTTGATTAAAGTTGATCACCTAACATAATTTTAATGCCCCTTTTATACCCAGGGATTTTTCTTGGAGCTGATTCTTTTCAATTTAGAATTCCCTGATTTATAATATTCATAGGGAGCATTTGAAAATTCCATCAATCATACAAAATATGTGTTAGGATTTAATATATTTATCTGTAAATATGGGAAGCATACTGACCAGAGCATCACAAGTACAGATAACATAATCTGCAAATATTTGTCACCTCCTTAGCGGAATCACCTCCCTAATATAGTAAACATGAAGAATCCAACCAGATTCCTGGATGACTTGTATGGTATTTATGGCTTTAGCCTTTTTTACCTTTCCATCCATCCCAGAGCTTCCTGGTTTTCAAAATCCATCTGGTTCTTAAACTAAAGACAAAGGCAAATAGAAAGTAAAGTAAAAGAAAAATTTGTTGACAAGTAGCACCTTCCTCTGAGTCACATGTTTATACTAAGTTCCCTTAAAATTCTTAAACTGAAGCCATAAAAATCTATTATTTACCTCTCATGTCAAAACTGGTTTAGAACTCTATTTTCCAGGGCTATTTAGATGTTAAATTTGAATCTCACTAGTCTTGTTTGAAGGGTTTTTTTTAGAAATTCTTGGATTTGCATATCAACATGCAAAAAAGCAACACATATTGATCATTTGAGCAACAATTTAATAGAAGGGAATTTAGGAAGTAGTCATTTAAGAGGCGATAAGATTGTCGGTGAATGAGAAATTTCGAACAGGCTAAAATATTTTTTCATTTAGTGAAACTTAGACAAAATTTGCTGCTTTTACATCTTTGATATTTCTATGAGACTGTGAAGACAGACCATCTCCAAGACCCATTTAAAGTATATATCTATTTTGAATAGACAACTGTGCTTTATATAAATTCTTTTAATGATATATTTTTAAAACTCAGAGCCAATGTGGATACATTGTATAACTGGAAAGGTAATGCAAGCAAGCATCTGATGCTTGCAGCATCTGTACAAGAGTCAGAACACCTACAGGGAAATGTGCTTTGTTGAAACTAACTGGAAATCTCACATTGCACCTCCAGTAAGTTAATCACCTGATTTAAAGGTAGGCTGCCCTTTATTTTATCTTAGAAGTAAACTGACAGCAGTGAGGCTTTTACAATGGCACTGTTGTGATCAATGCTGTAGCCTCAGGTGTTAATGCTTCATTTACCTTTAAAAGCAGATGTAATAACCCAGAAATATCAATATTATAAGCTCTTTATTTGGTGTTAAATTACTGTGGATTCACTGAATTATTATATTACAGAGGTTTTTCAGTGATATTAACTTAAAAAACAAATAAATGTTATTCAGAATGGTATATCTAATTTCTCTACTCCTGGAACTTTGTGGTTACCTATAAAGGGAGTTTATAATAAGAATGTATAGAACTCAGATAACGTTTTCAGAATTTATAAAAACCTAAAATGAAGAAAATGAGAAAAGATATAAAAAGATGAAATAGTACAGTCATAAAATATGTAATATTATTAATAATCATTTTTATAGCTCCAATTAATTGTATATATCCATATAACAATATGAACCTATTTCCCTAGAACAAAGCAATACTCTGAGCTAGAAATATCCAAGTGATAGGCAAGTATTTAATATTCCTCCTAAACTAGTACCAAAATAATAGAGAATCAGTTCTCAAACATACCCAGCCATTACATATACATGATCCCACTGATGACATTTTAATTAGCTTGTCTTTGATAATCTTGAATTTTCACATTTACTTTAATTCCTTTGCTATGGATGGGAAGAACTGGTGGTGAAGAATTCAGAGTGAGTTTTTTTTCAATGTTTCCTCAAAGTAAGATAGTTATAACAATATCTTTGTTTTATTGGTTTTATCACATTATATCCTATATTATTTTCTATAATAATATTAATTTTGTTATTATAGTCTTGCCTTAAATCCTTTATCAGACTATCTCTTACTGGTAGTGCAAACTTTTATTAAATAATTAAAATTGCATAATATACATAACACAAGGTGCAAATGTATTTTTCTGTTTTATGTTCCATTATTTTACCAGTTATCATATATAATGTGTACTCAACAGAAATAAAGTTTTCTTTTCTTCCTGTAATACTTGTTAGTGCCAATCTCTATAACCTAGATTCGTAAAATCCTAATAACAGTGTACTATGTTTACAGAGTGCTTTAAGTTTGCACATCTTTTTAATGCTTATGATGGATATATAAGATGGTAAGGGTAAATATTTCCTCCTTTTACAGATGAAGAAGCTAAGATCAAGAGAAGTTAAGTGACTTTCATAATGTTACACAGATAGCAACTAAGGACTATAAATTTTCCGCCAGCTATCCCAGCCTTCCTTCTGCTACTACCTCAACCTCAATCTAATCAAATAACTTTTCCTTGTTCCATCCATAAATTAACTATAACTATATCTTTCCAAGATATTTATTCAGTATTAGAAGTAGTATTAGTAGTATTACGATAATCAATTGACTCAGAGGTTGATTATACAATAGAAAAACTTCTATCCTCTTTTTAAATTCAGTGTAGACATGCAATAAACTCATATTGATGTAACCAGTGCTCTTGAGTAGCTTTGCAATGTGATCTCTCTTAGGACCTAATCACAGATTAAACCCTTTTAGGAATAACCCCCCACTTCTTAATACAAGACAGCCAATTCTTAAAATTTATTACAGTGTAGACCTGACCTACAAATATTGCTCTGTGAATACAGAACACTCGTTGAATTTCCCAGATAGTCAGATACTGACATATGGTAAAGTAAAAATGAAATTATTCTAAATTATCAACACAAAAATTTTAATAAATATTAAATATAATGCTCAAAAATACTGCCAATTGCCTAATATTAGGGTGATGGGGTGGAAATTGTGAATAATCTGGTGGCTTCAGACAGAAAAATCTTATGGATTCCATGACTCTGAAAACAATGCGACCTCTGAGTTAATTTATGACCTGATTGAATATTATTCATATATTATAAATTAGCCTTCATAAACATTGATCAGGTATCTTTCAACATCTCCTCTTTCTATGTTATAATTACATATTTATTCTGATTAACTTAAAAAAGATAACCAGAGACTGTGGAAAACACATCTTTCTTGGAAGAAACCCTGAATGGTAACAACACTAAAGAAAATATTCTCTGCCTCTGTGTAAATCCACTTTCTCTGGGTAGTGGGCAACCTACCACATCAAGATAATCTGTTTAAAGCAGATGAAAAATAATCTCTCTTAAAGAGGTAATGATCAGAAAATGATGATTGACAGAGTAACTATCTCTTCACTGACATCTAGTTTTAAAAACCGTATGGGAAAAAATGAAGGGCAAGAAATAAAATAATATTCTGATACAGCAGCCACAGTGATTACGTATTTTCTTATTACATCCAATTGCAAAATACATGTAGCCTAAAGAACTTGTTTGAGAGTATCCAATTTTGACATTTCCTAAAAGTTACATAGACTTTCAAAATGCATAGCCCGCTTCTTGATCACCAAAAAACGTCAGAACTCTGGTCTGGTGAGTATATATTTAAAATTCAGAATTGGGTTTAATCAGGTTAATCTTTCAAGACTATTAAATATTTCATTTCCAGGATTCCACTAGCTTACAGGGCTGGTTTCAAATGACAGTTTAAATAGCATCAGTTTGGAAGTTGCTTGCTTTAGTTGTAATTGGTGAGATGAAAAGACTGAAATAAAGTGAATGACATTGAGCTTCTCTGTGGAGAAATGATGACACTGAGTAGGACACTGGTTCTTCCCAGCCAGGTGGCTCTGCAGTTAATATCAGGTTATCACTTACAGATCTTCACTGACTGAATAAATTTTTTTCTATATTTAAAAATTCTTATGCAGATACATATTTCCCCTTCTAATAATTTTAACAGACTTCATTAAACAGACACAAGAACGCTTAAAACAAAAAAGATGGATTATACCAAGTGTTAAAAATAAAGTGGAGAAACCAGAACTCTCATACCCTGCTTGGTGATGGAAGTATAAAACTATTTGGCAGCATCTATAAAACTTAAAATAAGAGTATCTTATGATACAACCTATATATATAGCATGAATGCTCATAGAAACACTATTCATAATAGCCCCCAAAATGGAAACAACCCAAAAGCCCCTCAACATTAGAATGACAAAAGAAATTGTGATATATTCACATACTGGAATATTATGCAGCGATAAAAAAGAACAAACTATCACTAAACATGAAAACATGAATGTATCTCACAGATACATTCCGATGTATACATACATTGTATACATACAGATACAATGAATAAAAGAAGCCAGATAACAAAGGCTACATACATCGTGATTCTATTTAGAGGAAGCACAATAATTGGCAAACAGAAATGCAGATAGCCAACAGGCACATGAAAAGATGCTCAACATCAGTAACCATCAGATAAATGCAAATCAAAACCACAATGAGATAACACCTCACACCAGTCAGAACAGCCATGATGAAAAAGTCTACAAATAATAAATACTTCAGAGGATGTGGAGAAAACAGAACCCTCGTCCACTGTTGGTGGGAATGAAAATTGGTGCAGCCACTCTGGAAAACAGTATGGAGGTTTCTCAAAAAATTAAAAATTGAACTACTGTATGACCCACCAATCCTGCTCCTGGGTATATATCTAAAAACAAAACCACTAATTTAAAAAGATGCATGCACCCCAATGTTCATGCCAGCATTATTTACAATAGCCAAGATATGGAAGCAACCCAAGTGTCCATCAACAGATGAATGGATAAAGAATGTGTGGTATATATATATACAATGGGATATTACTCAACCATAAAAAAAGAATGAAGTTTTGCCATTTGCAGCAACATGGATGAACTTGGAGGGCATTATGCTAAATGAAATAAGTCAGACAGAGAAAAACAAATACTGCATGACATCACTTATATGTGGAATCTAAAAAATACAACAAACTAGTGAATAATAATAAAAAAAGAAGTAGACTCACAGAAATAGAGAACTAGTGGTTATCAGTGGGGAGAGAGGGAAAGAGGGAGGGCAATATAGGGGTACGGAATTAAGAGGTACAAACTATTAGGTATAAAATAAGCTACAAGGGTACATTATACAACATGGGGAATATAGCTAATATTCTGTAATAACTACAAAGGAAGTATTACCTATAAAAATAATAGGCAAACAAACATATGATGATAAATGTAAGCTTAAACTTTGGCAGGGTGATAGTATCTGAAAAGGGCAAAAAAGGGGCTTCTGGGGTGTTGCTGATGCTCTAATTCAGGGTGCTGGCTTCACAAGCACAGGTGTATTCTACTTGCAAAAATTAATCAAGCTGTATACTTATGATTTGTGCACTCCTCTGTAGGTATATTTCATTAAGTTGGAAAAAAAAGAAAATTAACAACCTAAAATTAACAACGTAAATTAGTTACCTCAGTTCACAACAGTAACCGTGACTGCTTTATCTCATCACTCTTACCTGTAATAATACTACATAAACTATGATATATACTGTGACGGATAAAATTTGGTATTGTGACCTTACTCTTTTCTCTATTAGCAGAGAAGTGGCTCACTGGCAACAAAAATGCAAATCCTAAAGATTCCTCTTTGTTTTCCTTTGATTTTTAGTAGTTTTCACTTTCTAGCAGTTACCCTGTTAATCCACATAACTATAGACACACAGTCACATCCTGTCGTGGCTGAATTATTTTATCATGATTTATATTTGCTTGTTTTGTTTAAATAGCACTGTTAATATTTTTAAATGAAAACCCTCTTTTATTGAATTTTAATATAAAATTCAGTTATCCCACAAATCAACTGAACTCAAGACAAAAGCATACACCCAGTATTGGAAACTTTAAAAACCTTATATTTTGATTAATTTCATGTTCTTGCATTATGTACTGGCAGGGACACACATTCATTATGCCATGCAAACTATTACTCTATCTGAATTGCTCTTTTATATAAATACAGATACAATCAGAGAGAAGCAATGGGCAATTTTATTAAAGTAAACACTACCCAAATGTCAGCTTTTCATTATGTAAATACAGTACTGTTGTAGCAGCTTAACAAATGAGCAATGACTTTTGCTGGAACATTATATTTTTACCAACATATACATCATTTTCAAAGTTTAAGAATAGGTTTCATAACCATAAAAAGCTGCTAGTTTGGCATTTGTTTTTTTGCCATGAAGGACTTGATTATTTCCTTGCAAGAATGTATCATGTTTTTCTAGTGCTAACAGATAGCCATTAAATATTTGAAGGTTTTCGAAGGAGGAAATAAAGTTATATTTAAAAGTTGGTCAGCACAGCAAAATAATGCCCCCTCCTCCTTTATTCTTAATCCAACCTGGATTGTCAGAAATATACTATGAATGTTTCCCATATCATTAGGAAAACTTGATGATGTTTAGGAAGGGGAATCTACCAAAAGGCATCTAAAGATCATCATACAAAAATGAGGCTAATGAGGTAAAAAGAGTGATTGTGGACAAATCATTAGAATTAAGAAATATTTATTACCATGAATATGACCCTGCAAAATCTGTCAAGTAAAATTATAATAGAACGTTGGTTAGCCAAAAAGAGCCACAAATGGATTATTCTGATTTAGGAAATTCTGATTACCTCAGGATTAAGGTGAAAACTGCTTTTGTTTCAAAACTGGAACAACATTAATCTAAAATGATTAAAGATCTCACAAGACCACACGATCATAATTCTGCATGTCAATGAACACATCAAATGTAGAAAAAAGAAAGGACCAAATATGTACTGCCAAAGGATACTCCATCAAAGTCATCTGTTCTAGATTTTCAACAAGAAACTGATGCATATCTTTTTCCCTTTTTAACTAGGCTTCCTTTTAATAGTGAATTATAGGGGAAATAGTTATGTGAGATATAAAATGTATGAGCTTATGTTAACAACTGTGTTTTCAACTTCATATTTCTTTTACTCACTCCTTCATTCATTTATTCATTCAATAAGCATTTACTATGTGCCCACAAAGTATGAGACATTGTTTGCTGGTTGAAGATACAAACTCAAATAACACATGGTTCTTGTCCTGGAGATTATGTACAGTGGGAAAGTCAAACAAGTAAAAACAGCTATCAAACAGCTTAATAAGAGCTTCATAGGAATATGGACATTGTTGTATCAACAGAGAAGAGGCTCATCTAAATATGACTGAGCAGAGACACCCCAGAGAAGGTATGAACTACATGAATGCATGACCTAGATGAAGATGGAAAAGTAAACAGAAGGAACTGCATGTCTAAAGAGGTGAAACAGCGTGAAGTACATGTAGTTCAATGTGGCTTCAGTGAAGGTTGGTAGCAGGAAATGGTGGAAAAAGAGACAAGACAGGAAGCTAAACCAAAGAGCTAAAACTTTATCCTAAAAGATAAAAGTTAACAGTTATAATCATGTTGATAGTATCTATCCTTGATATGATGTGATGAAAATGGCACTTTACCTTTGTGGTCTTATAACTCATAACTCAGGCTTATTATGAGAAAAGCATAATTCAGGCTTATCATGAGAAACACATCAGACAATCTCATTAAGGACATTCTACAAATGACCTAACCGGTATACCCCCAAACTGTCAAGGTCACCAAAAACAAGACAAGTCTGAGAAACTGTCACAAACAAGAGCCTCAAGAGACATGACAACTAAATGTAATATGGCATCCTGGATGGCATCACAGAACAGAAAAAAAAAAAAGGACGTTAGGTTAAAAACTAAGAAATTATGGATAAAGTATAGACTTCAGTTAATAATAAGGTGTAAATATTGGTTCATTATTTGTAACAGATGTACCATACTAATGTACAACAGGGGAAATGAGGTACAGGGTATATGAGGTATAGAGCATATGATAACTCTCTGTACTATTTTCTCATTTTTCTATAAATATAAAACTGTTCTAAAAAATAAAATCTATTTTAAAAAGGGGGGTAGCCAAGGTAAAAATTTGGTAGAGCACTGTATGTGTTCAGGAAATGTTGAGTACGTAAGATTAATTTGTAGGCAGAGTTCATGTTGCAAAATAATAATAGCTAGAATCAGAGAAGCCAGTCCAACTGTGGTAGACCAGCTTGAAATTTCTCAAAACACATTAAATTATACTCAGTCTTCTTGACCAGGTCACCACTCATTCTATATGCAAATGTCAGTGTCCACAGGCTTCAAATGATATAATTTGTACCATTTTATAAAATCTTCCTCATCCAAAGTTTATGTCCTCTAAGTTCATCTCCCTGAAAAATATATTCCCAAGTGAATCAAATGCAGAGAGATGTTTATCTATCTTGAATTACAAACACCTACACTGAAAAACTGCTCACTATCCATTTTCCTATAAAGAATTTCCTCTACAGAGTCCTCCTCTAGCTTACCTTAAGAAGTTCTCCCAGAAGCACAACCCACTGTCCTTTATTTCCCTAGGTTTATCCTTACTACTATCTCCCACCCTAGAGCACATAGAATTTACTCTTGCCAGAACCTGGGTTTTCAAGTCCCAACCTGGAAACTGGTCGAACTGGATGGTTCAGAGAAGTTGCATTCTTGGTACCTCCAAAGAGTTCAGAATTCCAACTCATTACACCATTCTTGGCTGGTGGTAATGAGTAAGCAAATGAATTGAGGCAGATTTGTCTTTAGCATCTTTCAAGATCATCAACATGATTTCTCCCAATTGGCCTGCCCTCTACTGGTCATCCAGGGCCAACATGCCCAGGGTTGCATAACACATCCAGGCCTACCCTGAAGAACCGAACAGCATTTTAACAGAGGCATTAATGCCAAGATCTTGGCGGAGCGGGGGGACCTACATGACTAGTATTGAGAATTTCAGGAACCAAGTTAGTTCATAAGGGGTAAATATTTTTGGCAGAATGAGTATTCTTTGAAGCCTATCCCAGAGAGTATGGCTAAAAGAATGCTTAATACAAACAGGGATGATAAAAAATGAAGTAATTACATATGATGGCTGGTGAGATAAAGAAAACCAAGCAAAGATGTTGAATAAACACACCAAAGGATATAGGGGAAAAGCTCTCTTTATAGAAGTAGGAAGCTAAGTCCTTATAAACCAACATAGCACTTTTCTTGTACCCAACTAATCTGTGGTATTTAAAAAAAAGGCAAGCACAGGTATCATAATGTTAAAAACATATTGAATATAATCCTACTTCATTCATCAATGAGCTCCACTTCATATGTTTGAGCTTGAACTTATTATATTGCTGTTGGGCACATAGTACATGCTCAATAAATATAAACCATTATTGTAAATGTCAAATAATTTCAACTATTAAATTATTTTAATAGTGACATATATTTAGAACAATAGTGATCTCCACATTTGGAAGAGTAGGTAGAATATTTTTTTTCTGTCAGACTAAATGACTGACTAAATTTATCTCTATATCCAAATGACAAGGGCAAAAATTCTCAAAAAAAAGATCTCTTTATATTTTCATGACAAAATTTGTATCCAGTTAACATTAAAAGTATATTTTAATGAGAAATTAGTGTAATTTGACAATGACAATTTATATTGACACTATAATGTATATTCCATTATTTGAAGTAAAAATAAGAGAATTGTTTTTCACATACAACTTATGATGAATACAGACATATTAGAAACACATAGTATGCATACACACAACTTCTTGACTTGGAGTACTTGGCTTTTCTTTCCTTCTAAATCCATTTGTCAGAAAACTAAAAAAAGAAGGAAAATTGAGAATCCCAAACAGACTTGTGATTTGTAAAGAAACTTGGAACTCTTTTTGCCAGCATTTTTTTTTAAATTGCCTTACATGAAAAATGTATAAAAGTAATGCAACTCCAGACTGAGGCTTTAATCCTAGTCACTTCTGTAACAGAAGGGTAGATCAGAGAGTATAATTTTCCCTTATCATACAACTCATCTCCTATGTTGACAAAAGAAATCCTCCTGTTAGTTTTTCTTAGACAAATGTGACCCCCAACCTGATATGACACTTTATTTTTTCAGCTGTGTAACACCACCATAAAACCAAGTGCTTTTTAAGCTGCATTATACCAATTCATGAAACCTTTGCATTGATAGCTGCAAGCTTCCAGACCAATTTTTGTTCATTCCAAAATCCAAGTCACCTAGCTGATTAATTTTTTAATTGAATTATACTAAATAACTTACCACTTGACTGTTTCATACATTCAAAACTACATTCCTCTTTATAGAGTTCTCAGGAAAACTTTTGAACAGTTCCAAAAGAAATAACAACTCTGACTTGGACAGTGCTTTGCTTTCTTATGTCCATATTCAATTTGTGTATTTTTTAAAATCAGGCATTAGTTCTGCCACTTCTAGTATGATGTTTCTCAAAGAGGGGAAAGAACTGTGCTTGCTCCTTTCTTCAGCTATGAATATTCATCAGTTAAAACAACTTGGGGACTGGAGTCTTTGGCATTCTGTTTTAGTACCTGCTAGCCATAGAATTTTGCACCATAGCTCTGGATTTATAGCCCTTATTTATCCATAATGGTATTCAAAACCCTGGCTTTAAATATCTGCCACACAGATATGAGTAACAAAAAGAGACAGAGTATAGCTATTGTGCCTTCAAAGAAGAGCAATAAACCATTCTGCTCACTCTCCTTCATGTTCTTTAATTCATTTCATTTCATTTTAACTACCCAGAACAATTTCACCAGCCATTAGCCTGGAATGAAACCTTACAAAGGATGATTGTTTTTATCAAGATGAGTCCCAACATTCCCTCCCTCTCCTTTTCATAACTTTTAGGACAAATAGGCTATTTTGTAGCTCCAGACTTTTTTTTCAAAGGAGAAGCCTTGTGAAGCAAAGGGTAGACAAATTTCAGATCCATATTCAAAAACTTCAAAATAATATCCACTGAGAAAAATCTGTGTCACATTTTGTAAACCAAGAACATTTTTATGCAAAAAAAGAAATAACAGGGTGAAAATCTCTTTGGTAAATTCTAAAACTAGATAATTCCCAGTCTGAATCTGAAATAAAAATATCCCAAGCCACTAGTTGCCGGAGTCATGAAAATCAGCTAGTTAAAGAATTTTTTAAAAGAACACTAGCCTCCTAACATGGTAATTGGGGAGCATGAATATTTTGCAGTATTGAATTGAAACAAAATCACAATAAAATTATTTGTTGAAACATATACAGAATAATATATATATATGTTCCCTACACTTCTGGATGCAGGTGATTAGCATATTTGGAAATACAAATTAGCTCTCATTTTAGAGTGTTTGTAGATTTTCAAGAGAGGGCATGCAAAATTCATAATTTTATTAGAGAAATATTAAGGCCAGAGCTCACTAGGAAGTGAAGAGCATCTCTGACTTTGTTAACAAAGAACATCTCCATTCCCTGTCAGTACTGTCAGCTCTAACCAATCATTCAGAACCTCAGTAAAGGCTCCTGCCACATGCAGGAACTAAACTCTCCAAGTATGGGGGTGGTGGTGGAGCTGGGGGTTGTATTAGAAACAACAAAGCAGCTTTGCTGAGTAAAGCATATTATTTGTGATGCCAATAACAGGGGAACTCTTTAGGTTTTCTTAAAGTCCATGCATTTTCTTATTATTAAATTGTATAAAATGGTTGCATATTAAATCATTATTTCAGGAGTATGATTAACAGAATGCTGAATTAGTTGAAAAGAAAATCCAGTTGTTCTCAGCATTTGATAAAACCCTTTCCTCTTATAAATGTTTTATTATTATATTTGCAAATTTTGCCTCCCAATAAAATATTAAGAAAAAGCCTAATTTTAGAAAAAGCCTTGTGATGTCACCTCACTTTTTAAGTTATTAACATCCATTTCAAATAGAAAGTAAGGATGGTTATTAAACTTATTCTGAAAGTTCTGGGTAACTTGGGTCATCTACTAGTATTTGTACCAGTTAGTGTGGAAAGAGCTGGTTTGTGATTAATAAGTTACAGAATACACATGCGTCAGTGTTCACCACCAGATATGTGTGGAATATGTTTCTCAAGTGAGAGATAGTGAGCACACTAGCAAATACAGACACAAGAATCAAATACGTTCCCATGGTACTTATCAAGATTTTTGTTTTTTAAAACAGATGACCAAAACTTCACACAAAAATGTACGAGTTCTTAAATAACTTCTTAAAGTTGAACTCACCTCTAGATAAATTAGATAAATGTGCATACTTCAGCCCATTTTCAGTTCGTAAGTGAAAAAAAAACAATAAACTTAGAAACTCACATTATTTCTAAATGACAGTTTTCCTTCTTACAGGAAAGGGCAAATACCAGATCAATAGCCCAAGACAAAACAGAAACAACATTCCAAACATAGAGAAGAAAATGATGGAGAAAGCTATGAAACTAGAATTTCAAAGAGAACCCTCTTTGATAAATGATGAAACACCTTTCCATGTTACTAAGACATACAAGCTACACAACGATACACCAAGACCCTACTTCTCAAAAGATGGTCATCATCTGGAAATGGGAACATCAGTCCAGCATTCAATGTGTTAGAATGCGTGCACAACAGAAGATAAATAACTACAACCCCAACAGCCAGATGAACAGCAAAAGACTATTTCTCCTTAAAGCTCAGGTCTATCTTTCCCTTTGGCAGGGATACAAACTGTGATGTCCCTTTCTGTTTGGACCTTCCCTTGAAAACAGAAGTTGTCAGGATGATCTATGAGCTGATGGTAAGCTCCTCATTATAAAGACATTTCCAATTCTATTTTCCAGTACAAGAAAAAGGGTTTTGTTTTATCTAGCACCAAATAAATGAGGAGAGAAAGAAGATGCCCTTTATTGTACACACACATAAAAATAATACACATTTCTTACATAATATACATAACTATGTAAGGTTAATTATCGGCATCAAAATTCAGAGTATACTTGAGCTCAGGAAGGGGAATTCTTCATTGCTGGGACATCATGGTAACGTAGGAGATTTAACAAAAAGGGTATCAGGCTAAAATTTTAAAAGGCACCAACAGAAACCAAAATCTAGAGGTAAGAAAGAAAACGTCTTTTTGAGGTTTGATGTAAAAGGAAGCAAAGTTCTCTATTAAGGACATTACATTATACATAAAAAATATGAAGTTCAACAACATGATTATACTTCAGTCCCTTCCTATGGATAGGATAAATAGCTATAGCACAAAGGCCAGTGACTGAATATCAGTTAGGTATTATTTATTAAGTTCTTATCGTTTACAAAGCAATGAGTTATTAATTCATCCATGAGTTATGATATAACCATTCAATAATATGCTTTTTTGTGGAATACTCCCCACTTTGTAAGCAGGAGTTGTAGCTAGTTGGTAGTGTAATTTTTGAGGCAGGTTCACATTGCATCATAACACAAAGTTTGTACCCTCTTTCCTAGACATTAAACTTTTCTCCCTGCCCCCACACATATCCCTTTTTTATTGTACAATTTAAAGTATTTTCTTCTTTTTTGGTCATCTTCAACTTTGGCCTAATAAAAAATTGGACTCCCTTCGCATAGGACCGTTGTAATTTCCCTTCTTTCTTTCATGCCATTTCCTCAGACTTTTCTCTCCCTTCCAATGCTCTCCTGGTTGGTGGCCATTTTCCTTGATCCAACTCTCCTGGTTAAGTAGTCTGTTTTGTGTCCCACTCCCTAGTGCTGCATTCTCTTCCTTAGACTTCCTTTTAGCACCCTTGGGTAAAATCATGAAATTATGTTTGCCTTTTGGGACTCTTCAACTACCACTTTACTGTCAGCTTCTCCTTCTCAGTACCAGTTCCACTATCTTTCTGTTATCCCTGACTGCCTAAACCCTCCCATCCAATAACTGACCCCATGCCCCAGAACTTTCGTCCTCTAGTTGCCATATGATTGTTTTGTATCCAATTCCCAAATGAATCTACTCATTACCAACTGATACCTACCTTGATCCCCTTCTTGCACTGTTGGCTCTTAGGCCATTTGTTCATGAGCTGCTACTAAGTTGGACACAGCCCATCCTGTACTTCCAGAATGGTATTCTGAATAGACCATGTGTAGATCCCTTTATACATCACAGTTCATCATCTAGAACTGACCCAATACTCCAACCTGTCACAATCTGAAGCAATCATTTCTAGAGACCCAACTCATCCTGCTAATATTTGAGAGGATTGAGAGATTCCTATTCTTATATGTTAATCCAATTAAATACATTATTTTCACGTAAAGCAAACTGTATCTTAGGAGGTTTACCTGATGTTATGGACTGAATTGTGCCCCCTAAAATTTGTATGTTGAAGCTGTAACCCCCAATGTGACTGTATTTGCATATAGGGCCTTTACAGAGGTAATTAAGGTTAAATGAGTCATAAGGGTGGACTTCCAATCCAATATGACTGGTGTCTATATAAAAAAAAGGAAGAGACATCAGAGATTTCTCTCTCTAGCATTTGTACATACACAGAGGAAAAGCCATGAGCGGACAGAGGGAAGAAAGCAAACATCTGCAAGCCAAGGAGAGAGGCCTCAAGGGAAACCAAACTTGCTGACACCTTGATCTTGAAGGTCCACCCTCCAGAACTGTGAGAAAATAAATTTCTGTTGCTTATGCCATCCAGTCTGTGGTATATTTTTTATGGCAGGTTAGGTAGACAAATACATCTGACTTTATGGATCTAAGTATTGCTCCAGTTTGTTATTTATGTTAATAAATACTTGTTTAAAATATGACTATAAATGCACCAACTATTAGACGGTAGGGATCATAAATTAAGTTGCCTTCAAGGAAAAAGAACTAGAACTCATTACAGTGCTGTGTTCTCATTTAACTTTTTATTTTAATGTAATGACATTCTATGTCCTAACTTGGTCCACAAATTCCATTATATAAGTTTTAATGTTGTGTTAAAACAGATAACCATTTTCACTATTCATGTTTCAACTTACCAAATATTTTTATTTAAAAGTAGTTTGGTTACAAGTTCTTTTGTACTAAACAACATGATATAAAAAATGATTCCATGGAAAGTTCCCTAGGGATCATAAACCCTCTTCTCAGAAATTAAGAGAGAAATCTATTTCATATGAAGTGTCCCCATTCGAAAATATTGCATAAACCCAAACATTACAATTTAAATGCATCAACTTACATTCTGAGTTTGTACAGATGTTACATTAGAAAAGTGACATTAAGTAGTTCATCATAGTGCCAGTTTTTACTAAAACAAATTTACTAAAATATAAAAATGGATCATACATCTTATTTCTATCAATGTGTATTTGAAGGACATTCAAACTATTTTCCCAAGTTCTTTCAGGATATCAAAGAAGAAATGAGAGCAGATCAACCCTCTATGTATTTCTTTAAAATCCTTTTATCACATTTCCAGTAATTACAACCCAGAGATAAGAATTCAAGTTTTGTGGGACTGGGGAAGTATTTCCTTTTAAATAGATTTTTAAGTAAAATTGAATTTTTTAAGTTATATGGAATAAAATAATATAAAAATAATTGTCCTAACTCAAATCTCACAATTTATACAATGTGCAGATCCTAATGGGAAATCACAAAAGAGTCAAAGGGGAAAGATGGCGTAAGCCCTCATGAACTTTAAAGTTTCACAAGTAAACTGTGATCCAAAGAATTGTCTTTTATTCGTTTTTAGAATTCATGTAATTATATACTCCAGTTTTACCATCAACCATCAAACTTTAGCACTAAGGGTAATCAGAAAGTATTAACCATGCAATAAATGTGATAGTGCTGATAACATTTACTTAAAAGTTAACCAAAAAAGCAGACTTTCACTAACTCTCACTAACAAAGTTTTCTGCTAATGACCAATTTTAGAAAAATCAATAAATGGAAAATATTTTTCAACAATTGAGGAAAAATTGACAGTCATTTAAGTTATTTTGAGGAAACCATTTATATAATAATCTTTAAAGACAATGTAAATCGTTAGTATAACAAGATATTTATTAATAAACTTTTTTCTATAAAATTATCACAAACTAAGATCTAATTTTGAAGATTGAAATGTTTTTGAGGCAGAATAAATTCATATGTTCTTCCTAGATCGTTTGATTTACACACTATCCTAGCTGTAATATACAGCATGATATTCATGCCTTTTTCTCATATTAGCTGGGCAGTCACCCAGAGCAAGAAGATACGACAGAGACAGAAAGACAAAGAGATTGAGGAGATACACCACTATATCCTTTATCTAAGCAGTCCTACCTGGAAGCCCAACATGTAACAGAACTACTCTAATTAATGCCCCTTTACAACTATCAGACCCCATCTCGCTCCATAGCCCCTGAGGCGACTCTGCATGATATTGGATTTCCAAGAACCACAGTTGGAAAAACATTGGATCTGTTCACCTTTGGATATATGTAACCTGAGAGTTTTCATGACATATGTGTTACCTGTATTCACTCTGTTTACACTTTCTAACCATTTTGTTTCTTTTGCTTTCTACATGATCTTTCCTTCTTCATCTACTGATTTCTTCTATAATGTTATTAATATTATTTATTTCTTTTTCTAAACCACTAGTCCGGACACGCAGGCTCAGCGGCCATGGCTCACGGGCTTAGCTGCTCCGCGGCATGTGGGATCTTCCCGGACCGGGGCATGAACCCGCGTCCCCTGCATCGGCAGGCGGACTCTCAACCACTACGCCACCAGGGAAGTCCTAAACCACTAGTATTTTTTAAAGCAGTTTTACATTTAGTAAGACTCTCATTATTTCTATTTTTGTGGTTTTGATATTATCTATCATTCTCAAATCCAGGTCCATGTTTAACCACCAGATTTGATTACTGACTTAACTAATATTTTATGCATTTTAAATGTGCATTAGTATGTTCCCTGAAATACTAGTATACTATTCAAATAAATTGTTCTTTTATTCTTTCAATACTTTTCACTGTCTGAAGTTTCCATTGTAAATATTTATATGTGATAAATGACATTTTCTGTAGTTTTATTATTAATAATGAATTTACAGCTTACACGTTAATTATCTAAAAGGACATTTTTAAATTTCATGAATAGGAGTTCTGATGCATAATTGTTTTGTTATTAGTTAAGAGTAGAAGAACAAAATGGGGCAGAGTGGTTTGTAAATAAACCTATTTTTTTTCAAATAGGATGTGTATAATAAATGACATGACATTTTAGTTACTATGTTTATTTCATTCTTACCTTTCCCATTTTTTATATTCCCTTTAATGCTTCTTTTATTATTGCATTATTCAAAGGTAAAATGTATTTCAATACCATATTGAATAAAGAAGTGCCTGTATAGTTATTATAGTCCCTTTATTTTTCAATGTTTACAACTATTGCTGTTCACTTTTGCTATCTCCCTCTCTTTTCAACTATATTAATTTTCCAAACCCCTCTTGAAAAGTCACTGGAGCAGTATTTGTTGAATTCAGCATTCAATCCAATCTCCCTGTCACAAATAAAAACTCCAAACAGGTATCCAGAAAAACATTTATCTCCAAAAGTATGAATCTTTTGTTTATAATTATATTTCCTAAAGCCATGATATGTCCCTGACAATATTTGGTGGTCACAACCTGTTCATACATGCTCAATCAAATGTTGTATCAAATTTGAGATCAATGATGTATTTAAAGGTGGATGTTATAATGCACACAAAATCATATTGTTGGATTAGTTATTAATATATTTAGTTTATCATTTTATAAATATACACAGATTTGTTCATTCAGGAAAGGAGGAAATAGTCATTGAATATAGTGAAAATTTTGTATTTATAGAATGTAGATCCATATAGTCATATCTGAGAACTGATAACAAAGTTGCCAAGAAGTACTGTTTTAATACTCAGATATGGCTCATTCACATTTGTCATAATAAAAACTTTTGAGTCTAACATATGTTAACCTGACTTCTTTTTTGTAGAAGTTTGGGTAATGATCTATCCTTACTCTTGTCAATTACTTCAAACAGCAGAACTTCCCTCACCTGCTATCAAGAATACAAGAACCTACCTTGTGCCTGCATCCTCACCAACCTCTTCTCAGGCTACTCAGCTAATTTGCAAGGGTGCTCAGAACTGAAGTGCCACAACCTCCAATAAATGTAAACCCAGTCAAAGGGAACTAGGTGAGTGGCAGACAGGGGGTGATTGAAGGAAGACTTCCTTTTTATACCATAGCCTTTTGTAATTTTTCTTAACACACGCATCCAGTATCTATTCAAGCAGAACCTAGATTTTATAGAAGTCTATTTATATTCTGCATCATAGGATAGTACATCCATTGCTTGTATATGCCTAGATATGACTAAAACACTTGAAAGTTGTCTTGCATAGTTTTTAAAATAATACATATTCAACCTTATCATTACTGTTTTGCTTAGCAAACTCTTCCCAAAAAGAGTATCTAAGAAACTTCAGTCCATTCTGGGTATATATTATCAAGAATTCTTAAATGGTAGAATTCCTGAGGCTGAACTCTATGTTTTCCTTAGATCCAGGTATTCTAGAGATGTGATCCAATTTGTCAACTATGTGCCTTCCAAAGGGTAGCTTATTTCCCAAAAAGTGTAAAAGAGAAAAAAAAAAAAAAAACGGCGGGAAAAGACATATCTTGCATAAGAAGGAAATAGTTAATATAATTTGGGGGACACTGGGAAGGACTATAACCAAGAATGAGACAGAGAGGAAAGAGAAAGGAAACTATCTCACTTTCTACACCTTATGTCATATACTGACATCACAAATGCTTTTTCTCATAATTTAATGTCAACCTTGTGTTTTAGAATGTTAATTACTTGAATAAATAAATTTTGTTTTCAACACAAGAAGTTTAGGTTTCTCTTGCTTTATATTTACATGATACAAATGCTTAATGACTGTGTAATTCTCTCCATTCTAAACAGCTAAAGAGATGCAAGAATATTCAGTTCAACCACAAGTTCCTTCACTGTGAACCCAATGACTCTGAAAACTATGAAAGCTGCTAATTTTCATTATTTTGAATATTATACAGATAGGAAGTAAAATCCCATAAAAATTTCTAATTCAATAAATCCTACTATGCCATTGTAAGAGAAATGGTGCCTCAAAGAAAATTAGAATAAAATAAAGATCTATTTCCAAACATATGCCATGTACACATCAAGTTTTTTAAAACGGTCTCTAAAAAGAGATCAAGCAGGTAGGGAAGAAATCAAGAATATTATTCCAGAGAAGCCAAAATAAGAATGCCCAGAAGCCATCAAATGCCCAATTCTGCTGAGACGTTAAAGAAAATAAGGAATATTTTAAGAGTTAACTTTTTTCCATTTAGTAAAAAAATAAATAAATACAAATAAAAACGTTTGTGTATAAGGATGAGGAAGAGTAGTATACTGTGTGTAGCTTGCATGAAGAAAAATGTATTGGGTGGGCCAAAAGGTTCATTTGGTTCTCTCTGTAAGATGGCTCTAGTAGCACTTAGTTGTCTTTAACTTCGTTCAAAACAATTTTGTTAGATTGTATGTGACAGCTGTCATATCAGTGTGCATTTAAAAATAGACTTACAAAATGGGTGAATTTTTGTGTAGCCATTTTAATATTGAAGATAGAAGAAAAAAGCAACATTTTCAGCACATTATGCTTTATTATTTCAAGAAAGGTAATAATGCAACTGTAATGCAAAAAATGATTTGTGCAGTGTATGGAGAAGGTACTGTGACTGACTGAACGTGTCAAAAGTAGTTTGCGAGGTTTCGTGCTGGAGATTTCTCGCTGGATGATGCTCCGCTGTCTGATAGACCAGTTAAAGTTGATAGCGATCAAATCGAAACAATAATTGAGAACAATCAACATTATACCACGCGGAAGATAGCTGACATATTCAAAATACACAAATCAAGCGTTGAAATCATTTGCACCATCTCGGTTACCTGAATCACTTTGACATTTGGGTTCCACATAATTTAAGCGAGAAAACCTTCTTGACCACATTTCCGCATTCAATTCTCTACTGAAACGTAATGAAAACGTTCCATTTTTAAAACAAATTGTGACAGGTGATGAAAAGTGGATACTGTACAACAACGTGGAACAGAAGAGATCATGGGGCAAGCGAAATGAACCACCACCAACCACACCAAAGGCCGGTCTTCATCCAGAGAAGGTGATGTTGTGTATATGGTGTGATTAGAAGAGAGTCCTCTATTATGAGCTCCTTCCGGAAAACCAAACGATTAATTCCAACAAGTACTGCTCCCAGTTAGACCAACTGAAAGTGGCACTCGACAAAAAGCATCCAGAATCAGTCAACAGAAAATGCATAATCTTCCATCAGGATACCGCAAGACTGCATGTTTCTTTGATGACCAGGCAAAAACTGTTACAGCTTGGCTGGGAAGTTTTGATTCATCCACCGTATTCACCACACATTGCACTTTCGGATTTCCACTTATTTCGGTCTTCACAAAATTCTCTTAATGGAAAAAGTGTCAATTCCCTGGAAGTCTGTAAAAGGCACCTGGAACAGTTCTTTGCTCAAAAAGGTAAAAAGTTTTGGGAAGATGGAATTGTGAAAAATGGCAGAAGGTAGTGGAGCAAAAGGGTGAATACGTTGTTCAATAAAGTTCTTGGTGAAAATGAAAAATATGTCTTTTATTTTTACTTAAAAATGAAGGCATTTTTTGGCCCACCCAACATATGTATATGTATAGCTGATTCACTTTGTTATAAAGCAGAAACTAACACACCATTGTAAAGCAATTATACTCCAATAAAGATGTTTAAAAAGAAACAAAACAAAAACAAGACCTGTTCTTTAATCTAGTCCTAGACCAATGCCAGCCGAGGCTAAATAATAATAATAATAATAGTAATAATAGCAATAAACTGAATAAAACAAAGGAAGGTCTAGAACTAATGCAGAAAACTCTCTGGATTTCATTATAGTTGTGATATAGATGTTCATCCATGGAAATAAAGATAACTATTTTTAAATAATCATACAGAGAGAAAACACTTTATTTTATGTTATGTTATTATATTATTTTTTCTGGCCACACCACGCAGCATGCGGGATCTTAGCTCCCCAGCCAGGGATCGAACCTGTGCCCCCTGCAGTGGAAGCATGGAGTCTTAACCACTGGATTGCCAGGGAAGTCCTGAAAACTTTACTTTAAGACAGTATTTTAATTCTATCAACATTTTTCGAGTGTCTTCTGCATGCACTGTAGAGATCTCTGACTTACTCATACTTACTTGGCTAGAGGCAAAGCCAAGAGAGCTGATTCACCAGTTTCATCATTCTTCTACAACATCAAACTTAAGGTATTAATTTGTGAGCCACAAGCCCATGACTGATCATTGAAGCTGTTAGAATGAACACTCTGAAGGCCAGATAAGTTTTTATAGGTAGGTGGTAATCAACTAATGGAAAGGATTGAATACTTAGCTAGGGAGTTCAAATTTAATACTAAAGGCAATTAAAAAGTCACTAAAAAATTCACTAAAGATTATTAAGGAAAATAACAGCATGCTGTACAATTTTTAAAATCATTATTCTAGAAGCAATATGAAGGATAAACCAGAAAAATGAAGAGACTGAAAAAGCCAGGAAGCTATTTCAACATTATAGTTATTGTATGTTACGGTTGGCTAGAAATGGAAAGTAGGGAAGGAGAGGAAAGGGGGTGGGTGGGGGAGATGGTGTCAAAAGTCAGGAAAGTGTGAGTGGGAATCATAAGCTTGTCAAATGAAATCATAGAGATGCTATACACAACTATGAAAAATATATACAATTATTATACATACAACCAATAAATATAGGAAATTATGAAGGCTGATTTAGAGATGAAAATTCTAAGTTCAGTTTGGGATATGTGAAGTAGGACATGACAGAAGGCAGCTAGAATTTTAAGACATAAAAGAGAAGCTATTGTTTCTGGAGTTTGAGGATCATTTTTGAAGAGGCAACAGTTAAAGTCACGAACTCTACAAGGCAATGAATATAGACATAGAAGAACAGAGAGCTTGGGACAGAATTTTGTTATTCATTAGGTATAGGGGTGCAGTGGGACCAGCAAATGATGAAGAGGGATCAAAGAGTCCAAAGAAAACCAGAAAATTATATTGTCACAGAAGGCAAGGAAGAAAGAATTCCAAACTTCTCAAAGGCTGCAGAAAAAACAAGTAAAATGAGACTTAGAAAAAGATTACTTGAGTTTTCCAGTTTTTCACTAATATGTAGATTTATGATGTTATAATGAAAGATAAATCACACTAAAGGGCTGACACCAATGACTAAGAAAAATGAAATACATGATTAGAATATAATTCCAAAAAAGGTGACTCAAAAATGTTATGAGCAGGAGCAGTATTAGTGGGAAATGTTTATATCTAAATAATTAGTTTAGATACAGAAATTCTGATGTGTTTATTAAATATCACATTGTAGACACAATTCATAAGCAAGTGCCTATTCCACCTTTATTCCTTTGTCTATCAGTAGCCTCTTAATTATTTTCATTCCTTTACTGGATCAACTTTTCAAAAGTATTTAATTTTGGTTTCTCAGTCTCACCACAGTAAATGGAATTTATGGCATTTACTTCCTTTTTTTTGGAGTTTGGCCATGGAGACTAATAGAATGCTGTCAGGAGACTGCACTGAAGACTTTGTGTAAGTTTAGTTAGGTCCCATTTGTTTATGTTTGCTTTTATTTCTTTTGCTTAGGAGACAGTTCCAAAAAACATATTGCTACAATGTATGTCAAAGAGTGTTCTGCCTATGTTTTCCTCTAAGAGTTTTATAGTGTCTGGCCTTACATTTAGGTCTTTAATCCATTTTGAGTTTAGTTTTGTGTATGGTGTTAGGGAGTGTTCTGATTTCATTCTTTTACATGTAGCTGTCCAGTTTCCTCAGCACCACTTATTGAAGAGACTGTCTTTTCTCCATGTATATTCTTGCCTCCTTTGTCATAGATTAACTGACCATAGGGGTATGGATTTATTTCTGGATTCTCTATTCTGTTCCATTGATCTGTGTGTTTGTTTTTTGTGCCATGCTGCTTTGATTACCATAGTTTTGTAGTATAATTTACTCCAATTGAAAAAAATTCAAGTCAAGAAGGTTTGATAAATCAAAAAATCATAGTCTCAGGAATACATACATTAGGTATACATTAAAATAACACAATTTGGGGGTGCTATTTAAGTTATAAGTCCATTCTAAAATATTCACATTTGTTTTCAACCATAAAATTCTCCCATCCAAAATATTCAGGATATTAGTTAATGAAATCCACTATAAATAAAATAGCTTAGTTAGTTTTTGATCTATACATGCATGCAAATGCAGACATACAAGCCTCAGCTTATTTATATATGTAAAGATTTTCAACATTCTAGATTATATAATAATTTTTGCAGAAAGTATTACAATCCTCAGAAAGAAATTGCAGTGCCACTGTCTGTTAGCTCTTCAGAAATAAAAGCAAAATAAGAAAGAAATACAATAGGATATAAAGTTTGCCACAGAAAATTAGGTGACTACCTCTCAACTGACTTGATCCTTGACTTTCTCCCAAACAAACTAGTAGCACATTTATACACATAATTACCATTCAGTGCAAGTCAGGTCTCTTCTAGAAAACTTTGAGGTCCAGATGTTTTCCTGCTTTAGTGATTTTTTAAATAGCTTCTAAACAATTAACTGTATCTGTAAACTGGACAGGGTCAATGTTTCTTACAAACAACTGCAACAACAGAAATTACTGTGTTTGCCACAGAATCACTTCTGTAAACTGCTGGTTGAAATAAAGTAAAATAGGTATGTGATGCCTTGGAGCTCATAGTTTTGAATGTATACTTTAGATGAAAGCCTAAAGGTGCTACATTTTAATCTTTTAATATATAGAATTTCCACTTTACCGAACTCCACTTTACCAAGATAAAAGGCATAAAAATAACACAAATATCCAAAATTTGTCATTTAGTTAACTTAAGGCAAATTCTATAACTTTAAGTAGGGGAGTTAATACAATGAATACAAATGATCATTGTGGTTTTGACCTTCCTTTCTTTAATTTTAATATTCTGCATCATTCATAAGAACAAGAAACTGCTGGCCACCAAGAGAGCTATGTCAGAGCCATAAACTCCTCTCTGACTCCCAACTCAAATTACACAAATTAGCCATCATTTAATGAAGCAGCTATGCTACGCATCCCAGGGTTCCGTCCAAATCTGCCTCAACAGTTTATACTAATGACAGAGGCACACTAATAAATGCCAACATCTATTCACAGAATTAAGGCTTACTTAAAAGGAAAAATACAAAAGTATACTTGAGTAAAAATCAGCAGTAATTTATAAGCAGCAAATAATCAGACCTGCAAACTTTTTATGTGTAGAAAAAATGTAGTTTCCACCCCAACAATGTATCTCAAATGACTTCGTTGTGTTCTCAGTACAGATAAAATACATTTTGTTTGATTATTTCTTTTAAAACCTCCTTTTTTGGGATTCATCAGAAAAGAAAAGCCCCAAGGTCACCTGTCAATAACAGAACAAACCCTCAGTAAATCACAGTGCTTCACAAATAAATTCCTCATCAGTAATTAAAACCAGGCCTCTCTGGCCCTGTGTTATCAGCTCATCAAATTCATTGCTCATCTAGAATAACAGATCCACATCTGCAGTCATTACAGCACGCCAGATAAATCAATCCTCTCAATGATGCTTTGAGCCATCTCTGCTCCCTTTTAACCAGCCCGATATTTATTTCCCCCTGACACTTCTGACATTCTATTTACTGTAGGCAAATGGAACTCATACGGCACCTTGTAATGGCTTTACCAAATCCCATTGTGGGGCATATCTTAGAAGACTGATGGTTGCAATAAACAAGGTTTTATGGTGTAAGTGTGAGCTTCCAACTTTTTTTCCCCTAGAATTTGACTTCTGCTGTGAAGGTTTATTACACTTGATTGCAGGTGGAAGACTAGTAGCCATTTAGAGCTTTGTTAACTAAAAGTCAGCAAAAAACTTTGGAGCTTATGTCAGTGTTTCTTGTCTATCTTTTTAAATTTTTCTTATTTAATTCTCAATCAAAGGAATCTTGAACAGAAGTTTGCAGAGCCAAAGTCCATAGACTAACAACAATAAAGCTATGACTAATTAATTCCTTTGCTTTGGGGGATTTTTTAAAAATTAAACTATCACAAGATTAAAAGTGGTTTTTAAATTATTTATTCTTAAAAGGATATAATCACACAGAAAAATTATACACATCCTAAATGGAAACGTTCATGCATTTTAATACAAAATAGTTTTTGTATTAAAATGTATATCATATGAACATGATATAATAGCAATTCAAGGAAAATATAGATAGTAATCATGCTTTTGAACAAAATGGACATTTTTAGAGAGTCCCTTTTTTAATCTTCACAAATGAACCAATACTGTGAAGAAAAAATAAAACTAGAAATTGTAACTGTTGTGTTACTCTAGTCAGCCAGACAAATCTGGGGTGGCTCTGCACAAACCATTTTTCACTGAGCTGCACTACCTTTCTTGGCAGCAATTATGCAGTGCTCAAAGAGACTCACATTAAATTAATGCACAATGTTAGTGGAGCTCACTCTTGGCATATATTAAACTTATTTCTTTATGCCACAATAATATTTGAAAGAAACTGTCAATTTCTTTTCTATTCCTTTCTTTTCTTCACCAGCACAAAGCTAGAGCACATAGTAGGTTGTGAATGCTGAGATCACCTTCTGAACATTGATTTAAAATGACAGAATATAGTATTTTTCTTTAATGACAATTCTATATTTATCACCCTATTGTTCTGGTGTACTGATTCGACTGCTCTCAGAGGCCAAAGTTTGAATTTATTTGATTTTGAAATAATCGCCTAAAGCAAAGAGTTTAGCTGCTGGGCCACGATACACAAGTGGTAGAAGGCTTACCCCTCCCCCATAACCTTCCTGCCAACCACCTCAAGCAGGGAAGGAAAAATACAGATTCTAAGTTGAAACTTTTAGAAAGCCTGTGTTATCTGCACTGAAATGGAAATTATGCATGAGTTTTCTTAGGACTCCAAGGAGTACAAACAAAAGGATATTCTGAGCAAGATAAATCTGCCTACAACAAAGATAGAGTAAATCACATAAAGCCCTCTGTTTGAAAAATAAAATGTTTCATTTCTGTCTTCACTTAACACTGCACACAGCAACAGCCTCAAAGTAAAGTCCAATTTTGGTTGGTCCTCTAAATTAAGGAAATGTAATCCAAGAAGGCAACAAACTCAGTTCGAGAGTTTGTTTGTGTTTGTGTCTATGATGGGCTAGATAGGATCACCAAGCTCATCATTTCCCTTTACATACACAATGAAAGATGTTATTTATTCAAGGGTTGATAGGGGACCTTTCATCTCAGACATTCTTCTACAATCTTGATTGCCTAATAAGGCTAATCAAAAGAAACAAACTCTCTTGCCTTTAAGAACTGCTGTCTTACCTATAGCAGGATGACAGAAACTCAGAACTAAATGAGGTCTTAAAGATTACAGATGAGAAAACTGAGATGCAAAGGAGCTACGCTACTGTGCCCAAGGTCACACAGCTAGGTAATAGATGAATGATGGAAACTAAGAGCCAGCACCTCAAGCTTCTCTCCTGTGAAATAATAGGCATGATCATTAATAACTTAAACTGGCATGCTTTTTTGGGCCCTGTCAGCACACTGCTTTCTTGCATGTACCTGAAGAACAGCAGAACTCAGCTGAAGAAACTTATTAATGATCATACCATCTTTGAACTTCCAGCACTAAACCCAATTCCTGGCACACAGTAGGTGTTCAATAAATATTTATATAATGAGTGAAATGAATGATATTTCAACTTAAGTCAGAAGAATACAAGATCCTGCCGTCAAGTCCATGAGTGGGAGGAGGGAATATAGGAGAAAGATATATGAAAAATTCTATAACTACATACTAGAGAGAAGGAGAAGATTTTATCTCTATAATTTATTTATACATGCTATGCTAAGACTGTCCACAAAGATGCCACTCAGAATAAAGTGTGCTAACAATTGTTATGGTCCTTTATATTTGAGAATCTTGAAAACGGAAAGTTAAGGTTCATAATATCCTGTATGATGTAGTTAAATATTATTATCCACATTTTACAGAAGGCAAATTCAGGAACAAAAGGTGTGAAGTTGGATGTTCACGTCAAATAGGAAGTTTATGACAAAACTGACAATGTAATCCATGAACCCTGATCTTCAGTGCTCAACACAACCAATTGTACCAGTTATAATGGCTGTGCGATGATAATAAAAAGCTACTTTTTTTATATGCTTTTCCTGCTAGTAGTTCGAAGTCCTCTACAAACATACTTTCTGTCCAATAGTTTTGTAAATATCAATCTACAGATGGACAAAGAAAAGTAACCCCAATCCCAAAACCCCACTGAGGTGTTCTAACTTTCAAAAAAGTTATTATTTGTGATCAAGAAATGGTGTTATATTCAGACCTTGTATTAGGAACTGTAGTCTTTTCTAATTATAAACTATATGAATTTTGAATAGCAAAATATCATTACCATGATGGAAAAGTACTGTGGAGGGCAGGCTGAAATGCTTAACTTGCTAGAATGAATTCTGTTTTTCTGTTTGCATTTTTTTCATTAACCCAAATCAAATATAGCAAGTTACAGGGTTTCTATCAAGTAATAAAAATGAAAATTATTCAAAACTAAAATAGAATAGAATAAAATAGAGCTGATATAAGTATTATGGTATAGGAAATGTTTAGGTCCAAATTTTGCCTCAAAGCTACTTATCTTATGACATAAATAGGTATTTTTCTTCCATTTTAGGGTGTGTAAGGAGATCATTATGGGCCCGATGTATTACAAATGTTTTAATTCAAAGCTTCAGCTCCGATACCCATTACCTGGCTCTTTACCTTAGCAAAACCAAATTATATTCTTTCTCAGTCATTTTACGGGTCCACAAAAATATAGTTTTATTTAAAAATACAGACGTTTGCTGTTGGCCTAAGGTTTCCAGATTCATTATGGTCTTCTACCAGAATCATAATTGGTAACAAAATCCTAAAAATTTATTTTTAATGGCAGCATATTTTAGCATATGCCTAGTGAAATCTGCAGCCACATCAGATTTGTTAGTAAAAATTTGATAGCTTGTGCATGGACTACATCCACTAAAAAGATCCTGGCACTAGTGTAGAGCAATATGATGCAAAATTACACAAAGACTGATTGGATTGTAGAATCTATGGAACCAGAAAACAATGGATCTGTGTTCTAGGACATATGGGAATGCCACCCAATCTACTTCTCCCCTCTTGACAATAGAAGGTAGAAGTGTGGCCTGGAGCATAAAATAATAGACCCCAAACTGGGAACATGTATCTGACTAATCTTTACATTTGACTAAATCATTTTACCTTACTTCCTTTTTCCTTGATCACTTCATGGTTAAAACAGGGTTTGTAACAGTGATTCTCCCACACCAAACCACTGAATCTTTTGGTGTCACCTGAAAATATACAAGGTCCACTGCAGACTGTGATGCTCTCCAAACTTTGAGAATCACTGGTTTATAATGTTATCAAGTGACATTATCAGTTTTAAAGTGAATTACACTAAAGATTATAAGGGGCTTATCCAATATTGCACCTAGTTTTCCCTCCTAAAATATGGGAACAAACATCCCATGTTATGAAAGAGCATTAACCTTTCAAGCCACTGAAGTCCATTTAGTGTGTGGCATTGCTCTAATTTAGAAAACTGCTATAGGGGTAAGTCCAAGGACAGACTCTCTGATAGTAAACTGTGAGGAAAACAAGACACTTTACATTCAATGAGGCAAACAGGATGGTTATTATTATTCCCATTTTACAAATGAGTAAAGGGAGTTAGCAAAACTAAATGACTTTACCATGGCTACATGTTTATAAGTTCTGGAACCATGACTTGAACTCGGCCTTCTGACTCTCGTCTAGCTTCTGGTGTCTTTCTATTATATCATGATGCCTTCTTGATAAGTGGAAGGCATTTTTTGTATTTTTATTTTTCAGAAGACATGTGCAAATCAGTCTACATTTTACAAAGGCAGTATGTACCTTACCAACAGTGTTCATTGGGACAGGCAATGTAAGAAGGGAAAGTACTAAACAGACTCAGACCCAACCATCATCTGGTGCCAAAGATTCTCAGTGACATGCATTCTTCAGCATGTGCCGACAGAACACTAACTAGGAGAGGATTTGAAAAACAAGTAAACCTAGTTTCTTCCTTTTGGAACATGCTCCAGTGAAAATAACTTAAGAAAAAATTGAATGTATATACCAAGGAGTGCAAATTCATATGTTATGCTGACTGAACAAAATGATAAAGTGGGTGTGGTTCATCAGTGACAGATTCCTAGCAAGGGATTGGTCAGAGTTTGGCTTTCAACACACACAGGACAGATTGCACTCGTCCTTCTATCATTTATTAGCAGCAGAACCTAGGTAAGCTTTTTTCCCTCCCTATAAAACGAGGGAAAAGTCTGTTCTTCATAGAGTTTTATGAAGATTCAGTGAAAGAATAAATATAAAAGCACTTTGTAAAGCATAAAAGCTATTGATTTGGAGTAGGCAGCAGGTAAGAAGAGCTTACAACTCCATCACAAATTTTTGAAGGTAAAGAACCAGAACTTAGCTGTCTTTGAAATTTCCACAATGCTTTGTTTAGATGGAACATTATACATACAAGCTGGCATTTATTCATTCATGCATTTTTTCAATTACTCAACAAACCTTAATCAATCCCGTTAGACAACAAATTAATGACCCCTTACTATGTACAAGGTACGGTTCATGGCTCTGAGTCACAAGACCAGAAAAGGCTCTCTCCACTTTTTCATTCAGTCCACAAATCCTGTCAAATGTTAACTTCAGAGATGGCTCTCAAACAAATCCATTTTCCATCCCCACTGCCACTGCCAAGTCCTCAAAATCTCTTAACCCATCCTCCTTCCCTCCATAAAATAAAGCATATGCTCTTCCAGCATAGGGACTGTATTTTATTAATCTTTTTGTTCCAAGTAGCTAGAACAGAGCCTAGACATAGTAGGTACCTACTAAATGAAAATTAGGATAATACAGTTTCTGTATTCAAATAGCTTACAATTTAGTGACGGGAAGGATAAAACAAATATAAAAATGTATATTGATGCTTTGCAAACCTACATTCACAGTTTTTATTCAATTTTTTTTCCAATCACTCATAGAAGTAAGTAAGGTGGTTATTATCCCTCTTTTACAAATAAACAGGGCTGAGAAAGAATACATGACTTGTCCTACATCACACAGTAAGTTAGAGAAGGACAAGGGCTCCTGTTTCTCTGAATCCTCACCAATATTTGTTGTTTCTTGTCCTTTTGATAATAGGAGGTGTGAAGTGATATCTCACTGCAGCTTTGATTTGCATTTTCCTGATGATTAGTTATGTCGAGCACTTTTTCATGTACATATTGGCCATTTGTATGTCTTCTTTGGAAAAATATCTATTCATGTCCTTGTACACTGTTGGTGGGAATGTAAACTGGTGCAGCCACTGTGCAATACAGTGTGGAGGCTCCTCAAAAAATTAAAAATAGAACTAGCACACAATCCAGCAACCCCACTTCTCAGTATGTATTTGAAGGAAATGAAATCTGTAGCTCCCAGAGATACCTGCAATCCCATTTTCATTGCAGCATTATTCACAATTACCAAGATATGGAACCTACATAAGTGTCCACCAACAGATAAATGGATAAAGAAACTGTGACTATATTGATACAAACACACACACAAACACATGCACATACACACACACACACACACATATATACACACTGGAATATTATTCAGCCTTTAAAAAGAAGGTAATTCTGTCATTTGTGACAACATGGGGATGAAAATGGAGGGCATTATGCTAAGTTAAATAAATGAGAAAAAGATAAGTGCTATATGGTATCACAAGTGGAATCAAAAAAAAAAGTTAACTATGAGAGATGATGGATGTTATTAACTTGATTATAGTAATCATTTCACAATGTATACATATATCAACTCATCATATTGTACACTTTAAATATATACAATTTTATTTGTCAGTTATTCCTCAATAAAACTGAAAAAAAATGGGAGAGGGACAGACTAGAACCTCAGTCACTTAGAGTAAGTATGCTTCTAGTCTGAAAAAGGCAAAATCATAGCAAGCACTTGCCCAAGTTGTATGAATTTAGATTGAATTTAATAGAGATCATGGTAGAATTACTCTCTCAATATACCCAAATAAAATATACTTTAATCTAGGAAAACTAATTACTACTAAATAACTTATATATATTATTTATTAACCCATAATTTTTCATCTTCATTCTATAAAGTTTTTCATGTTAAATATTTAATAGTTGCTCCCTTGAAGAGTAGTTTAAGAAACCACAAGTATTTTACGATGAACAACCAACTGAAATAAATAACTTTAAGTGCATAAAATAATATTTGTCAAATATTTCTACTTAGTTATATCTTGGAGGGAGACTACATTTTAATGAGCTTATAAGTTTCTTCATGAAGAATATGCAGGGTTTTTCCCAAGAAGCACTATCCCCAACATAAGATGGGTTGCACTTTAACCAAGTTCTCCATGGCTTTGATATTTTTGAAAAAATCAACTCAGTGCTAATTAGTCTCCCTCAGTCAAATTAGCCAAATTGGGGCAGAATTCTAAACAATTCCATCAATCTGTCAGTTTCAAGTGATATACATAAAGGTTACTAGTGGGGCAAGAAGATCACATCACAATGATGTGAACAGCGAAGTTGACTTATGAATAATTAGCAGAATTTACAGTATATTCTCTTCAACCTATGTTCACTTAAAAAAACAAAATGATATGAAGATCTTTGACATACTAATGTCATATAAAGGTCTCTAAAGAAAACAATAGAGTTATTCACAAATGGTAGATGGAACCTGCCGTTAGTTATCTTGTGACTAACCGCACATACCTCTTAGTAAATAAACTGACTAAAGGAGTTCTTAGTACCTAGACAAAATAATTGGTAAGGATGATTACTGTTCTTTTAAGATATTCACCTTGCTTGTTTTGGTGATGTTTGGTTTACTCCTTGAAAAAAGTCAAGAATTGGGCTGAAGTCATAAAAATCTATATTGAAATTCTTAAAATATATCTGTCTAAAACATCTATTCTCCCTGACTTGTTATATTGTTACAAGCCACTTTAAACACCAGATAGCCTCTAGTTACATCCATAAAAATATAGATTCTACTTCCTTAAGCAAGCATGTTCTAAAGAAAGGGTTAACAGAATTCATGGCTTAAATAAGGGGAAAAATAACACAACCCAATTTTGACCTGTGATATTTGAGCCTGCAGATCAAATGCTTTCCCCTGTAGAATAATAACTTCCTTGAGGTTGTTGCATTTTATTGAGCAATCAGTATTAGTACAACCTCTTCATCTTTAGAAATGCAAAAGTAACAACTGGCAACACTGTCAATAAATGCAAGGAGTTGTACTCCTCACATAGGAGGGTAATGGAAAAAAGAAGGCAGGCAAATTTTTGTTGTACTGAGTAAAAGAAATTTACATGGGCTTAAGTCACAATCATTTTAAATTTTTAATTATAAATCAGATATTGTCTTTCTCTTATTCAACATGTCCTTACTTTGTGGAAACTGATGAGCAAATAGAATTTATTTTCCAATAATGTTGCATAGAATAATTGATTTTACAAAAAAAAAAAGTCATTGAAATAGAATCCTTACACTGGAATGAACATTCACCAGAGGGCACTCTACTGCATAAAAAAGATAAGCCAAATTCTTGCAGTGTATAGTTTAAATGTATAAGGATAAGGAGGCTGTGATTCTCCACACCATCCCAAAATAAATGAAAAGCAGACTTATGTTTTTTAAAGAACTGAAAACATCATGATCCTTTTCTAAACTTCTACAGAACCTAAGGAGTCTATATTGCATGTTTTGATAATTATATTCTTTTGTTGTTTCATGTGTGCAGATGTTGTTTATCCAATGGGATTCCTTGAAGGTAGGAAAAAGGAGCAGATCATTCACATCTTTGGAATCCACCATCTGTGTCCTAGTGCTAAATATATTAATGAACCCTACTTGTTAAATTTATTTTAGACATTTACATGGAGTTAATCAAGACAACAACTTATAGCAACAATCCACCAAATCTCTATTTCACATCCCATAAAGGAAGACTGGATCTTTTTCAAATACTACTCTTATCAATTACCATTAAACTAGCATTCACTATGTGACAGGCCCTTTACCAGGGTATATAACACACAAAAACACACACACTTACTTTATACAAAATACTGAATTTTCACTATACTGTGATTTGGGCAGTATTTCTCACTGATAAAGTCAAGCTGGTTGCAAACAGGCTGAATAGTAAAAACCAAAAGCAGTTGCATCATTTAATCATTAATAAAATATTCATTATAATGTTTTGATTAAACTCAATACTTATTGAGCACCTCCTATTTGTGAGCCACTGTTTTGTGGAAAAATCAAAACACACAAGGCTTCTTATTGATTTCAAGGTGATAACAACCTAGAAAACAGCAATCACATACACAAAGTGCTCTTTTCTTTAGGGTTTTTTGGATTCTTTTTCAAACAATTGTTTACTTCAACACTATTCATAATAGTGAGAATATGGAGTAATATTTTTTGCCACTGTTCTATGAAACTTGACTGTGTATAAATCTGAAACTGCATTCAAGAACGCTCAACAGATACTACACACGTCTGGGACATTGATAGAGGTAAGGTGAGCCAAGCAACTAGCAATAAGAGTGCCATCGTGAGTATGGGCTAGCACTGCTTCACCTACAAAACACAAGTAATGGAATCAGTAGGTGTTAGAAACTACAGTAAGAATAAAGAGGAATCAAAGTTGAGTAAGACTAATTAAAAGAGATTGTTTTAAAACAAGTTTTGAAGTAGTTTTCAAAAGAGTAAGAGACATGTATTAGTGTAAAGGAGTACAGTGAGCTTTCCAGAAATGAATGCATCTTGAGTAACGGAAATTGAAGCACAGTAAAATGTCTGCAGAAAAGTCTGCATGATGGAGAGTAATGAGTAATGAAATTGGTCAAATATGCAGAGGATGAAAAAAGAGGAGTTAGTATAGGGTTTATGGTATGATGAAAAGAATGAAATGTAGAGATCTACATAGGAGTCCAGAGAGGAGATGGTCTCAGAAATATTGAGAAGAAAGAAGCAGCAGGATTTGGTAGTTTGGATGTGAAAAACAAAAGAATTTTTTTAACTATTATGAGATTGAAAGTCTAGGGGATTAGGTGACACTATTAACAAGATAGAAAAAGTAGAAAGAGTGACCATCTGACAATAGGAAAATTATAAATTTCATTTTTATGATGTTTCACTGCCAGAGAGACATTAAAATATGAATATGAAATATTTTTATTTTAATATTTTGTGTATTTTTAATTCAGCTGTAACCTACATAGTAACATTTTTACTTAGAATTTTGGTACCATGACCTAAGAAAAGTCTTACCTATATTCTTTTGGTTTAGTTACTTTACTTAATGACTAATACACCCTACTTAAGGGCCTTCAGACTAAACTGAAAAGCACAGTATTTTATATAACTCATTCTGAGGCTGTTACAGAGCCATACAGGCTATTGTTATTTTAAACGTGCCTATCTGTGATGTGCTCTTGTCCATTATTTGCACCTATCAATATGATGAAGTCTTAATAAGCAATTGAATAAATTACATTTGCTCACTGACAATGGTTTATGAAGGTGAATGCAACCAAAGCCCCCCAAACCCCCCAAGTTATCATTCTTCCTATTTAATATAATTCGGTTTTAATTCCAGCGATAAAAGTAGCAATGTGGATGGTCCATTGCATTCAGACATTTCTGCCAGAGCTAAATGATAACACAGTCAAAATATCTAATGACAACTAACTTCCTATACTTTCTAAATATTTGTGTGAATATGGAGACCTATAGTATTTTGCATAGAATTTAGCTACCTTAATCCTTAATCTCTCTGGGACAAATTCCAGCATTTTACAAAAGTGTTGAAGATTTTCCAAATCTTTTCAACAGCTGCCCATTGATTATATAAAGATTCTCAAAGTCACTTCTAGTTAATCTTTTACTTGCTTTTTTGGTAATATAGCCAAGCAAAAAATGTTTACTGTCTACCATGTACTCAGTCACGTAATAGATATTATGGGAAGAGACAACTGAGTTTAAGGTATATATTAGTTTCCTACTGCTGCTGTAATAAATTATCACAAACTTAGTGATTTAAAACAGCACAAATGCATTTTTTTATAGTTCTGGAGGGCAGAAGTCAAAACTCAAGGTATCAGCATGCCTGGTTCCTTCAGGGGAGAATCCATTTTCCTGCCTTTTTCGACCTCTAGACACTACCTGCATTCTTTGGCTCATGGCTCCTTCCTCACATCACTCCAACCTCTTGCTTCCATCATCACATCTCCTGCTACTGACTGATACTCCTACCTAAGTTTTATAAGGGCCCTTTTGATTATGTCAGGTTCACTCAGAAAATCCAGGATACTTTCCTTATTTTTGGGTCCTTAACCTTAATCACATCAGCAAAACCCTTTTGCCATGTAAGGTAATATTCACAGGTTCTGAGGATTAGAATGTGGAAATCTTTGGGGAGCCATTATTCAGCCAACCACAAGGTTTATATTAAAAAGACAGAAACTGATCTCAGGTACCTTATCTGGTAAGATCAGTGTTGCAGCCACAGAAATACTCTATTGTAGGCACCATCAAAGAATATCTCCTTACCTATAACCAGACTGAAGGTTGGAGTAAAGGTCAACACAACTCTTCCCAACTATTGATTTGCCCTGAGTTTTAATTACTATCCTCCCTATCTTCCCTTAGTTCTTGATTTACAGCATTTAAACAGTGGAAGAGAAAAAAGAAAATAAAGACCAGAGAAAATAGGCTTAACAATTCATGCTAATTACACTATCAGCAGACATTGGCTGGTCTGGAATTACTATTGAGTATCCCTTTCGTTTTATCAGTTGTACAGATAAAAATACCTAAAATGTTCCAGACCACATAAAATTTTATAAGCTCCCTTTCTTTGGAGTTAAACAGACTATCTAACCAATAAAACAACCTCCTTCCCTACTGACATAACATTTCCTTATTAATAGTTGCCTGAAGACAGGTCAGTAGTTATTTGCAAACCATTTTAGAAGTATATGACAATAAATCAATCTTGGAAACCCATTATTATTTATTTTATCCCATCTCCTTGGTATGTATTTCCTCTCTACTCTAACCCTTCTGACGTTCTATGTCCTAGAGTTTCCTTCTTTCCCATAGTGGAATCTCAGACTTAGATACATACTGGTACCCTCCTGTTCTCAAATTGGAAAAGTTTTGTTAAGTGTTTTCCCAAAAAACATCTAAGTCAAATGGCAAGTTACCTCATTAGTTACTACTGAATAGGAAGTATATATCAACTAAAATATCTTGCAGTTTCTCCCTTATATGGTAAGATTTGAAAGAGAGACCATTAGTAAACCTTTTTCTATACACTCTTATAGTGGTTTATGCCATGGCAGAAATTTAGGAGAAATTTTCCTCTGATAGCATCAATTATAATCTCGAGGTAGTTGACACCTCTGACCATGTTTTCACAATATCCAGTCAGATATCTCACTCTGTTATAATGAAATACCTCTCATTAAATTTTATTGTCATCCTATGTAACCGTAATATTTCATTAACTACTGTTAATAAGCTATTCCAAGATCCCTACGTAAATTGAGTTATATAGCAATGAAAATGACATTATAGAAAACATTGTCTGATGACTAGAGGACTCAAATTAAGTACATGTCCATTTTTTTTCCACCATTGCCAGTTTGGCTTTGATAGGACACAATCCTTATAAGACTTGGTGCCTTCATTCGCAAAATGAGATAGTACTAACTTGACAAAGTGTCATGAAAATGTATGTATGAAAAAGGAAATCCATATATGCCCTACAATTTAGATCACCACTACTATTAGGAAAATGTTAATTGACTTATTCTATACCCCTGCCTGGGGTCTGGACCCCAATTTGTATGGATTCTCACTATTCCTTTCCCCAATGTGCTTCCTTTGTAATGTTGAATGGAACGTGGTCTTTCATTCTCCTTGAAGTCACAGCAAATTGCATAATTAAATCCTGTGCAGTAGAGATGTAAGATTGTTTCCAGTTTATAGCTCCCTATAAACATCCTACTTAACATTCAACTGCCTGAATTATTTTTTAGATGACTGTTACTACCTGTATTCAAAACACCATTTTATCATTTAAAGGCAGTAGACAAGAGAAACAGAACAATTGTAGGTTCAATGACTCTATTTCCCCCTGAAATATATTTTTCATTATTTGGAATGTTTACTGATAAGTTCAATGAATAACTGACTTGTAAAAATAAACAGATATTCATTATACAGATGACAATCTCTATTCCATTCATAATCAGAGCTTGATGGGAATATATCTACTACCCCTCAAAAATGCACTAGTATATATCATTGATCAAGATGTGTTCTATATTCTAAGCAACCAAATATAGATCATTTCAATTTTCTGTCCTTATTTCAAATATCCTTTCCTCAAGTCTGATCCAGTTGGTGCCCCAATTTACAGATGTTTAATTAATGTATTATTTTAGTTAGTACAGAATAGAATAGTCAAAAAGAGCATAGGTTTGCTGTCAGAAAATTCCTGGCTCTCCATTGACTAGCTCTTTTATCTAATTTCCCTTAGCTTCAGCTTTCTCAACTGTAAAAATAGACTAGCAATAGCAAACTTGTACGGTGGTTGTGAGGATTAAATTGGGTAACAAATGGAAAGTCCCAAGCACTGTGTCTGCCTCACAGATGATGCTCAATAAATGGAAATTATTATTATAACTTCAAACCCTATAAAAAGATTGCAGACTGATTTTTTTCTAGGAACTTCAATCTACAAATTTTCATTTAATTACAGTATAGCAGCCATGTCTGTTTGGGTACAGATACATGGTAATGAATGCCATTTAATAAATCAGGTTTTGAAACTAATGCTATGGGGCATTAGAAAGTTATTCAAAATTTATTTAATAACCTATATATAGAGAATATGTATGAAAGAAGGCTATATAATGCTCTAAATTGAATAAATATAATTCTGAATGGTTTATTAGAACTGTGAAAATGAGTGAACTTCAAGAGCTCCTACAAAAAATACAGAAATTAATCACTACCACAAAACTGGTATCAACCAAGGGCAAGATTCTATAGAACCAGGCATGCCAGAAGGTTAAGTATGCTCTGGGTGAGGAATCAGGCCCTTTAGCAAACTAAAAGACATGTTCTTCCTCTGCTTCAGTCACTTAAACTAATTACCTAGAAATTACAGCCTGGGGTTAGGCCCTGTCCCATCTCATTAAGATTCCCTACCACTACACAGTATAAAGGATTAGAGAAAAGAAATAGTCACATGAATGAGAGGAACACTGAGAAAAACTATTGATGGTGCTTCCCTATATTCTTAGGGAATAAAGAAGGTTGCCTCTTACAGGTAGGGTTCACCAGAGGCATATATCCTTCACCACCAGATGATTTACTAAGGTTTGACATATACCAAGTCACCATAAATGGATGGCAAGCTCAGGTTTTCCAAAGATCACTCACCTTCCCAATCATTGAAGAGGAGGAGAAATAAAATGGTAGCACATTAATCTCCCATACTTCCTATTCCTCTAAGTCCTCCTGAGGCATATTACAAGCCCAACTGCTTGTAGTTTGGAATTTTAAGAAAGTGATCTCTTAATTCTGACTATAATGTAACAGTAGATGATAAGCTTCTCTGAGTGTTTTTTCAATTCTCAGAGAAGATAAGCTTCCTGTAGAGGGTACCTAATCTCCCATTTGGTGGATAGTCAGCTTGTTTTATGCATCTAGGCCTTAAATGAAGAAAAAATAGTGGAGTTTTAGATTCAAACTGTTTTCTAATTTTCTTGGTAATACTTAAAAAGCACTTAATTGCTCCAAACTATGTTTTAAAATCTGCTTCTCATAACCCAAGGATTCTGTAAAGGTGTTTTAAGAGCCCAGGAGATACGGGTAGCACTTGATGTTGTAACTGAGTTTCTCAGTCAACTAAAGCAGATCTCCTGTTAATCTTTTATGTAAAGAATTAAATGATAAATCATAGAAGTACTTATTTTATTATAATAAAATAATAAAAATGAGTTTGGACATCACTATTCTATCATCGTATACAAATTACATGCTGTGGAAAACTTACTAGAAGCCAGGAATTATAAAATCGATTACTACTATTCCCAGATATTCAAGCCATTCTTCTTTGGCGCCTTTAAAACCAAAGGAATGTCTGTTAAACTTATTTTTTTAATAAATTTATTTATTTTTGGCTGCGTTGGGTTTTCGTTGCTGTGTGCGGGCTTTCTCTAGTTGTGGCGAGTGGGGGTTTCTCTTTGTTGCGGTGCACGGCCTTCTCATTGCGGTGGCTTCTCTTGTTGCAGAGTACAGGCTCTAGGCATGCACGCTTCAGTAGTTGTGGCACACGGGCTCAGTAGTTGTGGCTCGCAGGCTCTAGAGCACAGGCTCAGTAGTTGTGGCCCATGGTCTTAGTTGCTCCATGGCACGTGGGATCTTCCCGGATCAGGGATTGAACCCGTGTCCCCTGCATTGGCAGGCGCACTCTTAACCACTGTGCCACCAGGGAAGTCCTGTTAAACTTATTTACACTCATTAGAAAACCACAGTGGTGACTAAGGATTAACTCAATCTCAAAAAAGAATGTATTAATAGGGACATATTCAGTTCATTGTTTTTTATCATATGATATGGTAATGTACAACTTTGCGGGGGTGAGAAATGTAATAATCATATTAGTTTCCAAAGGGAAAAGAGAGAAAAAGCTTCATGGGATGACAATGAAATAAGTTATAAAGGACTCACTATTCACTTCCATAGGCTAACTTAACCCTTCTGAATTCAGTGCAATCCTGAAGGCAGTGGTCTCCTCACTGTAGAAATCTAAATATAAATGGCTGTCCTCTATAGGAATGCATGTCAAATCTCAACAACAAAGTTCAAAAATGTCAACCTTGGAAAGTCCAGTAAGTCAGACTCATTGGCTTCAACTGTCCAAATAAACAGCTTAAACATTTTTCCTCAATAAAAGCAGATAAACTATAGTTTGATGCCTACTCTTAACATGAAAAGATGTTAAATAAATGCCTATATCCAGTTGGCATCAATATAGTAAGGATCTGCCACACACCAATAAACAGCAGCTGCTGGTGATCACTGGGTCTTCTCAGTGAACTGAACCAGCACATGCAGGAGAATAAGCTCAATGAGAAATAGTAACAGAATGATAGCACTTTCATGACTTTCAAGAACTTGAGAATATTTATTTGGTACAAATCTGGTACCAAAAAAAATTATGTTCTACTTTGTATATATTTCTTGATATTTTGTTCTCAAATATGTTGGGAAATGGTTTGCATTATATGAAGAAAATACCTTGGAGTTCACTGTAATAACCAGCACAAAATTCAAATCAATTAAAGACTATATTAAAAGGACATAAACATTATGATTTCTGACTCTCACAAATGTACCTATAAGAAAGAATTTTAAGAGGCTCTAAAATACCCACAGTAATTTTATTGCTATGGTCTGATTTACTATGTTTTGTTTTACACTATAAGTACTATGTCAATGTATAAAATTTGACATGGTTGCTAAGGAACATTAATAATATTATTTATTATCATTATATTTATTAATTAACATAATAAGTATTTATCATTGATAAAGAAACGATCTCTGTATTGTACAGAATAATTATGGCCACAGCTAATAGGACAATTGTGCTAAAATCTCTTCACAATCAATGTCTGGAAGCAGCACAAAACTGAGAAGGTAAGATCTTGCAAATACATACCTGGAATGATGCTTGGAATTTAAACCTAAGTTCCCTAATAGGAGGACTATATTTTTTCTGGGTTTGCATGTCCTGACTTTAATTTTCAGGGAAAGGGGAACTGCTTTTGTTAAACCAGTAATCTGAAAACCTTGTGTATATTCATAATCAATATGCAGTCCCATTCCTTGGCTGATTATCCTCCATGGATTCAAAAAGCAAGCCAACGCCTTCATTGGGTGAGATAATAAAACCCCTAGATCTCTTGAGTTTTCAAGAACGCAGGAAACTTAACACTTGCCTTACTAAGAATTTGAAGTTAATCCAAAAAAAAATGTCATCAGAGGTAGGGAACTATATTTCCTGCCAAAAGATGACACATGTCAGGTCTATGGATAGTATGTATGAGCCTTCCCATTTCTTTTTGTACCATATATGTAGATTCATCTAGTACACATTACTGTGCCTTCAGTGGTTTCATTGTCAGCTCCCATTTTCTGCTTTCTGCATTCATCCCTCTCCTGATTCAAAACCATCCCTTTAACACATCATTCCTAATTAGATGATTAGTGCTTGGAAGGGCAGGAGATAAGTCATTTGCATAATTTAATCATAAAAGAAGTTAAAGATACAGATTTTGCTGTTCGTTTGTACAATTATCTTCTTCAGCCTGGGGGGGCTGAGATATTAATGTGATTAAACAGTATTTCTGCAAACAGGCAACTGTGTGTCCTCTATTAAAGCAAGGCTGGAAGCAAATGAAAAATTAATTTTAGAAGACAATCAATTTTATCCTACATGACTGTAATAAATAACAGCCCATCTGCAGACAACTCATTAAGCCTTGGGAGGGTACATGTGTCACAAACTCTAAATGACACACAAGGCTGAATTTTCCACGAAAATAGAACTAGTAATAAATGGCCTACCAGCTGCCATATCAGCCTAGAAAGTCAACAGACAGGAATTTCCTAGAAAATGAAGTGCATACAGTGTCACAGTCAACCAGTTAATTTAGTTCTAGCAGCAAAAATTTCTGAAAACTGGTTCATTTTATTCTGAGATTTGCTCTTTTTCTTGTGTTCCGAATGTATGTGTGTGCTCACACACAGTAGTGTGATACCACTTTCACTAAGAAGAGCTAACATTTACTGAGCTCTTATTATGTGCTAAGCACTTTATGTACATGATCTCAATTAATCTTCTTAACCAGCCCAGAAGTTATGTGACTAATAGTATCCCCATTTTTAGATGAAAAAACTGAGGCTTAGATGGTCATACATCTAGAAAGTGTTAGAACAAATGTGGCTGTCTGAGACAGAATAGTAATTCCCTAGGCTTTCATTGTTCAAGAGGAGCTGTCAATCAGAATCAGAAAAATATACCCCTTAGGTATAACAAAAAATTTCCTTAAAATATGAACATTTCCCTAAGTTAAATGCATTTAATTATAATAAATCATAGTTACACTGTCAAAGCAACAAACTGAAAACATTTTGAGTACTTACATCCATGTACTATATTAGGTGCTATGAATGATAAAACAACACATCAGACTGCTTGAAGTTGAGGAATTTGGAAGGTAGTTTTGGGAGGGAGAAAACATATACAGCTTAAAACAATTTATAAAATGAGGAGGAGGAGGTGGAGAAGGGGAGGGGAAAGGGGAAGGAGAAGAAAGGCTATCTGCAGATCAAAGTTCAGAGAAGCAAGAGATCACTGCAGGTGATATAAGAAGTCCTCATAGAGGGAGCTAAGACTTCAGCTAGATCTTTAAAGATGGCTGTTTTCAACAAGACCTTGAGTATTTCTATACTGCAATTCTTCCTGGAAAGGAATCTCAACCTTAACATTTTCTGATTTCAGTTTTCTTAAGCAGTTTACATTACTTTAGTTCACTTCCATTCAGTTTGAACAAACCCGCCAAAGATCCATGCTTGCATAAAATATTCATTCGCAGTTCTAAACTCATCAAATTTGAAATACTGGGCAGGATGAGTAATCACTTGTTCCTTTACTTGGCTTTTGTGGAGTTGATATTAGGGTCCTAGTGCCTAAAATAGTTTTTCCACAACACTTTGCACAGCCTATCGTGATTAAGATAACCCAGTGTCTAGTGTACGCACATGTCTCTTTTCAGTGCTATATAAAGAAGGGAAACGAGATTTTTTTTAATCAACCCAACAGAGCTAAAATCAAATTTTAACAATGGATTTGCCTTTTTTTCCCTAAACAAGAGTCTTAAGAGCAGATGTTACTACATCTGGCTTCCCTTGCTCTTCTCCAGCTGCAGAAATTAAAACTCACTCACTCACCTCTCAGAATCTGTGACACAATCTATTAGTTTGCAAATGCTGACCAAACCTTTCTTCCCAACCACTTTATTAATGTGCCAGGTGAATGGCTGGGCATGCCCCACCAGAAAAACTTTGTTTCCTAGGTAATTAGCCAGGAATTAAGACTGAGATCACCAACTTCTTGGCTTTTCTCTGCTATGATTTCACATGAGAACGTGATTTAAAGCTTAACTATTTCTTCATCATCAAATCTCCAAGGCCACAGAAATCCCAAAAGGAGTCAAAGAGCAGTGAGGAGAAGTAGTGACTACAGCAGGAACTGTTTAAGTAGATTCCATGTGAGGTTAATAATACATGAATCAGAACAGCAGGTGTTAAGTATATATATTGATTGGGTTTATGCCACTTTGAATACATTATGAACCATCTATAAGTAAAGAACCATGACTATTTCCTAGCTCTGGAGCATGCCTAGCAGCTTTGTAGTACTCTGTTTATAAACTACCAATGTGTTGAAATGAAAGTAGGAGCCTAATGTACTCTTCATGAGTATATGACGTACTAATAAGATCAACAAACACACATCCTGGGACCAATAATGCTTCTGGTATAAAATCAGTTCATAATAAAATGAAGTACCTCATCTATTGTAAAATAATGTTAGTTACACATGAAATAAACCAAACATTATTTCAGTTATTTAGAAAATGTTATTTTTCTTCATATTCTTCAAGACGGCTGAACTGAAGCACAGCATGCCCGTGGCAAAACAGGGATTATTAAGTAAATATTCAAATCTTCATAATATATTTAATGTGGATTATTTTTAAAGAATACATTTGTCAAGTTGATCTCCCTGAGTTCTTAATTCCGATAACTTTAATTTTAAAATTTTAGAAATTAAGTTAGTTTTTTTAACAAAGCAAACTCTAACAGCATTACTATATATACTACAAAATTTGAAACTCATCAAAACTCCTCTCTTAATCCTTAGGAATTTCAATGAACAATGTACACATAGATGAAATGACCAAAGTTCTAGCTTTTCCGTTTTTTTACCTCCTCTCGTCCAAAGATCTTGTTCTCTTTACTTCTGCCACTCATGCCCATGGCCATACCCTAAACCTTGTAATTAGCAATAACTTCAACTCCTCCATGTTCTTAATTTCAGGCATCCTACCCTCTAACTACCACTACTTCTTTCTGGTTCACTCCTTCTAGTACTCCAACTCCAAAAATCCTTTGACCTCTTCTTGGAACCTCCAATTCATTGATACCACCATCCTTTCACTGTCTCTCACTTCCTTGAAATCCTCTTTTTTCCTTACCAGTTTAAAGTGTGTTGTCATTCATTGTAATCACTTTTTGCATGAACCCTCAACTCTCTTGCTCCCTCTGGCTTTGCTATACTCATATGACTTAGCAAAACCACAGTTCTTATTAAATCCAATTATTTGCATCCTTTGCATCAGGCTGATACAGCTTTACATGGTGGAATTAAAACACACAGCCATAGTGACCATTCTGAATTATGACCAAAAACCTCAATGGTCATTTAACGTTGCCTGGCAATCATACTAAACTTTAAGTAGTTTACTCTCCTACTCATAAAGATGGCTATTTTACATTTTCTCTTTCTCCTCAAATCTCCAAAACCTCCTTTCCAATCCTCATTCTTAACTAATGACTTGTTTCCCACTTCACTGAGCAAATTGAAACAATCAGAAGAGGACTCCCATGGAGTCCCAATACCGGTGCAACCAGAATCTCCACCATCTGTTAATGGAAATGCACTAACCTTGCTCCTACCTAAAGCCAATGCCTCTGCTTGTGCACTAGATCCTATCTGCTATCTCCTATTCAAGAATATCACTTCAGCAATACTCCTCTCTTTCATACAACATCATTTTTTAAAATTTCTACTGGATTATTCCTAATAGCACATGCTATAACCTCTTGATCCATTCCCCCCTACTCTCAATTTACTCCCTCCCACCTCCAGTTGTTTGCTCTCTTTGCAGCAAATCCCTGGAAAGAGTTGTCTATAATTCATCTCCTCCTAATAATCTCTCTTAAACATGTCACTCAGACTTTTCATTCTTATTATCCTGCCAAAATTACTCTCATAAAGCTCACCAATGACTGCAATTGCCATATCCAATGGCCAATGTTCAGTCCTCATGGTTTTTGGCTTATTAGCAGCATTTGATATAGTTGATCACTGCTCCTTTTTGATACATTTTCTGTGCTTAGCTTTTGGGACACCATTCTCTCTTGGTTTTCCTCCTACCTCCTTGCATGTTCCTTCTAAGGCTTTTGTTGATTCCTCCTCTTTTCTCTATTCTCTTTATGTTGGTGAGACCCAGAACTCAGTCCTTGAAACTCTCCTTTTTTCTACTTACAGTCACTCCTGTCCAAAATTTATATTTCCTGTTCAGGTATTTCTTCCAAACACCAGACTTACATCCAATGACTACATCTTTGCTGAAAAGGCTAAAATATATCTAAAAACTAACACGTATAACACTGAACTCCTGAACTTTCTCCCCAAACCTGCTCCACCTACAGCCTTCCCCTTCACAAATGATGGAAAATTCATCCTTCCAGTTGCTCAGACCAAAATTTTGGAGTTTTCTGTGACTCTTTTCTTTCTCTCATACTCAGTATCTAGTCCATCAGCAAGTTCTATGGGTTTTATTTTCAAAACTCACCCAGAATCTGACCAATTCTTACTATCTCTACTCTACCACAATGGTCTAAACCACCACCATCTCTTTCCTTGTTCACTGCAGTAACATCCTAACTGCTTCTAACCTTGCCCCACTTGAAGCCTATTCTCAACTTAGCAGCCAGAGTGATCCTTTAGAAACCTAGGTCAAATCATGTGATAGCTTTGCTCAAAACTCTGCAGTGACTCCCCATTTCATAAGTCCTCAAAATGTCCTAAAAGGCCCTATATGACCCCCCAACATTACCACTGTGATCTTGTTCCTACTACTCTTCCCCTAGAACCATTATAAGTTTCATATAACTAGGGATGATGCTGATTTAGCATTGAGTGAAAAAAGTCTATATGAGATTAAGTGACCCCCAGAAGTATCATGTTGTAAAGTGATCAGCCATCTGTTTATGAAAAATTTAGAAATTTCACAACAAAATTACAAAAATAGACTAAGGATTAGATTAAATGAACTAATGTATATGAAAGTACTATATAAACTATAAACCAGTATATACATGTAAAGTTTTTTGTTTGTTTGTTTGTTTTTTTCAGTACGCGGGTCTCTCACTGTTGTGGCCTCTCCCCGTTGCGGAGCACAGGCTCCGGACGCGCAGGCTCAGCGGCCATGGCTCACGGGCCCAGCCGCTCCGCAGCATGTGGGATCTTCCCGGACCGGGACACGAACCCGTGTCCCCTGCATCGGCAGGCGGACTCTCAACCACTGCACCACCAGGGAAGCCCTACATGTAAAGGTTTTTACTATTACACCTAGCTAATAATTTTAAACTTCCAGATATATTTTCAGGCAGAAGGCATGAAGGAAATATTTAAACTTTACTGTACTTATTAAATACAAAAATGACAAAAATGCCACTTTGATGTTCTTTAATTCAAATTTTAATGTTCATTAAACAATCTTGAAGGCAGTGGTTCAAATTACTCCCTAAAATGCAAACTTAGTTACTATTGAATACAATAAAAACTTCACACACATACCCAAAGGCAAAATGTAACCCTTTTTAAAACATTCATACTCAACATGTGTTTCAAAAATGTGCTACTACAGCAAGCTAGAATCAGGCTAACAGACCAGTAATAGTAAGGCAACTTACAGAAGAAGTATAAATGGACACTGCATAAAATATTTTAGAAATTAATGTAACATTTACTAGTGTAGTAAAGGAATATTATTTTAGTGACAACACATATGCAAATGTTCTATTATGGTTTCAAATGCTACCATCTCACCGCAAATGGAATAACATTTTGCCTTTAGTGTTTTTATCTTTACTTATAGCTAATATTTTTTATCCTTTCTGTTCCTGCTCATGAATCTGCTTAAACTAACCACTAAAATAAAATGAATGCCATTAAAAGAGATCATTCAACAGCGCTATGGAAAGGACTTCATCAGTCCACATTAAGCTGCCTTCCTCTAATCTATCATCTAGTTCCTAGTCCATTCAATATTTCCATGAGAAATATTTTCTCATCAAGTTTTCTTCATCCTTATTTAGCTTCATTCCGTTGTCCATGCACAAATGGAGCTACATCAACGCTAACATGACCCAAATTAGAGTCCGCCTATCTTTAAAATCAAGAGCCTTCCTAATTGGACAGAAAACTTTAAATTATTGAGCTCCACTGCCCCTTCTTTGATGGGCACTTTTACATTTTTCCCACTAATACAGAAAAAGATCTAAAAAGTGGAATTTCTTGAGTTGTATTTACATTTAAAAACTGAGAGTCCCTGGGGGGGAACAAAACAATACACAGAAGAGCAGTCATTCAATTCAATGGGACTAAACTGCAAAGAATAAGAAAAGCTTTAGACTGGCAGAATGGGGATTATGTAAACATCATACAACCTGATGAAAAAGAACATGCCCCTAAAATAGCAAAAACCTGTCAGTCTTCTAGTATGACGAGGACCAATCCAAAACAACTGGAAGTGCAAGAAAGCAGCTATGCCAAGTGTACTTGCATCAATTAAGCTCTGGAGCAGTTACTACCTTCTTCAGAGATCACAAGGTTCAACATGTGCCCATCGTCAAAATGCCCACTCTTGCAGGACATGATCAGCATCAAGACTATAATGTTCCATGTTTTAAACTGCAAGTGGAATATCGATTAAGTATCCCAATCATAAACACTTCACAAAAATCTGATTTAGTGCTATACTTATCAATGTGTTTTAACCCAAAAGCCATGATTCCTCTGATGTGAACGAATGTTTATTTAACTTATGGAAGATGGTTATTTAGGGGTCCTAAGCACAGGAAAGCATGTTAAAGTCAACAACTGGACTCATGCAGTTTGCCAGGTTTTGATCTGCTAATAGCTATAATGAGTACTGTATCCATTAAGTGGATAAGTCTTTCCATAGACAACATAAGAATAAATTCAAGCAAAATATACTAATTTAGTTAAGCGCTAACTAACATGATCCAGTACACAGTTGTTAGCTATGACAAATAAGCTCTATGTCTGCTTATGCTTTGTTCACTTCAGATGTCTTCTACACAAAGCATTTAATTTCAGATTTAGTTCAACCTTAGCATGTTTCTTGGCTATCTCTCCTTCCCACCAGTGCATATTTATAAAATGTAAATACAATTTAATAGTAGAATAAAGTAAGCAAAATATATTTAGACAGGTAAAGGTACCATAAACATTTTATAATGTACTGCAAAGCCCAATTAATGTTATTTTAATTTTCCACGATTTTACTATTCCTTGCATTAATGTAGGTTAGCTGAGAGTTAACCATGTAACAGTAAAACTCTACCTAGGTAATCTGGAGATGAAACAAAAAAGAATTTGGATAGTTCTTAAAATCACTACTCTCCCCTTGAAAAGTAGCCTTGTACAAACTAATAGCAGGAACTTATTTAACATTTGTTCAAATGAAGTGACAAATGGGGTGAATTGGAAATATACAATATATACATATTATATATACGTATATACACACGATACACGTGTGTGTGTGTGTGTGTGTGTGTGTGTGTGTGTGTGTGTGTGTTCAAACTGAATATTCTAACTGGCTTATAAAATGAGACCAAAAATTTGTGTTCAATGCATAAAATGTACTACGCAGTAAATTTCTTTGTATGAATGAATTCCCCTTTTGTCTTCCTCAAATAAAAACCTAAATAGTACTCATAAACCTTTTTACAAAATACATTTAGAAGTTTAGCAGATCATATTCTATTTTCAAGGCAGCAAATTTAACATTAACATTAAACATTTAATTATACATGTTTACAAGTAATCTTATTTTCCAGAGTTATTTATGTTTAAATGTAATACATGTAAGGGTCAATGTATTCTGAACAAATAAAAACAAATAACTTTTTCTCATCTGTGTTTTAATTTTTTGACACATAATATTGTACAGCACTATAACCAAAGCATATCAAGCTTGAGGATCTATTTAAAACTCGAAAATAAATGAAAGCAAGCTTTTTTACATGGGGAAAAAACAAATGTTTTTCTAATCCATAGTTGCACATTCTACTACAAAAGCATATGTCTCATAGAATGACTAATTTTATCAATTTTTAAGGACTCATATCCCTTGCAACAAATATATGTCAGAGAAAAGATATTAAAGTCAATTAACTACAGCCATTCTTAAGTGGAAATACCTGTTTTATTCCAAGCTCCTCTTTATTTATAACCTAGTAATTCCCTACATTCATAAAACTAAAATATTTTATATATCAATAACTAGCTATTTTTAGTTGGACCTTTCTGGTATAATTCTAAAGACTAAAAAAAATCTAGTGTTTACTGATATAACATAGGAGGCAGATATGAGAAAGGAAATTTAAGAATTATTCAACACTGGATAAGGCAAAAATTTGTAATCTCAAAGATTTCACAATTTAACAAATATAAAAGGGGGGATATAAAATATAAAATATAAAAGCTAAAGACAGCATGATTCTAGAATGTAAGCTCCATGAGAGAAGAGACTGCTTTGTTCACTCTCTTCACCCAGAACAAACACTGCCTGGCACCACAGAATATACTCTATACACACACACGCATGCACACACACACACACACAATTATGACAAATCTAATCATGAGAGATCAAAATTATTGTGAAGAAGTTTTTGTATTTAAATTCTAATAATTAAGTGGATAGAATGAATTTTCCAAAAGTTTACAGATTAAAGACAATATTGCAATGAAGATACTCACTAGGGTATAACTTATGTCCTCCAGAGAACTATTTCAGGTGAGCTCCTCTTGAGTTTTTCTAATTAAACTTGCTTGGATTGAATTCAAGAGGGGAACCATATCATAAAGCATCTCACCCTATTGTCTGTAGTATTATATAGAGCAAGTCTTCAGTGCCTGAATGTTTATTATCCTTTCAGAAGGATCAAGGCCTAACATATATATATAATAACATTTTATGGATGGTCACATTAAAATTTTTATATCATTTCTGTGAATTTGGTGTGCTTTAATATGGCATTAAACTCAACTTTCTTAAAATAGGTACTGTGTAAATAGCACCTATGTATCCTACTATCAAAATCCATTAAGAGATAGTATAGTCTTACATGATAATTAAGTATGCATTTTAAAAACTGTTTTTACTTCAATAAAGCAGGGAGTCTCACAACTGATACATAATGTAGATAATGCATTAACAAATATAATAATAAAATAAATTTATCCAAATATTGTTTCTGATGATATTAGTATACTTCTTAGGCAAACAATTGAGAGACAGACTTCTTCCAAAATAACTAAAAGCTCAGAATCTAACATATTGCTGTAAGCTATAATGGTTATAACTGTTAATCCAATACACCTTTTATACAAACCCATAAACACATGAGTGGAAAAATAGCACAGATGTTCATCTCTAATGCAATTTCCATTCAATTTCCTAAGTGCGGTCCCTGTGTGCAAACTAGCTTAACATTATGTTTAGCTTGCAAATTCTTTTAATAAATAATGAATGCAATAAAACTAGGAGATCAATGGCAAGCTGAGAAATCTTAAAAAAAAAAAGCCTTTTGTGTTCAGGCTGTTGCCCATTTCAAACTTTAATCCAGAGACAGATCAATATTACTTTTTTCTTTTTAACCCATCACATAAATAGTAGATAGACTAAATGTAGCCTAAATGCTGTTAGCAGCTAGCAGTTGTCAACAACCTGATAAGATCATTGGACACAATCGCAACTGAATGTTTTATACCTTAACATACACACTACATTATACACTATTAATCTGTTTAAAAATAAAAAGGTTATAGAGCAATAAAAATACTGTGGTTCATTATTTTTTAAACTTTCCTGTACTATATATTTTTCCAGTAGTATAATCACAAAGTTTTCACCACTATTTGCTCTAATAAACTAAATAATTGTAATGGGTCAAAATAGTACATGCGTAAGAATAGTTTCAACCTTAGGGGTCCTAGATGAAAGGAAATGTTACTCTTCAAAATTAATTACACCAGAAAGAACTAAGCTATTCCTTTAAATGGAGGGGAATACTTCATGCAAATTTGTGTTGCAATTGGATGTGTCTTGAGATTATCCAAGAAAAAAGTAAATCATTATACTTAAGTATTTCTCTTTCTATTCACAAACTGTAGATAGAAGGAAGGAGAACCCTCTTCTCACTAACTCATTTTCCATAAACGTGCATTCACTGTTTGAAAAGAGATCAAGTCAACTGCCTGGTTTAGTGCTGACATCAAGTAGTATAAATCTAAATAGTTGAGAATCATTTTATGGTAGTAGGTTTGTTTTATTTATTAATTTTTGCCTATTAATAATATTAGAACATCTCCTATGGAATTTCACTAAAAAAATATCAAGAGGTCACTTTCTTTAAAGATACATTTCACTTAAACATTCTAATTTCATATAATAGATTTTGATAGCTTTATATGTATATTTGTGAAAATTTTATGGCATGATTACAAATGGTTTTATAATGGAATTAAAATTTTAGGATGAGTGTCTTTTTATAATTGTATACTTTACATAACTACTTCTTAGCTTATTTTAAAGCACAGCAATTTGTGCAAAGAATTCTGATGAGAGGAATAAATGTGTGTGTGTGTCCATGATTGTATTCATTTAACAAATGTGAATTAGGTGCCTAATATGTATACAATATCAGGCTTACTAAAGTTTTACAGTGAACATTACTGAAGTTAAAGATAACTCCTCAGAAGTTATTATTACAAATCCAAGGTTTTGTTTTATGTGAAAAATTCAGTTTTATTTTAGGGATATCATTACAGGTAGCGATAAATATATCAGTTTGCTCTTTAGCTATATTATATCCAATTTTGCACAAAACAATGTATATTACATCTTATAATCACATTCTCAGTAGAATAATTTCACCAATTCTAATATATAAATTTATCTTTAAAGAAGGATGTGGCAAGATCTCACCATGAAGACATTCCCATGCTTTAAGCAAAATTTGAAAAAAAAAGTTAACTCTTGTCCATAACTTACTGAACTTCATTAGAAACTTATTATTAAACTATACTGTAGATCATAGCATGCATCTTAAGCTTCCAAGATTAGCCTAACACTGGAGATAAAAATGTCCTGAAGAATTTGAGACCTCAACGGTATCAGTTAACAATGTTTCCTCTTTTCCTATTCTAATAAAGCTAACAGTAAAATTATGATGAAAGAATACTGTAAAGGCCTGCAGAGAGGAACTACCTCTGAAAGCTGATTTTTAAAAATATATATTCTCCAGAAAGTTAAACAAGAGAAAAACTGAATATCTTTTTTAAAATCTGTATTTTCAAACATCAGAGATTAACTAAAAAGTTATAACACTGATAACATTAAACTCAAAATACTTCACAACAATTAACAGAATTGTTTCTCTCCAAAAACCAAGGCAATGATGCCATGGATGAAATGAAACAAAGTATGATAGTGATGATATTTAATGCAGGTAGGTAATAAATTTCACTAGAGTTATAGAAGTTCCTTTTGGAATGCATATATTTTTCTATAGTCTAAGAAATTAAATTATAAAAGTAGCACTTACTGTTATTGAATGATTTGTAATTTACAAATAATTACCCAAAATATAAATAGCTGAGACATACTAAAATGAAATAAACTTTTCTAAGATTTTCAGCACTGCAAAGTGAGGAAATGATAAATACACAATGCACAGGCTGCCTCCTTCTTACTAAAAAGAAATATTAAATCCTGAAGGAGTTCTAAATCCCTTGGTAAGAGTATATTGCAGCTGCATTAAGCCAACAAGAAGCTTATTAGTAAGGATTTAAAAACTAACACCCTTCTGTAATCAATTTGGATACAGCATTATTCTATTTATAGTGACACTTTCAATGTGTCCCAATCATATATTACTAATTCTCATTTTTCCTACCATGATTACATATTAATGTGGAGGCACTATTAAGCAGCTACACTATATTTAGCTTTTAAGATACTGATTTCCACCATTTTGGAAGAGTTAACGTAGCATGAAAATTAACAATCTTTCCCATGAAGAAACTTATGATTGGTTCGTTATTTTTCTCTGATTCCTAAATAAAATAAAATAAATTTAGTTGTTCTAGCAGAAAATGTAAAAAAGGATGCAGCCACTTTAAAAGCTTCAATCTCTTTGACATTGTTGGCAGTGTATGGGAACATTAATGCATCTGTCATGATAACAAGCTAAGAATAACATCTAGACATCAAACCGAGCAGAGAATCCATCTGAAGTGATTCATTCAGATCTGTCTCATTGATTTATTAAACACAGGGCAACATCTGCAGCCTCACAGAGCCGCTTGGTGAAATTAATGCAAGATCAATTCAAATGGAAAAAAGTGTAAAAGAGATAAATCAAAACACAATTTGCATGCAGTTCCACAATCAGGCTTATTGGGTGCAAATGCTCGATTTCCCTTCCAAAGCAAATGTGTTTAAATGTTGTTTTATCTTTTTAAAATTGTGTGATCTGAAGTGACAGTGAAGAGTTTTGCAGGTTGAGATGGTGAAAGGGAAGAAAAGGAGGAAAAAAATGCTACCAAAGACCTTTTGAATATGCAACAAGAATATCATTAATACCTAATTGTTTTCCTTTTGGGGAAAGGTTTGATGTCCTTTCTCTGAAAACATGATCTTTTCAGTTTTTGTCAATTAGGGCAGTTTTAATGTATATTTGAGATGTATAGAGTGGATATATCTAAATCATTTGTTTCTTGAAATGCACCAGATAAAGTGCCACTGGAGATATAGACTGCCAACTGAAATATAATATATTATGATTAGGATTTCTCACAATTACATTTGCCAGCTGGAAGCACTTTTAAAACATCTAGAGATTTCATTAAGACAAAATAAGTTTACTTAAGAAAGCAGCAAACAATTCAGACTTGATATTTTATACAGTTATTTGGGATTTCCTGTATGAAACCATCTAAAACATCAATGTCTGAAGACCATCACTTCTTAATTATTTATTGGCATTCATGTACTATACACTGAGGTTAATATCATATATAAATATCCAAAGATATTCTCCATCATACCATGCATCATTTATTTAATATAATATCCCTCACCCAATAATGAGTGTTTGGGACAAATATGAAATCCAGCTAAAGTATTAGATAAATACAAATATTGTTGGTTATACAGAAGTGTGCATTTAAAATGAATGTACACGTGGAGGTTCTGTACACTGGCACATGACTAGATTGCTTTAATTATAATCTTGACATCATTCTCTAATAAAAGACAGTGCATTGTTGACTATGTGACTACTTTTAACAGACATGACTATCCCCTCATTATCCCATGAATTAAAATGTCTGCATTTACTGCCCAGATTAATTTCTAAAACCTTTTATCATTTCCGAAAATGTAAGTCATACAAAATATTAGCCCAGGAAAGTGATGCAAGTTCTTCAAAAATTTGATTTTGTTTAACTTTACTATGAATGAAAATATCAATTTTCAAAGTAAATTGTTATTCTTTATGGATTATGAACTATATTCATCAAGTGTGAATACAAAGCCAAACTCATTGAATGCTTAAAATAATCATATTTCTAGTACTTGAAAGCAGTAGTTTTAAATTGTTGTAAAAGTCAGTATAAGTCACATAAAGTTATTCTAATGTGGAAGCCCATTTATGTTCTGTTCACACAGTCAAAATAACAATAAACCACAACTGGACCATTTAAATTTTTACTTAAAAAAATGAACTTTATTAATTTGAATATATGTTGAATCATGTCTCTAAATGCATTAAAATGTTTTCTTAATCATACATTCTTGTTTCTTTAAGCATCCATTTAACTATATGTAAATGACTGAATAACATTTAATCAGCTGGTCCTCAAATGAAATTAAATGCTGATCATGAAATCTGACAATGTAACTCTTATATAGATAGGTAGATAAAGAGAGATAACACTATAATGTATTGGCTGATTTTTCACATTTACTGAATACCAATTTTTAATTTAATATTTTACTGTCACATTAAACTTTGAAGAATTTAGTAAAGAAAATCCATTGCATAAGAGTGAGATTTTTAGACATTTTCTTTCTGACCTGCCTGCACTCTCTGATATTAAAACTCCAAGTTCTCTTGGACAAGAATTAGAAAAAATAATCATGGTGCTTTATCTGCAAAAACAAAGATCTAAAACAAGGTAACAATTTTTCCTATTTGGTTTGGGTCTTTTTATCATTTCTTAATAACCATCAAAATAATCTTCTTTACAATTAATTTCTGAAGCTAAAGGGCATCAAGGAAAAGTACTTATATAGCCCTCTGCAACTGCAGTGATGTAAAGCTTGACTTATTTAATAGAACAATGAATAGTCAAGAGTTTTAGTCTTTCTATTCTCTAGTAGCTGAGGCAGGTATTATTTTCCAACTTCTTTTCTGGGAAGACAACTTTGAATATTTTGATAATTAGCTAATAAAAGTATTTAATGTAAGAAACTGAATTCTTTTTGTGGCTTTCAGTACTGTCAAAGAAACGATTATATATGTATTTTACTCATTCATTTTTCTTCAGTGTGCATTAATAAAAACATGCCCTGAGCTAAATCAAAGTGCCACTTAGTGGCAATACCTTAAGATCTTTGAAAACGACCAATTTGAAAATGGTCTATTTTGTGTGTTCTGGAATAGTGTAGGAAGCATTCCAAATTAAAATACCCTAAATCAGGACTTATACTCTTCTTCCCCAGTTATCTGACAGAGAGGGGGAGAAATGTTTGTTATGTAGGAAAAGAAAATTGCCAATGACACCATTACAAATAGGCCTTCCATTCTACAATACACTATGGAAATTTATCCATCAGGACATGAAGATGAATCTCTTTTCTCAAATAAGAATAGTATGTAGGAGTTTCCACTCGGACTTTTTCCTTGCACTTTTCCCCCTTTTTACTTAAAGTGCTAGGAAGTCACGAATCCTAAAAGACAATCCTCTTTAGCCAAGTCTCCAATGGTACATCGCTCATCTCCTTTGGGCATCTCTATAACCTCTTCTGATCCATCTTTCACTCCCTCTCATGGCATCATTCAGCTCATATCCTACATCTCTTTTCTCTTACTGGCTCTGTGTCTCATCTACCTTATTTTGTCTCTCTTGGGTCTCATTCCTATTTACAGCCCTCATCTTTCTTTTCACTGAACAGAAAAGTCATAGAAATAATGTTTACTTAAATACTAATTTACAATTTTATAAGATCATTCAGATGTTGGGAATGATTTAAAGTACACGTATCTGTAAATAATGTTACCTCAAGTCATAAGACATTCATTACAAGCATTATCATATTTTGTAGTTTTTAACTATGTGATGATGAGGGCATTTTGCAACAAAATTTGGTAATGTTAATTAGTTTTTTTCCAGAAATTGTGAGGATTTGTTTACTATCTAGAAACTTCAATATAGATGTTTCTAGTAGTTTTCTTCATCTTTATTTATAGATTGAATTCATAGAATATATTTCATAAATTTTTACAATTATATATTGCAACACTTGTAACACAATTATAGAAAATGCATGCAGTAAATAAATACAAAGAAAAAAACGCCATAGGAAGCACATGCATCATATCTCAAATATATTTCTTCTTACATTTTTAAGATTTCTCTATCACCTTTATATGTGCACATACACAAAAGCAATCTAAACTCCAAAAAAAGTTGGCATTGTAAATGCTGTGATAAGGATTAAATAAAACTTAACTGAATAAAAATAATAACCTAAAAACACATCATATAACAGGGTCCAAAAATAGTATAAGAACACTTGCCTCTGGATACAGAGAAATTTATCATTTTTTCCTTCAGTAAGTAGCTCTAATAAAAATTAAAGTTTCTATTTACAGAGGAAAGCATCAAAATCACATTAAAATACTAATCTTTTTTTTAAATGAAAGTCATAGATTTTGCTCAAGGGTGTGTAAATTAATTATTAAAGAAGGTAGAATTTCCTATGTGTAATCATTGTTCTTCTTTAAGAGTGGGCATTTGTAAGAGAGAGAGAAGAGGGAAGGGGGAAAGGAGGAGAAGGAGGAGAAAAAGAAGATAAAGAGGGAGGAGGAGGAGGAGGAGAGAAGATAGGTTTTCAGGTCTGCGATTGTTTAAATCTTTTCAAATGACAACAAATAAACTAGATGGCCCTCATCTGAAGTCCCTGGTAACCCTCTGAGTTTGTGTATTAGTAGAGTGCTTTGTGGTCAAAATAAAATTTCCTTTCTACTCTTAAAACCTATATTTGCTTATTTTATTGAGGGAGCAGTTATCCTTTGTGTTTTAAGGCCATCCATCTTCCTTAAGAAAATGTGATCTAATAAACCAGGTTTTTAAGCCCCAGATATGAATCAGGTAAGAGTTCTCATATGAACAGGTTTCTGTTTAATTGCTAGAACACAGGAGAACGCTGCTCAAAGGGAAAAAAGAAAAACAAAAGGTTCCCTTGTAAGTTCTGTACCATTATCTGATTGTAGCAGTCAGCAACAGTTTGTCTACAAGTTGCCAGTATACTTCAACTATACATAGTAATTTGGATTTTACAACAGATGTGACAACTGAGTTAGTTTTGGTTCATAAACCCAGAGATCTTATGATCTAAAGTTGCATTGTAAGAAAGTCTACCTCTGCAGAAGTTTTCTGCAAAATGATCAACAGCAGTGCTATTTTACAATGAAACCCTTTGCCCCCTTTAGCCTGGTGATGGTGGTTTGGCTTGTATGTTAATCACATCTGCCAAATGTGTACTTAGGATCCTAACAGATATTAACAGACTGCAGATGGAATAAATACTAAGAAGACTAATTTACAGGTCTTTAAAAAAAATCAAATAATCTTGAATATAGTTTACTTTTCTATTTTTAAAAAACTCAGAAACATTGAATAAAATTTGCTTATGGACATATGCAAATGGCTATTTTTCTATAATGTACTTCTAAGCTGTGATATGAAGGAGGTACACTTACAACCAGAGAAGCTGGCCATCATCATTTATGGAATCCTCTCTCTGGGGGAATGGGATCCTTCCAACTGTTTGCCTGGGGGGAAGAGCTGAAAGCATCCTCTCTGGAAAACCTGCCAACTTTTACTCCGACCCCCAACCCGGTCCCAGCCCCAGCGTTCATGCCCCACATTGCCCTCTGCAGATGACCCAAAGGGACGATCCCAGGAAAGTGACATCTGTCATCATTCTTTAAAAAAGAAGGCTCCATCGACTTTCCTGTATCGTGTACGGGGAAGCTTTGCGCAGCAGGCGTGAGCACTTGTCCTCACGCTCTCTCTCTCTCTGTCTGTCTCTCTCTCACACACACACCCAGACACACACACACCATCACCATCACCACCACCACACACCAACGCACTCTCACAACAAACACACAGGATGGGGAACGAATCACCCTCTGGGATGGATTCTAGACTTCCGACCCTCTGCATCCCCCAAATGCTGTGTTCTGGATTGCCAGCTTAGGAGCCCAGTTTACAGCTCAGCCAGCCCACTCATCCAGAAAGCCCTTGGTGTCCGTGTTCAGGAGAAAAACCTATCCGACCCATACGGCCACAAAAGAGCAGGAAAGAAAACCAAATAGAGAAATTAACAAATAACCACAAGCAGCCAGAAAGCCATGCAAGATATGGGAGAAAGGCTGGAAACTTTCAGTACAGGACCGCAAACGGAAGTTTGTGCGGGATTTTCTTAGACCCAAGCCCTGCCACTGAGCTCAGACTAGAAAGGACAGGCAATTAATGAGTCCTTCCAGTCCTCTTTCCCCACCGTCTTACACCGTAAAGAGTACAGCAAGCTAGTTAAGACTCACTCTCTACAAAGTTGGATGAGAATGAGACATGCAGAAGAGGGCAAAGGGGGAAGAGCGAGCCAATAAACGAGTATCTCACCTGGCATTGGTGCAATCGGTGAACAAAGTTTCAAAGTCTTTCCTGGTGATGAGTTTGCAGCGGTTGACCCCGGGCTGGATGGCCCCCAGCCCGCGGAGGATCCGGACCTGCTCGACAGTACACACCACCGGAGATATGTCCAGTCTCTTCAGCTTGGTGTACACTGTATGCAACCCTCCCACCAGGTGCTTGAGAAAGAGATCAAAGACTTGCGGCAGGCAGATCAGTTCCTGGCCGTCCAACAGGAACGAAGCTACCTTCACCCCATGCATGTCGACCATCCTGCACTCGTTGGTGTTGGTGTTGCCGCTGCCTCCGCTGGCACTACCGACCCCGCCAGCCCCCGCGCTGCCGCTGTGGTTATTAGCCATGAAACTGTTGATCATATTGGGGGTGAGACGAGGAGGCTCTCCAGGAGTCGAGTACAGGGGTTCGGCCCGAAATAAGCCCCCCGCGACGCCTGTGCCGCTGGAAGTTGCAGAGATCACCGGAGGTGCGGAGACGGCCATGGTCATTCAGTCTCAAATCGTTGGTCTTCAGGCCTTCGCTCTCTTGCCCTGTCTCTTCTAGGTCTCCTCCTACTCTCTCCCTCACTCTCTCGCTCTCTCTCTGGCGCGCTTTCGCTTGCTCCCAACTGTTTGCAATTCTACGGTAGCTAGGCTCACGCTCACCCACCACCCAGCAAACCGTAAGCGGCCCAGACCAGTGGCGGCCCGAAACCCCACCCCCACCACACCCCCTCCAGAGACTGGCAGCGCCCCCCAGCCAATGGGTCCCAACCCCTCGGCTCCCGAGCGCGCCGAATGGATGCCGCCCACGAAGAGGTGGAGACTCCTGGCCTGCCTCCCGACTACCTGAGGCAGTTCAGGGCCAGCGGGTGAATGGGGATGGAGCCCGAGAAGGGGGCGGTGTGGTGCTTCTGCTTCATGCCTAGCAGTCTGACGAGAGAACGTCCAGTTATTACGCAGAGCTCTCAAAGTGGCCTAGGATACGAACTCCTCCCCTCCGCGCCCCAAGAGTGTCGAGGTGGGAACACAAAGGGGGATTCCAGACTGTGCCTCGCCCCAATCTGCTGCCACCCCGCACCCGGGTTCAGTCGAGGAAAGAGAGGTGGCAGCTCCAATTCCATTTGCACATTGCTCCCAAACTCTGCGGGAGCTAAGAAATGGCTTCGCCTAGCTTCCAAGAGGATGAGTCCAGTGAGTTCAGAAGTAAACAGTCAGCCTTTCTCCAGCCCATCTAGCGCGCTTGGTGTAAGTTCTCCCACATCCAGTGCACAGAGGAACTAGCGTCCAATATCGCACTCAAATCACAGTCGCGGGTTGCTAACCCGCTCCTATGCACTGACAATCAGCAGGCACAGCGAGCCTGTGAACACTTTGGAAACAGGCAGACTTGGTTTTGGGTGGCGGACGGACGCCTCTTTTTACGGAACTTCCGCCGCTATCCTGGAACAGACTCGGCTTTCTATGTCGCCATCCCTTAGTTTCAGGATTGCCCTGTCCCATCCTCGGCTAAAATTGATAAGAAAAGTTCCTTTATGTCTCAAGACAGTCATTACAGAATATGAGAGAAGAGCCAGGGTTTGTGCTCTTTAATATTGCATTTTCTTCCCTTGTCTGTGGGCTTGGATGGTTCAGTGATTAGAGCTCCACGTCCTGAAGTGTAGCTCAAGATTCCTCCTTCCCCACTTGTCAAGTGCCCTCAAACGCACTGTAAGAGCTCATAATAAGCAAAATGTCTAGGCAAGGTATGTTCCAGGGAAAAGGCATGGTGTTTTCCACACATCATGTGGTGGTTAGATCACTAGCAAAGTTGTTTGAAGACTGCTTGTCGACCTTTCAATTCTTAGGTATTTCCTTTCCTGTGCTCCTCTCCTCTAGAGGCTGTTATTCAGAAAGTGAAATCCATGCTTTTGCTTCCTTACAAAAGGTTATCAATGATACAGCTAAGACGTCTCCAATACTCTTACAGAATGTAAATAATTTTAGCAACTTACTGAATTTTACTCAGATCTTGTACTTAGCAGTATCAAAGAGTAGGAATAAGTGGGCTTCTTTTCCCTCCCTTAGTAAGACATAAATGTCCTAAATTGGATTTTTCAGCCTCTCTCTTCAACATCTTTTCTCCTTTTATCATTTCATCAACCAAGTAGTAAGAACTATCCTTTGAGTCACTTTAAAGTTTCAATTTTTAATTGTATGGAGTCAAAATGCTAAGAAGTTATGATGATAGTTGCTTTTGGAATAACGGTGAAAAGTGACTCTAACATAATGGACTGTAATGGGTGCAGCCACAAAAGGCATTGAATTGTTCTTGCTAGTATGCTACTGTTGTGGAAAGAAAATAAGAAGGAACAAAAAAGGACAATTGAGAAAGATTATCAGAAAGATTATCAGATTATTCTGAAAAGTAGAGATTTTCAGAAAAGAATAGGAAAGCACTAATAGAAATGTTGGTATTTACCAGGATTTTTAAAGATAAATCCCAAATTGTGTTCAACAAGTGTTTTGACAGAAATGTCTATTAAGCTGTGTGCTGAAATAACTCAACTTTGATAACTGAGTGTGATTGAAATTTCGAGGTGAATAAGTTTGACTTTAAAAGGGAAGGTTTTTGGGTGTTTTTTTTTTTAGAAATTTCTCTAACTGCATTAAAAATCCTAAGGCCAAGCTGTGCTCCCTGTGTATTGCTACCCTCACATTATCAAATCCTTTTTATTCGCAGGGTGGTTTGGAGTTTTCAGGAATGGGATGTTGCACAGATGTTTCAATATTTCAAATTTAAGAAATTCTGATATGTAAAAAGGAAAGGTAGAACATTCAGGCTGAAATCACTATTTGTAATATTGAAAAACAAAAGTTGTTTTCAATAACAAAAAGTTACTTTTTGTTATTGAAAACAACTTTTGAAAAGGCTCAAACTAGATATGTCATATATTTAATGTGATCTATCAGATATGTAGTAATATTTTTTTAACATCTTTATTGGGGTATAATTGCTTTACAATGGTGTGTTAGTTTCTGCTTTATAACAAAGTGAATCAGTTATACACATACATATGTTCCCATATGTCTTCCCTCTTGCGTCTCCCTCCCTCCCACCCTCCCTGTCCCACCCCTCCAGGCTCTCACAAAGCACCGAGCCAATATCCCTGTGCCATGCGGCTGCTTCCCACTAGCTATCTACCTTACTACGTTTGTTAGTGTGTATATGTCCATGACTCTCTCTCCTCCTGTCACAGCTCACCCTTCCCCCTCCCCATATCCTCAAGTCCGTTCTCCAGTAGGTCTGCGTCTTTATTCCTGTCTTACCCCTAGGTTTTTCATGACATTTCTTTTCTTAAATTCCATATATATGTGTTAGCATACGGTATTTGTCTTTTTCTTTCTGACTTACTTCACTCTGTATGACAGACTCTAGGTCTATCCATCTCATTACAAATAGCTCAATTTCGTTTCTTTTTAAGGCCGAGTAATATTCCATTGTATATATGTGCCACATCTTCTTTATCCATTCATCTGATGATGGGCACTTAGGCCGTTTCCATCTCCGGGCTATTGTAAATAGAGCTGCAATGAACATTTTGGTACATGACTCTTTTTGAATTTTGGTTTTCTCAGGGTATATGCCCAGTAGTGGGATTGCTGGGTCATATGGTAATTCTATTTGTAGTTTTTTAAGGAACCTCCATACTGTTCTCCATAGTGGCTGAACCAATTCACATTCCCACCAGCAGTGCAAGAGGGCTCCCTTTTCTCCACACCCTCTCCAGCATTTATTGTTTCTAGATATTTTGATGATGGCCATTCTGACTGGTGTGAGATGATATCTCATTGTAGTTTTGATCTGCATTTCTCTAATGATTAATGATGTTGAGCATTCTTTCATGTGTTTGTTGGCATTCTGTATATCTTCTTTGGAGAAATGTCTATTTAGGTCTTCTGCCCATGTTTGGATTGGGTTGTTTGTTTTTTTGTTATTGAGCTGCATGAGCTGCTTGTAAATTTTGGAGATTAATCCTTTGTCAGTTGCTTCATTTGCAAATATTTTCTCCCATTCTGAGGGTTGTCATTTGCTCTTGTTTATGGTTTCCTTTGCTGTGCAAAAGATTTGAAGTTTCATTAGGTCCCGTTTGTTTATTTTTGTTTTTATTTCCATTACTCTAGGAGGTGGGTCAGAAAGGATCTTCCTGTGAGTGTTCTGCCTATGTTTTCCTCTAAGAGTTTGATAGTTTCTGCCCTTACATTTAGGTCTTTAATCCATTTTGAGCTTATTTTTGTGTATGGTGTTAGGGAGTGATCTAATCTCATACTTTTACATGTACCTGTCCAGTTTTCCCAGCACCATTTATTGAACTGGCTGTCCTTTATCTACTATACATTCCTGCCACCTTTATCAAAGATAAGGTGACCATATGTTCGTGGGTTTATCTCTGGGCTTTCTATCCTGTTCCATTGATCTATCTTTCTGTTTTTGTGCCACTACCACACTGTCTTGATTACTGTAGCTTTGTAGTATAGTCTGAAGTCAGGGCGCCTGATTCCTCCAGCTCCTTTTTTCGTTCTCAAGATTGCTTTGGCTATTCGGGGTCTTTTGTGTTTCCATACAAATTGCGAAATTTTTTGTTCTAGTTCTGTGAAAAATGCCAGTGGTAGTTTGATAGGGATTGCATTGAATCTGTAGATTGCTTTGGGTAGTAGAGTCATTTTTGACAATGTTGATTCTTCCAATCCAAGAACATGGTATATCTCTCCATCTATTTGTATCGTCTTTAATTTCTTTCATCAGTGTCTTATAATTTTCTGCATACAGGTCTTTTGTCTCCTTAGGTAGGTTTATTCCTAGATATTTTATTCTTTTTGTTGCAATGGTAATGGGAGTGTTTTCTTGATTTCACTTTCAGATTTTTCATCATTAGTATATAGGAATGCCAGAGATTTCTGTGCATTAATTTTATATCCTGCTACTTTACCAAATGCATTGATTAGTTCTAGTAGTTTTCTGGTAGCATCTTTAGGATTCTCTATGTATAGTATCATGTCATCTGCAAACAGTGACAGCTTTACTTCTTCTTTTCCGATTTGGATTCCTTTTATTTCCTTTTCTTCTCTGATTGCTGTGGCTAAAACTTCCAAAACTATGTTGAATAAGAGTGGTGAGAGTGGGCAACCTTGTCTTGTTCCTGATCTTACTGGAAATGCTTTCAGTTTTTCACCATTGAGGATGATGTTGGCTGTGGGCTTGTCATATATGGCCTTTATTATTTTGAGGAAAGTTCCCTCTATGCCTACTTTCTGCAGGGGTTTTATCATAAATGGGTGTTGAATTTTGTCAAAAGCTTTCTCTACATCTATTGAGATGATCATATGGTTTTTCTCCTTCAATTTGTTAATAAGGTTTATCACATTGATAGATTTGCGTATATTGAAGAATCCTTGCATTCCTGGAATAAACCCCACTTGATCATGGTGTATGATACTTTTAATGTGCTGTTGGATTCTGTTTGCTAGTATTCTGTTGAGGATTTTTGCATCTATGTTCATCAGTGATATTGGCCTGTAGTTTTTTTCTTTGTGACATCCTTGTCTGGTTTTGGTATCAAGGTGATGGTGGCCTCGTAGAAGGAATTTGGGAGTGTTCCGCCCTCTGCTATATTTTGGAAGACTTTGAGAAGGATAGGTGTTACCTCTTCTCTAAATGTTTGATAGAATTCGCCTGTGAAGCCATCTAGTCCTGGGCTTTTGTTTGTTGGAAGATTTTTTATCACAGTTTCAATTTCAGTGCTTGTGATTGGTCTGTTCATATTTTCTATTTCTTCCTGATTCAGTCTTGGCAGGTTATGCATTTCTAAGAATTTGTCCATTTCTTCCAGATTGTCCATTTTATTGGCATAGAGTTGCTTGTAGTAATCTCTCATGATCTTTTTTATTTCTGCAGTGTCAGTTGTTACTTCTCCTTTTTCATTTCTAATTCTATTGATTTGAGTCTTCTCCCTTTTTTTCTTGATGAGTCTGGCTAGTGGTTTATCTATTTTGTTTATCTTCTCAAAGAACCAGCTTTTAGTTTTATTGATCTTTGCTATCATTTCCTTCATTTCTTTTTCATTTATTTCTGATCTGATTTTTATGATTTCTTTCCTTCTGCTAGCTTTGGGGTTTTTTTGATCTTCTTTCTCTAATTGCTTGAGGTGCAATGTTAGGTTGTTTATTCGAGATGTTTCCTGCTTCTTAAGGTGGGCTTGTATTGCTATAAACTTCCCCCTTAGATCAGCTTTTGCTGCATCCCATAGGTTTTTGGTCGTTATGTCTCCACTGTCATTTGTTTCTAGGTATTTTTTTATTTCCTCTTTGATTTCTTCAGTGATCACTTCATTATTAAGTAGTGTATTGTTTAGCCTCCATGTGTTTTTATTTTTTACAGATATTTTCCTGTAAGTGATATCTAGTCTCATGGCGTTGTGGTCGGAAAAGATACTTGATACAATTTCAATTGTCTTAAATTTACCAAGGCTTGATTTGTGACCCAAGATATGATCTATCCTGGAGGATGTTCCATGAGCACTTGAGAAAAATGTGTATTCTGTTGTTTTTGGACGGAGTGTCCTATAAATATCAATTAAGTCCATCTTGTTTAATGTATCATTTAAAGCTTGTGTTTCCTTATTTATTTTCATTTTGGATGATCTGTCTATGGGTGAAAGTGGGGCGTTAAAGTCCCCTACTATGAATGTGTTCCTGTCGATTTCCCCTTTTATGGCTGTTAGTATTTGCCTTATGTATTGAGGTGCTCCTATGTTGGGTGCATAAATATTTACAATTGTTATATCTTCTTCTTGGATCGATCCCTTGATCATTATGTAGTGCCCTTCTTTGTCTCTTTTAATAGTCCTTATTTTAAAGTCTATTTTGTCTGATATGAGAATTGCTACTCCAGCTTTCTTTTGGTTTCCATTTGCATGGAATATCTTTTTCCATCACCTTACTTTCAGTCTGGTTGTGTCTCTAGGTCTGAAGTGGGTCTCTTGTACACAGCATATATAAGGGTCTTGTTTTTGTATCCATTCAGCCAATCTGTGTCTTTTGGTGGGAGCATTTATTCCATTTACATTTAAGGTAATTATCGATATGTATGTTCCTATTCCCATTTTCTAAATTGTTTTGGGTTCGTTATTATAGGTCTTTTCCTTCTCATGTGTTTCTTGTCTAGAGAAGTTCCTTTAGCATTTGTTGTAAAGCTGGTTTGGTGGTGCTGAACTCTCTCAGCTTTTGCTTGTCTGTAAAGGTTTTAATTTCTCCATCAAATCTGAATGAGATCCTTGCTGGGTAGAGTAGTCTTGGTTGCAGGTTTTTCTCCTTCATCACTTTCAGTATGTCCTGCCACTCCCTTCTGGCTTGTAGGGTTTCTGCTGAGAGATTAGCTGTTAACCTTATGGGGATTCCCTTGTGTGTTATTTGTTGTTTTTGCCTTGCTGCTTTTAATATGCTTTCTTTGTATTTAATTTTTGACAGTTTGATTAATATGTGTCTTGGTGTATTTCTCCTTGTATTTATCCTGTATGGGACTCTCTGTGCTTCCTGGACTTGATTAACTATTTCCTTTCCCATATTAGGGAAGTTTTCAACTATAATCTCTTCAAAGATTTTCTCGGTCCCTTTCTTTTTCTCTTCTTCTTCTGGAACCCCTATAATTCGAATGTTGGTGCGTTTAATGGTGTCCCAGAGGTCTCTGAGACTGTCCTCAGTTCTTTTCATTCTTTTTTCTTTATTCTGCTCTGCAGTAGTTATTGCCACTATTTTATCTTCCATGTCACTTATCCGTTCTTCTGCCTCAGTTATTCTGCTATTGATCCCATCTAGAGTACTTTTAATTTCATTTATTGTGTTGTTCATCGTTGCTTGTTTCATCTTTATTTCTTCTAGGTCCTTGTTAACTGTTTCTTGCATTTTGTCCATTCTATATCCAAGATTTCGGATCATCCTTACTATCATTATTCTGAATTCTTTTTCAGGTAGACTGCCTATTTCCTCTTCATTTGTTAGGTCTGGTGCATTTTTATCTTGCTCCTTTATCTGCTGTGTGTTTTTCTGTCTTCTCATTTTGCTTATCTTACTGTGTTTGGGGTCTCCTTTTTGCAGGCTGCACGTTCGTAGTTTCCACTGTTTTTGATGTCTGTCTGCAGTGGCTAAGGTTGGTTCAGTGGGTTGTGTAGGCTTCCTGGTGGAGGGGACTAGTGCCTGTGTTGTGGTGGGTGAGGATGGATCTTGTCTCTCTAGTGGGCAGGTTCACGTCTGGTGGTGTGTTTTGGGGTGTCTGTGGCCTTATTATGATTTTAGGCAGCCTCTCTGCTAATGGGTGGGGTTGTGTTCCTGTTTTGCTAGTTGTTTGGCATAGGTTGTCCAGCACTGTGGCTTGCTGGTCGTTGAGTGAAGCTGGGTGCTGGTGTTAAGATGGAGGTCTCTGGGAGATTTTCGCCGTTTAATATTATGTGGAGCGGGGAGGTCTCTTGTTGAGCAGTGTCCTGAAGTTGGCTCTCCTACCTCAGAGGCAGAGCCCTGACTCCTGGCTGGAGCACCAAGAGCCTTTCATCCACACGGCTCAGAATAAAAGGGAGAAAAAGTAGAGAGAATTAATAGAAGTATGAGGAAAGAAAGAAGGAAAGGAGGGAAGGAAGGAAGGAAGAAAGAATCAAAGAAGGAAAGAAAGGAGGGAAGGAGGGAGGGAGGAAGGAAGGAAGGAAGGAGGGAAAGAAGGAAAAAAGACAGAAAGAAAGAAGATACAGTAAAAATAAAATTAAGAATAGTAAAGTTATTGAATTAAAAAATACTTATTTAGAAAAAAAAAAGGGACGGATAGAACCTTAGGACAAATGTTGGAAGCAAAGCTATACAGAGAAAATCTTACACAGAAGCATACACATACACCGTCACAAAAAGAGGTAAAGGGGGAAAAATCATAAATCTTGCTCTCAGGGACCACCTCCTCAATTTGGGGTGATTCGTTGTCTAAAGGAGGGAAGGAACGAAGGAAGGAAAGAAAGAAAGAAAGAAAGAAAGAAAGAAAGAAAGAAAGAAAGAAGGTAAAGTATAATAAAGTTATTACAATTAAAATTAATTATTAAGAAAAAAAATTTTTAAAAACCATGGACGGATAGAACCCTAGGACAAATGGTGGAAGCAAGACTATACAGACAAGATCTCACACAGAAGCATACACATACACATTCACAAAAAGAGGAAAAGGGAAAAAAATCATAGCTCTCGCTCCTAAAGTCCACCTCCTCAATTTGGGATCATTCCTTGTCTATTGAGGTATTCCACAGATGCAGGGTATATCAAGTTGATTGTGGAGCTTTAATCCGCTGCTTCTGAGGCTGTTGGGAGAGATTTCCCTTTCTCTTCTTTGTTGTCACAGCTCACAGGAGCTCAGCTTTGGATTTGGCCCTGCCTCTGCGTGTAGGTCGCTGGAGGGCGTCTGTTTTTTGCTCAGACAGGACGGGGTTAAAGGAGCCGCTGATTCGGGGGCTCTGGCGCACTCAGGCCGGGGAGGGTGGGGGGAGGGAGGGGCATTGCGTGCGGGGCGGGCCTGCGGCGGCAGAGGCCAGCGTGACGTTGCTCCAGCCTGACGCCTGCTGTGCGTTTTCCCGGGGAAGTTGTCCCTGGATCCCGGGAACCTGGCAGTGGCAGGCTGCACAGGCTCCACGGAAGAGGGGTGTGGAGAGTGACCTGTGCTCGCACACAGGCCCCTTGGCGTCTCCCGCCCGTCTCTGGGGTCCGTGCTTTTAGCTGCGGCTCGCGCCCGTCTCTGGGGTCCGCCTGTAGTAATATTTTAATTATTACCAGAGATTAAGGTTCAAATTCTAGTAGAAATACTAGAGACTAAAATTGATCATTGAAGGGTTAAAGTCCCTTGGAAGCTTGAAATACACAAAAGACCATTGGCTTCATTATTTGAATTCCCTCCCATTTGCAGCCTTCTAGAAAATAAACTTGGTAATTTTCATAAGGGATACTTGTAACTTAAAGATTTAGGCATTTAGATCTAATAGACCAGGTGTTTTCTCCTTGGGTTTTCTTGATATTTTGATTACTTTATTTCTATTATGCTATTTCTTCTCTTATCATTATCTAGGCTTTGAGATTGAGACAAATTCCACATGGAGAATTTGCTTTTATCCCTTTCTGACTTTAACGTCTCCCATAAACCAAACAGATTTCTAAATAAGTCTGGGTTTCTACAAGGCCCAAGGAAGCCTTGCACATCAACACCCTGTAAGTTGGAACTGCATGAAGCAATATAAAATCATAAAGGCTGCAGTAAACAGAGTACCCTTGGGAGATGACTCTTTATGGAGAGAGGCACTAAACTAAAACTACGTAAATACTCAGGGTGTGTGCATTCCAGGAACTCCAGAAAATAAGAACAAAATTAATGCAGATATCATATCTCATCAGAACAAGAAGTTCTAGATGCCACTATTCCAGTGGAATGATTTGGGGCCTAAGTGTAGCCTCTCATATACTGAAATGCTATAATCTTCTGTGATTTAATTAGCAATTTACATTTACTCCTAATTCATGCTCAATTTGGAGGGTGAGGGTGCTCATTTGTGAGTTTAGGCAAAACATTCTACTTTGTTCCACATTGTCAGTGAAAGCAGGTACCATTTTCATTAAAAATAAATAAATATATTGTCAGTCTTATGCAGGATTACAAAATATCCAGAACCATTTGAAGGGGATGGTTTTTAGAACGGGCATTCAAGCAAAACCCAAGGTAATGAATGGTATTATTTGAAACCCTCAGATGACTGAGGTTGCAGCCTCTAATATGGCCTCTAATCAGAACCTCTCAAGAGCCCTCTAAGGTTCATTTTCAGACAAACAATAAAAGGAAGTTGATTGGGCAAGGCAATAAATGTGAAATTAAAGCATTCATATAATCAAGAGTTTAACAGGCTAAAGCCTATAGGTATACCCCACTCAATGGAATATATGGTTTCCTAGGAAACTGGCTATAAAATGACCTTCTATAATATAAATTCTTTTTTCTCATTCAGTTCAACATTAAATTAAAGATGAGTTCCAAGGGAGGCAAAGATGGAGAAGGGGGTCCACTGGAGCGAGAAAACAACTGGCCAAAACTGAAGGAGTAACAGTTAAAAATCAGATGTTTAAAGAAAAAATGAACATTTGCTAACTGAAATATAAAAAGAAACTCTCAAAACACCTCAGAAAGTATAAGCACTTGCCAACTTTCAACATATCATACCCCTAACTGCACTGTTCTACAGGAGAAGGAGATGTGTCAATTTTAAAGTCCATCTCTGTCTCCATATGTATTGTTCCCCTTTAAATCTTAGACTTTTGACTGTTCAAATTCAAGCCATTCTAACTTCAGCTGGACGCCCACTGCTACTTAGCATCCTTTTATTCATTTTGTTGACTCCCTGTTAAATTCCCTGCAGCAGCAACTCCAACCCTTTTCTACTCTGCAAGTCACCCTCCCCCTCCCTCTCATCAGCTATTGCCTCCTACTTCTCTATGATTTTACCACAAAGTTATTCAAAAGGAGCTCCCTCCACCTCCCTTTTCCCCTAAAAAGCTTTGTCCATATTCCCTCTTATCTTCTACTTCTTCCCTCATCTCTCAGAAAATAAAAAGTCTTCTCTACTCCCTTCACTGATGTTCATGACCCCTCTTACCTCCAAGTCACTGTCTACCAAATTTATCTCCATCGTTCTCTTTGGCATCTCCAATCTCTTCCTCTCTACTTGATCTTTTCTTTCCCCCTTTTACTATTATTAAAAATGTTCAAGGCTAGAAATCCTTTAGACAGACAGACAAAAACTTTCCTCAACCCTAACCAGTGGTTCTCAGAGTGTGGTCTGTGGACCACTCTGGCATTACCTGAGTACTTGAGAGAAATGTAAATTGTTAGGCCTGACCCAAGAACAACTGAATGTGAAACTCTGAGAGTGAGGCCCAGCAACCTGCATTGTAACAAACCCTGGTGATTCCAATGCCTGCAAAACTTTGAGACCGGGCTTCCATGGTGGCGCAGTGGTTGAGAGCCCGCCTGCCGATGCAGGGGACACGGGTTCATGCCCCGGTCTGAGAGGGTCCCACATGCCGCGAAGCAGCTGGGCCCGTGAGCCATGGCCGCTGAGCCTGCGTGTCCAGAGCCTGTGCTCCGCAACAGGAGAGGCCCCAACAGTGAGAGGCCCGCGTAGCGCAAAAAAAAAAAAAAATGTATCTGCACATTCCAAACTATTGAGAAATGTTCAGCATGTCCAAAACTTGCCTTAAATTCAACCAATGAAGAGGAATACTTTATGAAAATGAACATAAACTCAAGATGTCCCATTATAGTAGGAGTAATTGTATTTGTTGGTACTTTACAGTTCACTGTTTTATTCATTGTTTGGTGCTTAATTAGAACTCTACAATACAGCAATCCCTCCACAACCTTAAGATCCCTTCAGACCAGATCTTAGTTATTCCTCTCTGAGAAAGCAGTCTAGCCTAGTGATAAGGGAGTGGAATCTGCAGCCAGACTTCCTGGGTCCAAATTCTGGCTCCACAATTTAGTAAACTGGGTGATCTCGGGCAAATTAGCCTTGCTTTGCCTCAGTTCCCTGATTTGTAAAATTGGAACAATAATAATAGTACTTTCCCATAGAATTTTGTGAGATTGCAAGAGTTAATATATACAGCAAATTTAAAGTGCTTAGAATAGTGATTGTCACAGAGTGCTATTCCTCCTGTTAACTATTATAATTTATCTTTAAACATTTTTTTCAAAATTTCAGTTTCAGTATATACAAATTATGACTCCCCAAACTGGGAAGAATTAGAAAAGTTAGGGAGAGGGGAATGTGGACAAGTAGTAATAGAAAAGGGAAATGAGTAGGAGACAAACTATACATTTTTGCAGTGCAATCAGGGGGACATAAAAGAAGCAGAGGGAAAGCAACCCAGGCCTTAGAATTATATTCAGGCATCTGAGAAGGAGGGAATCGAGATACAGGCAAGAAGATCTGACAGCATGTTTGGTAGGAAGAAGAGTTGAAACAAATTAATTCTAAATGGGGTCATTTTTAAAGGATTCCCCAAAAGATTTTCTTCATCTAGAACTTCCAGGGGTCTATGCTTCTCTGAGATCTGCAGCTTGAGAAAAAAGAAACTGAGTCATAACACCTGAAAGGCTGTGAGCATTTGAATGGTAGACTAGACAACGAGGAGCACTGTTACCATCTACTAATGTGCACACAACCAGCATTAAAGTGAAACAAGGTGATAAGCCTCTCCTTGAAACCTGAAGTGGGAGAGGAGAAAGAAGGAAATCCTGAGCAGTTTCTTATGAGCAAAGTATGACAAATGACACTAATTGGGCAGTCCTCTGTATTGGTCATTGGTCATAATGTGAAAAAAGCCCTTGTAAGTCCATCTTTTAATGTGCCAGAGTCATCGTCTCAGTTTAATGCATTTAAAATCCATTTATAAGGGCTTCTGGGTGCACTCATGGGGTCAGTGCTTCTAAATCTGGATGCCTAAAGTTTTAAGTTCATCAAATATGACCTCTATTAAAGACATTTTGAGGAACCTTGCCCTCACAGTTGGAGAAGGACCTATCTGCTCCACTTCTTGCCTACTTTAACCACTTATCAGTGATTTCGAATGATGTCAGAAGAGATGATGGTAGCACTACACATGCATTCAGGATAAAGTACACTTGTTGCTTGATTTTCATTTATGGTAAGGAATTTTAAAAATATATATTCTCCAGGAACACATTATATAAAAAAGAGACCTACTTATATCCTTCATCTGGCTGTTGATTGGGCCTCATCTTGTCCATTTATCCTTCAACTACTTAGTTTTAATGGGTCCTATGCATAAAAACAAACAAGAAGCCTTAGCTGGTGCTGTACTCCTCCATGCTGTCTGGATTCCAGAATTCTACTGATTTCATAGTCATAACAGAATGATCAGTTTTGTCTGTGAAGCTACACTCACACATTAGTGTTCCTGAGTTCCCATTTCCACCATTTCTTCTCACAGACAACTTAACCCAACCTTAAGACTGCCAGGTTGCAGGCAAAGGAGAGAGGAGACATACTTGTCAGAGAACTTTTACTTATAATCCTGCTTCTCCTCAATCCATTTCCATTATTGCAATCATCTTCATCAAGTGCATAAATCTACTTGTATAAACAAAAAAGTTACACATATGCCTGGTCCCTAAAAGAACTCAATTCTCAGTTAATTTTCAAGTTAAATGTAGTACATGGAATATTGTTTAATATCTTAACTTGCCAGTGCTAAAGTAGAATTGATAATATTGACAGTGGACAGGAAAGCCAAGGAGACCCTGAAGTACATACACTATATTCTTCATTAGAAATTTCTATAAATGCAAACATGTTCTAAGTTTCTGTGAACAGTAATTTATGTAGGTTATAAGAGATATGGAAAAACTAACAGGAAATAGGCTTCCAGAAAGAAAGTTGTTCAAATAATGGAAACCCGAACAGTATACCTTTACAATTAAGTGAGTTACATCCCCAAAAACAAGCAGAGAAAAATGTAGGAAAGGGAGGCTGTAATTCTTCTCCCCCCTTTCACCAACTAGAAAGCTGATTTCTCCTTTGCTTACAATTAGAGTCACCGATTTTCTGTTTCGAAAAATGATTATGAAAATAATTTCCTGTCAGAACTAAAAAGAAAACTATGGCTTGTGGTGTGGAATTCAGGTGATAGTATTGGGAGCAGTTTCACTATAGTTTTGGCTTTACTAATATTACTGAATCAAACTCAGTTTAATGGAAACCTTAAAGTAGGAGAAATACTGTCTTGCACTGTAAGTTAAAAAAGCTCCCTGCTCTCTCCAATGACCTACACCAAATAGAATAATTTGCTTTTAAAAATTCATTTATATATACAATATTAGGTTGAGCCAAAATACCAAGCCAAGGGACTACTTGGGGCCTATGGCATGGTAGAAGAACAATTATTAGAGTAGCACCGCTAAGTGATGGAACTTGTTTCCACTATGAATTCACCTTTTCTAGACACCCTGCTTATCTTGTCCTGCTCCCCAGCCTGGCCCCAGTGAATCATCACATTTTATTCTCACTACTCTCCTACAAGTCAAACTGTTATAGTCAATATCCTCAAAGCCTGCATTTCTCTTCCATGCATGCCTTCAAGCCTTTGTGTATGCTGTTACTCTGCCTAAAATTATCTCGCTTAACTTATGAAAATCTGTCTTCCAAAGTACTTGGTCAGTTTTAAAGTCTTCCCTGACTGCCACAGGCAGAGGTGACCATACCTTCTCCGAAAACCTATAGAACACATTTCCATCATAAAAATTTCTTACATTTTTTTCAAGATCAATATTTAGACAGCAAATATTTGTTGCATTCCTACTGTACACAAGATATTCTATTAGGCATTGTGCAGGGTATGTGTTTAAGTGCTGAAAGCTGTACAGTTCTAGGAAGTGACAAATCATTGGCCATCTCAGAGATATATAATTGAGCAGCATATTAAAATTGATGAAATCTTGCTCAGAAACTTATATTTCTTAGGCATCCCTTTAAAGGAGACAAATTCGGTTTGATATTAATATCTCAAGCACATTCTTATTTCAGTTTGGATCAACTCTTATTACTCAAACTTAATTTTTTTTGTTTTTAAATAAAACTGATGAATTCAAATGTCTGTATATCAACAGAAAAATGATCCCTTCTGTGTAAGTGCATTGTATTAACGTGTGCATAATGTAAAATCAATAAATAATGAATTACCACTGATTGTAATTGAATGTTTTCATAATTTTATTGTCAGCCATGATAAATAATCAGTACATTTATACTGCATTAAATTAATTAGTGTGTCATTTCTATTACATACATCAGCAGTGAATTAATGCAGTGACATCTGTTTTTAATGTTTTAAAGATGGGATATCCCTTATTAAGTAAAAGAAGGAGTTACTAGAGATGTTTTCAGTGATTGGCATTTATGGTGGTATCTTCACAAAGATCTAATAGAGGCATTTATACTTCTTACAATAACTATATTTTAATCCATTATCAACTATGAGTAACAATACTCAGGCATAAACCCTTTCTTTCTGTTGAAATAAACTGAGGAACTCTTCTTTTGTTACATTGCTCTATCACACTGAAAGCTTATCAATTAGCAAGGGTAGGCTATTCCTCTGCCATACTAAGATGTTGCAGAGTAAAGATATAAACATAGTTTAATCAGGCCAAAAAGGAACAATGGAGAATTTTGTATTGAAGTTCACTTTGTAACATTTTGAAATCAGTCCTTTCACAAAAGGCATACTCATATACTTTGTTAGTATATGAAGCAAATAATGATGAAGGAATTCTCATGTGGAATTATTTGATAAGGTCAATGAAACACTGCATTTTGTAAATGACAAAAAATCTCTTAACTAAGGTAAGGTTGCCAGATTTAGCAAGTAAAAATACAGGATGCAATATTTGGGACATACTTACACAAAAAATTGTTCATCGTTGATTTGAAATTCAAATTTAACTGTGTTTCCCTTAACTTTACTTGCTAAATCTGGCAACCCTTACACAGGGGGAATCAGGGAAGGCTTCTCAGGTGAGGTGATCCTTGAGCCATCATGAAAGATCACTTGAAGTTAGCTAGGTGAAGAAAGTGGGTGGAAGGATGGAGCAAGATGTGTGAGGTAGAGGCATGAAAATAATAGTAAATATGGCTGGAGGATAGGAGTATGAGAGAGTGATGAAATATAGGGGTGAGCCCTTCAGATTATCTACAAAACTCAAACTTCACAATGATAAAAAAAAATGAAAGGGACGTTACTTTACTTGAATTATCAACCCTTTTCTCCAAGTTCACAGTGAAGTCTGACAGGTGCAAACACAGCAGCCGTTGTGCAAAAACAGTTGCTTAAAAGAATACAAAGCTCTGCTCTGTCCAAAATTCTTTCTCTTCTTTCAGAACCTTCAACAGGTTTCACCTTGCTCTGTGAGAGCTGATCAGCCTTTGATTTTCTCCAGTAAGGAATCTGATCACTTCTCTTCTTTGAACATGTCACATTCCACATTCTATGCAACTGTTTCCAACGGTCAGGATGTCAGGTCGCAGTGTAATTTTATGGCTGGAGTAGGAAATTTGAGTGCTCCAAAAGGAAAATTTTCACCAATAACTGATGGTTGATGCAAGAACCAAATACCCTTTAACGTAAACTGATGTTTGTATCCTATTTGGATACCGACTTCTGAAAAGTTTTGTTCTAAGCATGAACTGTTTTTCATCATGTTACTCACTAAAATTTCTCACCATGAGGGCTTTACTGTAGTAAATCACACTTGTCTCTATTGTCCTGGGAGGGATCTTCATACAAGGTATAAATTCCCATTGTTACCACTTCTCACTAGGAATCTCAAAAATTCATTTAAAACTCAATAAGACATGCATATTCAAATAACTTATCTAAACTATGCATTCTGAGTCCAAAATGTCTGAAAAGGAAGAAAACGCCAAGTAGAAGATGTGACCTGCTCTTATATAAAAATGATGTCCTGCTATCATCATCAATAATGATTTGTAAATCATTCTGTTTGGAATATAAATACTAAATGTCTGCACAAAGGGTAATGTATGAAAATGAAAATGTTCTGTATTTTATCATATGAAATTTTTATCTTTTTCTAATTCCTTATTTGGTTTTAATTTCATACATATGCAAAAAAGTAATCTAAAACAGAGTTTCAATTCTCTTGTAAGCCATGGACAATGTCTTCAACACAAAAACATTCACACATACACACACACATACATGCCTCCATCTTCTCTTCTCCCACAAACACACACTCATTCTACCACTACCACTGAAATCTCAATCATAGGTAACTAGTGGTGTACCTTTATCTTTAGTGCAAACAAACATTTCCATTTTACTGCTTTACTGCAAGAGACCCATCCGGGAGTTACCGCCATCTAGTGACAAGTAGGGGTATTTAATCCTTTTATTTTTCAAAACTAAATTGCCTAAAATTTTTAAAAGTAAAAGAAAATGGAAATAAACAAGAAAATCAATAGAAAGACTCTGAAAGAACTCTTCAGTCTATAATATAGCTGCCACAGCATTGTTTGACTGTAAATGAAGGTAATTATTTTTGTTTTCAAATAAATTGGACTTCCTCCAGGTTTCTAGCATGTTAACATTTTACTTTGTGATGAAAATGTAAACTACATATTATGTGTTCCTGTGCATCTTAAACTTATTGAAATTCTATGCTGAAATAATATTTCTTTTTTATTGACTTACCAATTGTTTTCAATAATAATAATTTGCTATTTTTATAGAATATGCTTACATACACAGCTCTTATCTTGAGAAGTTTCTGTGTGTGCAGGTTCCTGAGATGTTGTCACAAATGATTTCCTTGCATTCATGTCTACATAAATATTGCCTTGAAGGAAAAAAGTGTTAACATTTGGTCAAAATATTTTAGAATTCTTTCAGAAATAGGGTATTAAATAAGTTGTGCTAAATATATCTGTAAAATCTAGCTGTGTAAGAGTAAGAAAGTTTTTTTAAAAAAAACAGTGCCCTATTGTCGTTTTTCAGGGTCACACACACAGTAACTTCAATCTGGAAAGTGACCTCTTGTTTAAACTAGGAAACACAGAGGTACTGCAGGATTTCTGTTCAGACTTCTTAACCATCAAATGCAGCCCTATTGACTACAAATGACAACTTCCGCATAATGTCCATATTTTATAAAGAACTAGTATTTAGTGTCAAATAGTGCTTATTTAAAAACCATCTGTCCTAACTTTTTAAAAATACAAAGAACTATGTATAATATTTTTAGTTAGTTCACTTTTCCATAAGGAACAGGATAAAAATATTTACCATGGATACTGATCACTCCAAATGAGCAATTTAATCACTTCAATCAGTTGAAGAACTGCTGGGGTGATTGCGCCAGTTCTTTTGTCTCTGCCAGTAAGGAAAAACCTTAAATATGAATGGGTAGGTTCTGGGTCTCTAGGTTAGCAACCACTTTTAATTTCACAGAGTCACTGGAACAAAATCTCATTAATCTGTCTTGTAAAAAGTTATAGAGGTCACATTAAAATGTGTGTGATATAACCATTTCTCCATCTGGGCTATAAAGGAAAACAAAAGTAACAGTAGATTTCTGAGGCTTAGCTCTTTCATAATTTAATATCGAATTGTATTCAAGAAGTGTCAGAGTGATATAACTGAGTCCTAATATTAGAAATGTAAGGATTAAGGCATCAGTTGATGCCTTAAAAATAGACATCAACTAATTAATTGGAATATTTGGTCTATGGTTGGAATATGTTTTAAATGATTTTGAATTAAGTACATACAATGCTGATTCAATTATGTTGTTATTTGAGAATTATAAAAATTTGTTTTCCGTATTTAAAAGACAATCTATTTGCATCATGTAAAATATTCAAAGCAATATAAAATAGGCTTTGTTCCTGGTTATCTTTCTCTGTTTTCATATTCATGATTTTACCCCAGAAGTGTAATCTAAGTTGAGAAACAGTTAATGAGGGCCTGTGTTATATCCTGGATATTACATAACTCTGCTTTAATGTATGCAAATAAAGAACATGATAGGAATTATATAATGGTTTCAACATTAAGAAAATCCAAAATCTTTTATGATTAATGTGAAAATTAATAGGTCATTAAAATGATTAATTTGAGTAAGCACAGATACCTCAAACATCAAAAGTACGTTTTCCCAGTTTGATGCCTCAAGTGGTCATTAGTTCATCTGTATTACGAGAATCTTAAATTTTAAAAAAGGGTAAAATTTCCTAAGTGAGACATTTAATATAGCAAGAGGAATCATTAGAAGCAACATTTTGCTTTAGTTAGAGAGATTAAAAAAATCATTATCTGGTATCCAGAAATCATCAGTCAGAATGTTATAGTAGAAATTTAAAGGACATTAAATAAAAGATTAATTTCTCCAAATATTCATGTTAGTTTCTTCAATTCTGAGCTAGATATTTTGCTTCCCATTTAAAATGCATGTTTTGGGCTTCCCTCATGGCAGAGTGGTTAAGAATCCGCCTGCCAATACAGAGGACACGGGTTTCAGCCCTGGTCCGGGAAGATCTCACATGTTACAGAGCAACTAAGTACACGCACCACAACTACTGAGCCTGTGCTCTGGAGCCCACGAGCCACAACTACTGAAGCCCATGTGCTTAGAGCCCATGCTCTGAAACAAGAGAAGTCACCGCAATAAGAAGCTCACGCACCGCAACAAAGAGTAGCCCCTGCTCACCGCAACTAGAGAAAGCCCGCATACAGCAATGAAGACCCAACACAGCCAAAAATAATAAATAAAAATAAAATAAATTTTAAAATAATAATAAAGTATATAAAATACATGTTTTGAATTCATTCAGCATTTCTTATTTAAAGTCAGCAAGTAGGTCAGGGGTTAGGCTACAGTAATCCATCAGAGGAAAACCTCCCATGTGTAAACTCAGGAATAGGAGATTTTGTTGTAGTGTCAGGAAAAGCAGTAAGGCCCTATATTATTGTATCCTGTGGCATCATAAGGCAAGAATTAGACAGAGAGGTAATCCTTAAATTTAACACAAAGACAACAAATTTAAACTCAGACAACTCTGATTGTCTACATAACCTGAGGCAATTAAGTTCAGAAAAAATTTTGACCTGAACTCATTGACTGAGATCCCAGGAGAGAAGCTGTATTTTTTTTTGAGCTATACATTTTTTTTAATTTATTTTTTATAGAGCAGGTTCTTATTAGTTAACTATTTTATACATATTAGTGTATATATGTCAATCCCAATCTCCCAATGCATCCCACCACCATCACCCTGCCTCTGCTTTCTCCCTTTGTTGTCCATATGCTTGTTCTCTATAACTTTGTCTCTATTTCTGCCTTGCAAAGGGGCTCATCTGTACCATTTTTCTAGATTCCACATATATGCATTGATATACAACATTTGTTTTTCTCTTTCTGACTTACTTCACTCTGTATGACAGTCTCTAGGTCCATACATGTCTCTACAAATGACCAAATTTCTTTCCTTTTTATGGCTGAGTAATATTCCATTGTATATATGTACCAAATCTTTATCCATTCGTCTGTCAGGGAGCATTTGGGTTGCTTCCGTGACCTGGCTATTGTAACTATTGCTGCAATGAATATTGGGGTGCATGTGTCTTTTTAAATTATGGTTTTCACTGAGTATATGCCCAGGAGTGGTATTGCTGGGTCATATGGTAATTCTATTTCTAGCTTTTTTAAGGAAACTCCATATCATTCTCCATAGTCGCTGTATCAATTTACACTCCCACCAACAGTGCAAGAGGGTCCCCTTTTCTCCACACCGTTTTCAGCATTTATTGTTTGTAGATTTTCTGATGATGCCCATTCTAACTCGTGTGAGGTGATACCTCATTGTAGTTTTGATTTTGCATTTCTCTAATAATTAGTGATGTTGAGCAGCTTTTCATGTGCCTCTTGTCCATCTGTATGTCTTCTTTGGAGAAATGTCTATTTAGGTCTTCTGCCCATTTTTTAATTGGGTTGTTTGTTTTTTTCATATTGAGTTGCATGAGCTGTTTATATATTTTGGAGATTAATCATTTGCCCATTGATTCATTTGCAAATATTTTCTCCCATTCTGAGGGTTGTCTTTTTGTTTTATTTATGGTTTCCTTTGCTGTGCAAAAGCTTTTAAGTTTCAATAGGTCCCATTTGCTTATTTTTGCTTTTATTTCCATTTCTCTAGGAGGTGAATCAAAAAGGATCTTGCTGTGATTTATGTCATAGGGTGTTCTGCCTGTTTTCCTCTAAGAGTTTTATACTGTATGGCCTTACACTTAGGTCTCTAATCCATTTTGAGTTTATTTTTGTGTATGGTGTTAGGGAGTGTTCTAATTTCATTATTTTACATGTAGCTGTCCAGTTTTCCCAGCACCACTTATTGAAGAGGCTGTCTTTTCTCCATTGTATATACTGGCCTACTTGCCATAGATTAGGTGACTGTAGGTGCGTGGGTTTATCTCTGGGGTATCTATCCTGTTCCATTGATCTATATTTCTGTTTTTATGCCAGTACCATATTGTCTTGATTAGTGTAGCATTGTAATATAGTCTGAAGTCAGGGAGCCTGATTCTTCCAGTTCCGTTTTTCTTACTCAAGATTGCTTTGGCTATTCAGGGTCTTTTGTGTCTCCATACAAATTTTAAGATTTTTTGTTCTAATTCTGGGGAAAATCCCCTTGGTAATTTGATAAGGATTGCATTGAATCTGTAGATTGCTTTGGGTAGTAGAGTGATTTTCATGATATTGATTCTTCCAATCAAGAACATGTTATATCTCTCGATCTGTTTGTATCGTGTTTGATTTCTTTCATCAGTATCTTATAGTTTTCTGAGTACAGGTCTTTTGCCTCCTTAGGTAGGTTTGTTATTAGGTATTTTATTCTTTTTTGTTGCAATGGTAAATGGGATTGTTTCCTTAATTTCTCTTTCTGATTTTTCGTTGTTAGTGTATAAGAATGCAAGAGATTATTAATTTTGTATTAATTTTGTATCCTGCAACATTACTAAATTCATTGATTAGCTCTAGTAGTTTTCTACTGGCATCTTTAGGATTTTCTAGGTATAGTGTCATGTCATCTGCAAACAGTGACAGCTTTGCTTCTTCTTTTCCAATTTGGATTCCTTTCATTTCTTTTTCTTCTCTGATTGCCATGACTAGGACTTCCAAAACTATGTTGAATATCAGTGGTGAGAGTGGACATCCTTGTCTTGTTCCTGATCTTAGTGGAAATGCTTTCAATTTTTCACCATTGAGAATGATGTTTGCTGTAGGTTTGTCATATATGGCCTTTATTATGTTGAGGTAGATTCACTCTATGCCCAGTTTCTGGAAAGTTTTTATCATAAATGGTGTTGAATTTTGTCAAAAGCTTTTTCTGCATCTATTGAGATGATCATATGGTTTTTATTCTTCAATTTGTTAATATGGTGTATCATATTGATTGATTTGCATATATTGAAGAATCCTTGCATCCCTTAGATAAATCCCACTTGATCATGGTATATGATCATTTTAATGTGTAGTTGGATTCTGTTTGCCAGTATTTTGTTGAGGATTTTTGTTTCTATATTCATCAGTGTTATTGGTCTGTAATTTTCTTTTTTTGTAGTATCTTTGTCTGGTTTTGGTATCAGGGTGATGGTGGCCTCGTGGAATGAGTTTGGAAGTGTTCCTTCCTCTGCAATTTATTGTAAGAGTTTGAGAAGCATGGGTGTTAACTCTTCTCTAAATGTTTGATAGAATTCATATGTGAAACCATCTGGTCCTGGACTTTTGTTTGTTGGAAGATTTTAAATCACAGTTTCAATTTCATTACTTGTGATTGGTCTGTTCCTATTTTCTATTTCTTCCTGGTTCAGTCTTGGAAATGTATACCTGTTTAAGATTTTGTCCATTTCTTCAGGTTGTCCATTTTATAAGCATAGAGTTGCTTGTAGTTGTCTCTTATGATGCTTTGTATTTCTGTGGTATCCATTGTAACTTCTTTTTCACTTCTAATTTTATTTATTTGTGTCCTCTCCCTCCTTTATTTGATGGTCTGGCTAAAGGCTTATCGATTTTGTTTATCTTCTCAAAGAAACAGCTTTTAGTTTTATTGATCTTTGCTATTGTTTTCTTTGTTCATATTTCATTTATTTCTGCTCTGATCTATATGATTTCCTTCCTTCTGCTAACTTTGGGTTATATTTGTTCTTCTTTCTTTAGTTTCTTTAGGTGTAAGTTTAGATTGTTTATTTGAGATTTTTCTTGTCTCTTGAGGTAGGATTGTATTGCTATAAACTTCCCTCTTAGAACTTCTTTGGCTGCATCCCATACATTTCAGAGCATTGTGCTTTTATTGTCATTTGTCTCTTGGTATTTTTTTATTTCCTCTTTGATTTCTTCAGTGATCTCTTGGTTATTTAGTAACGTATTGTTTAGCCTCCATGTGTTTGTGTTTTTTACGTTTCTTTCCCTGTAATTGATTTCTAATCTCATAGTGTTGTGGTCGGAAAAGATGCTTGATACGATTTTAAATTTCTTAAATTTACTGAGGCTTGATTTGTAACACAAGATGTGATCTATCCTGGAGAATGTTCTGTGTGCACTTAAGAAGAAAGTGTAATCTGCTGTTTTCGGATGGAATGTCTTATAAATATCAGTTAAATCTATCTGGTCTATTGTGTCATTTAATACTTGTGTTTCCTTATTAACTTTCTGTCTGGATGATCTGTCCATTGGTATAAGTGAGATGTTAAAGTCCACCACTATTATTGTGTTACTGTCGATTTCCTCTTTTATAGCTGTTAGCAGTTGCCTTATGTATTGAGGTGCTCCTATGTTGGGTATATATATTTATAATTGTTTTATCTTCTTCCTGGATTGATCCCTTGATCATTATGTATTGTCCTTCCTTGTCTCTCATAACATTCTTTATTTTAAGTTCTATTTTATCTGATATGAGTATTACTACTCCATCTTTCTTTTGATTTCCTTTTGCATGGAAAATCTTTTTCCATTCCCTCACTTTCAGTCTGTATGTGTCCCTAGGTCTCAAGTGGGTCTCTTGTAGACAGCATATGTGTGGGTCTTGTTTTGTATCCATTCAACAAGCCTGTGTCTTTTGGTTGGAGCATTCAATCCATTCACATTTAAGGTAATTATCAATATGTGTTTTCCTATCACCATTTTCTTATTTGTTTTGGATTTGTTTTTGTAGGTCCTTTTCTTCTCTTGTGTTTCCCACTTAGAGAAGGTCTTTAAGCATTTGTTGTAGACCTGGTTTGGTGGTGCTTAATTCTCTTAGCTTTTGCTTTTCTGTAAAGCTTTTGATTTCTCCGTTGAATCTGAATGAGATACTTGCTGGGTAGAGTAATCTTGTTTGTAGGTTTTCCCCTTTCATCACTTTAAATATATCGTGCCACTCTCTTATGGCTTGTGGAGTTTCTGCCTTGAAATCAGCTGTTAACCTTATGGGAGTTCTCTTGTATGTTATTTGTCGTTTTCATTTGTTGCTTTTAATAATTTTTCTTTGTCTTTAATTTTTGTCAATTTTATTACTATGTGTCTCAGTGGGTTTCTCCTTGGGTTTATCCTGCCTGGGACTCCCTGCACTTCCTGGACTTGGGTAGCTATTTGCTTTCCCATGTTAGGGAACTTTTCGACTATTATCTCTTCAAATATTTTCTGAGGTCCTTTCTCTCTGGCTTCTCTTTCTGGGACACCTATAATGAGAATGTTGGTGCATTTAATGTCCCAGAGGTCTCTAAGGCTGTCTTCATTTCTTTTCATTCTTTTTTCTTTATTCTGTTTTGTGGCAGTGAATTCTACCATTCTGTCTTCCAGATCACTTATCCATTCTTCTACCTCAGTTATTCTGCTATTTATTCCTTCTAGTGTATTTTTCATTTCAGTTATTGTATTGTTCATCTCTGTTTTTTGTTCTTTATTTCTTCTAGGTGTTTGTTCTTTAATTCCTCTAGGTCTTTGTTAAACATTTCTTGCATCTTCTCGATCTTTGCCTCCATTCTTCTTCCGAGGTCCTGGATCATCTTCACTATCATTATTCTAAATTCTTTTTCTGGAAGGTTGCCTATCTCCTTTTAGCTGTTTTTTGGGGTTTTATCTTGTTCCTTCATCTGGTACATAGTCCTCTGCCTTTTCATTTTGTCTGTCTTTCTGTGAATATGGTTTTCGTTCCACAGGCTGCAGGATTGTAGTTCTTCTTGCTTCTGCTGTCTTCCCTCTCGTGGATGAGGCTATCTAAGAGGCTTGTGCAAGCTTCCTGCTTGAAGGGACTGGTGGTGGGTAGAGCTGGGTGTTGCTCTGGTGGGCAGAGCTCAGTAAAACTTAATCTGCTTGTCTTCTGATGGGTGGAGCTGAGTTCCCTCCCTGTTGGTTGCTTGGCCTGAGGTGACCCATGAGCAGCCCATCCTTCGTGGCGTTAATGGCGGACTCCGTGAGGGCTCACACCAAGGAGTACTTCCCGGAATGAGAAACTGCATTAAGAAGTTGGGAAGCTCTCAGAAATGAAAATCTCACTATATAACTAAAAATAATCCCCAAGTACCAGAAAAGGAGAGTGAATCTAAAGATTATGTTACGTTATAAGGAGCTTTCAGATGAGCTCAGATTATAAAAGCTCAGACTGTAAAAGGAGGCATACAAAAGATGGAAAAATAAACACACTCAAGGAGAAATATCTTTAAATGACACATTTATATACTGTTAGGAAGGTTCAAGCCAAGGAAGGGATAACAACTATAAAATTAGAAGAACAATGTAAAATCTCCAAACGTGCCTTTTAAAAAAGTTATATTTGGAACAAGAACAAAAACGGGCTACACTGATGTGTTTCTCAAAATTGGGATGTTTACTTAAAATGCAGATTCACCCCTGTGTGCTAAATGAATCCATATCTCCAGGAATCTGCGTTTTAATTAACTGCTCAGGTGAATCTGTTTAATTTATTAAAAGTAGAAAGTGAACATAGTTTTAAAAGTCAAACAATGCTAAAAGACCCTCAGTAAATAATAGTCCCCCAGCCAATCTATTCACAAACCCTTAAACTTCCTCCTAAAAGGAAACAACTTTCATATATTTTAGTTATCTCTACTGGCATTTACCTCCACATTCCTAAATAATATGCTTATATTGCTATTTCTTGATTAATCAGTTTTAAATATTTCCCTTTGACTTCCTCTTACAGTTGATTAGGTTTAGGATCCTTCCACTTCCACCCTTATACTTCCCCTCCCTGACACTCCTAGTATAGTTATATCACAATTTGGGGAAAATCAGTATTCATTGTTTACATTGGTATGATCATATGCATCTCATTCAGAGTTGAGCCAATGGTAAGTATATTGTGATCACATTTCTTTTCTCTAACAACTTCTTGTTTCTCCAAATATTGATAATTACCTCATATATGCTTAGATTTTTATGTACTTATTACTAATTCTATCCAAACACCCCATCACTGTCTCAATACTTTTTTCCATATAAGCAAACATGTCAAATAATTTCTCAGTTCATATTATCCCAGAAGACTTCCCTCCTGGAGCCCTTTACCTTTCTGCTCTGTTTTAGGTTAGTTTCATTCCAAGTCGGTTGCATGTCTATTGTTCTAGGAATTCCCTTTGCCATCATCCTGTGTTGAATCCCCTGTTCCTTTAATCCTCTTATTTCCTAATTTACTCCTTTTTTTTGGTAGGCCATATCCTCAGTCACTTTCTGAGTACTGCATGGAAGGTACTTTTTATGTCCTGGCGCATCTGAAAATAGCTTTATAGCTTTGTGGTGTCTCATTCTCAACAAGAATGGGAAGCCAAATATCATCAGATATTTAAGGAAGACCCTTGCTATAAAAAACAGAGACCAAACTAAACAGAGAAAACATGGAGAGAGAAAAAAGAGTGTCAAGGCTGGAAACAGAATAAAACAGTAAAATACATAAATAATATGCTCAGACAGGTGAGAGAAGTTGTTACAGCTATGAAACAAGAACAAAATACTATACAAATAGTAATCAGTGCTCAAGACTTAGATCCTGGAAGTTTTAGATGTTTGACATAAAAAGAGAATCAGCTCTATAATCTCTCTGGTTGGTTAATATTACATTGTTGGATATAGCCTATTGTTCTCCAGGTTTAGTGTACCCGAAAAATCACCTGGAGACTGTAGGTTGAAAATGGTAGAATACATAAAGACATTTATCCACTCTTCACTCCTGAAACCCTAGTAAAATAATATTAATGGGATTTTTTAAAGCTTTTATTGTGACAGAGACCAAAACAGAAAAAGGGAAATTGGAGAAAATATAGACAAGGCTAGGAACAGAAGAAAAGTTTAAAAAAAGTATAATTACTGTCCTAAGAGATAAGGGAAAATGTAAAAAGTGCATAGAGGTGTGGTAACTGACTTAGCATATGGCAGAGAGCATGCTCATAAGATCCCTTCTCACCAGATTATTCCTGCACAGTCATTTCAGCTTCCTCAAAATCTTGTAAACCTCTCTTCTCTGTTCTTTTTGTCCATTGGTAGAGCTTGTAGACCCAGAAGCTTCAATATTAGCTGACTGAGCAGTAAAGCAAACAGATCCCCAAATGGCAGCATTTAGAGTTCTTGAAGAACAGACATCTTAAATTTGATGAAGTCTAAGTTATTAATATTTTCCTTTATGGTTAGTGCTTTTTGTGTTCTGCTTCAGAAATCTTTGCTTACTCCAACTGGTAATGAAGATATTTTCCCATGTTATATTCTACAAGTTTTATCATTTTACCTTTCACACATATTTATATTTTCAATCCTCTTAGAATTTATTTCTTTTTATGTTGTGATATAAGGGTCTTTTTTTACATGGATATCAAAGTGACACATTTATTTAAGCAAAACATTCTTTCCCCAGTGCACTTAAACATTATCATAAATCATGGAACCATAAATGATTCTCTATTTCATTCCATTCCTCTCTTTGCCTATGCATGCACCAATATCATACTATCCTAGTCAAAGAGTTAAAGTATATTGATAGGTCTTGATATCTCACAATTTCATTTATTAATCCTCTTTGAGGTTGCTTTCCTTGACTATTCTTGGGCTGTTGCATTTCCAATATAATTTTGAGAAGCAACTTGTTAGTTTCTATACAAAACTTGTTGGGGTTTTCATGGGGATCAAACTATAGGTTTGCAACTAATTGGCATCTTCACAGTTTTGAGTCTTTCAATTCATGAACATGGTATATCCCTCCATTAATTTTGGTTTTCCTTAATTTTTCTCAATAATGTTTTAGAGCCTTCTGTGTAGGGTTTATGCACATATTTTGTTAGATTTGTTCTTAAGTTGTTTTTTTTTTTTTTTTTTTTTCGGGGGGTATGGGGGCCTCTCACTGTTGTGGCCTTTCCCATTGCGGAGCACAGGCTCTGGACTTGCAGGCTCAGTGGCCATGGCTCACAGGCCCAGCTGCTTCGTGGCATGTGGGATCCTCCCAGACCGGGGCATGAACTCGTGTCCCCTGCATTGGCAGGCGGACTCTCAACCACCGCACCACCAGGGAAGCCCCTGTTCTTAAGTATTTGATGCTGTTATAAAAGATAGCATATTTTCTCAATTCTAATATTGAATTATTTTTGTATATTGACCTTGTATCCAGAAAACTTTTAAAATTCACTTACTATTTATAACATATGTGTGTAGATGTTTTTGGATTTTCTCCATACATGAAGTGTCATGTGCAAATAATAATGCTCATATTTTTTCATTTCCAACTCCTTTATCTTTTATTTATTTTTCTTGCTTTATTGCATTGGTTATGACTTCCTGTACAATGTTGAATATAAATGGTAATAGCAGGTATTCTTGTCTTATTGCCACCCTCAGGAAGAAGGCTTTCAATATTTCACCACTAAATATAATCTTTGCTGTAAGATTTTGTTTGATATACTAATTATGAGGTTAAGGAAGTGTTTTTCTATTCCTGGTTTACTAAATGTTTGTGGGTTTTTAAAACATAGATGGGTGTAGAATTTTAACTGTAATCCATCACTGAGATTGTCATAAGCTTCTTCTAATTTCTCCTTCTTTTCTCATTTCCCCTCAATTGCTTTTTATCAATATAATTAAATTATATTAAATTGAATAATTTTTCTTTACAAAAAGTTTATTTTATTTTCTACTTCTGTATACCCCACATGCTCACCATCTAAAATTTAGTTTTCATCCATCACCATACCATTGATCCTCTTTACCCATTTTGCCCTCTCTCCAAACCCTCCCCCTCTGGTAACCACTATTTTGTTCTCTTCATCTACATGTTTGTTTTTGTTTGGTTTTTTCATTTATTACAAAAAGTTAATTTTTATTATTAGCATGGAGTCAATATTAAATAAGCTTATATTAAAGTATTTGGAAAAAATGTTAAATGTATCATGGGAAGAGACAGTACTCTTAAAACTAGAGCTATCAAAATGTTGATATATTAATTGAATACTTTTTTGAATATCATTTTACCTTTTAATTCTTGGAATAAACCTAACCTGGCCATGATGATTATCCATTTTATATATCACTGCAATCAATTTTAAAATATCTCAAAACAATTTTTAAATGTATGTGAATCAGAGATATTGGCCTGTAATTTTTCTTTCTTATAATATCCTTGTCAGATTTTTTTGTGTTATTCTGATCACATAGACTGAATTGGTAAACATTCTCCCATTTTCTATTCTTTGAAAGAGTTTGTGTGACATTGGTGCTGTTTCTTCCTTAAATGGTTTGAAAAATTTACTGTCATCTGGGACTGGAGTTTTTCGTGTGTGGAGGAGGAAGTTTTTAACTGCAAATTCAATTTCTTTAATACATATAATACTATTCAAATGTCCTATTTCTTGTGTGTTTTGGTAAATTGTGTTTTTTCAAGGAAGTTTTCTATTTTATCTAAAATTGAAATTTATCATCATAAGTTTAAAATAAACTATCTTTTTAATATCTGTAGGCTCCTTAGTGGTATTCTTCTTTTCATCCCTGATATTGGTGATTTGTCTTCTTTTTTTTTTCCTGTCTTGAGCAGTTTTTCAAGGAGTTTATCAATTTTATTAGTCTCTGCAAAGAAGTAATTTTGATCTTTTGGATTTACTCTATTGTATGTCTCCTTTCTATTTAATTAAATTCTGCTTTTATTTTTATGATTTTCCATCTATTTTCATTGAGTTTAATGTGCTGTTTTTTTCCTAATTTCTTGAGATGGATACATAGAATACTAACTAGATCTTTCCTTCTTCCAAACTCCTGCCATTATCTCTCATTGGTGAACACAGTCAGAAGTCAGCCAACATATGAACCTGGGGAAAACAACCTCACAAGGTAACCCCTTTGTGATTCAGGCAGAACGAAGGAAGGGCAAAGGATGAATACAATAGCCCACAAGCAGATGTCTAATACAGAGTGTGAAATTTGGAGGAAAAAGACTTGGGCAGGAAGGATAATGCTCTTTAACTTCTTAAAGGCTTGTTACATGGGAGAGGGACTGAATATGTTATGTGTGAAATCAGAGGTCCATACTAGAACTAATGGGGGAAATTACAGAAAAACAGATTGCAGCTCAGTATAAGAAAAAAAAATTTTAATTTATTTTATTTTTAGCTGCATTGGGTCTTCGTTGCTGTGTGCAGGCTTTTCTCTAGCTGCAGCAAGCAGGAGCTACTCTTCCTTGTGGTGTGCGGGCTTCTCATTGTGGTGGCTTCTCTTGTTGTGGAGCATGGGCTCTAGGCGCATGGGCTTCAGTAGTTTTGGCTCGCAGGCTCTAGCGCACAGGCTCAGTAGTTTTGGTGCATGGGCTTAGTTGCTCCACAGCATGAGGGATCTTCCTGGACCAGGGCTCAAACCTGTGTCCCTTGCATTGGCCGGCAGATTCTTAACCACTGCACCACCAGGGAAGCCCAAGAAAAAATTTTTAACAATTAATTGAGCCACACAGAAACAGAAGTGCTGAAGTGTAAGAAATCAGGTATTCTCATAAAATTTTGGTTGGAAAGCATTTTGACAAAATCTATTCAAATCAGTATTCTTTCATTCAACAATTCTACTCTTAAGATTGTTTTCTATAAGTATTAGTGTAAATGTGCACCAAGAAGTATGAGCAAGGATAGTTACTGAACACTGCTTGCAATATAAAAGATTGGAAACAACCTAAATGTCTATCAACTGTGAACTGACTAAATAATGGTACATCCATACGATTACAATACAGTGCAGCCTTTTAAAATGTGGCAGATCTAGATTTACTGGTATAATGTCCAAGATGTATTATGTGAAAGAAGCAACATGCAAAACAGTTTCATAGTCTGTTACCATTTACATAGTATGCTATTATTTGTGTAAAAGAAAGGAACACAAATTTACACAAATGTATATATGCCTTATTTACACAGTAAAGCTCTGGATGGATACACAGAAAACAACCAAGTGGTGGAAAAAGGAAACTTAAAAGAATAAGTTACCTGAATTTTCATGAACCAAATGAATTAGAAAACTTTCACATTTCTAGTTACATTTTTATAGGTAAAATAAAGAAATATTAGCTGGATAATTGGGTAAATAGCAATTACTGGATCAATATCAACCACCAGTAAATTCTCTGTATTGTGCCACAGAGCCCTATCCTTCACTCTTCTCAGCCTGGGTAGGAATGACTTGAATGAGAACATAGTTTACAAACTCAGCAATTTCCATTCTATCAGAAAACTCATAAAAATAACAAATACCTTGGATTGTTTGTTGGTCAGTGTTCAGGGCTCTTTTCAACCAAAGTAATCTACATTCCTTAAATAAGCATTTGGATAGAAACAGAACAAATAAGAGGAATTGCTATATTTGTCATCAATTTCACATTTCAAATTGGAAATTTGACTATTATTATTTTCTCTATATTTGTTAAGAAAAGTGAATTTGCTGAATTCCAAGTCAAATGTAGATTGTTTATTTTCTTTAAACCTTAGGAAGAAAACTTATTACTTTTCATATTTGCCTTTAAGCATTTGAAGATTCTTTTTTATTTTAGGTATTTTCATCACAAAAATTGGTAAGTGAAACCAAGGTTTAGACTGCTTAATGGATCTATAACAACACATTATTAGATAACATAAGAAATGTTAAAAATAAATATCTCAAGGACAACGATGTAAAGAGATTCAGTTCACCACAAAAACAAGGATTTGCAGCTCTATAGCTTGGTATATTAAACCAATCATAAAATATACACCTATGCCCCTGTTTTGAACCTAAGAAAAATCAGATTGGGGTGAAGGAAAGCAGCCACAACATCCTTATTTCAAAACTGATGATTCTTTGAATTGCCTCATGTACTCATCAAACGGTCAAAGTAGGACCTCACTGGTTGGCAGACCTTTTTAGATTTAACTCTTACCAGTTGTAACTGTTTCTCAATGCAGACTCTCAGTACAGCAGAAGCAATAAAACACTTACAAGGAAGGGCCATCTAGTCTTTCCTTGTGGGAGCATCAAAAGCCATTCAAGCAGAAAACACTTGGAAAAACAGATCTCTGTACAAAGCTTTTTAACATAAGTTGTTTGTCTCAAAGAACTATCTACATAGAATAGTATAGGATTATTTTATCTACATAGGGTTTTACATGTCACTTTTCCTCCCATCAAACCCTTTGAGTATACATGAGAGTATAATATAAGCCTTCTTGAGTTTTAGTCATTTGCTTCTATAGTCAGTAGGGTGATGTTCCCAATAATGGTGTGGAAAAGAACTGACCAGTGAAATATCCAAATCATGCTCTATACCTGCCATATATTTGGTTTGGCTTATTATTTAGGAGTAAAAATAATACTGTGAAGTAGATATTATATTAAAAAAGGAATCAATCCCAAATAGAAATTTAATAATATTTTCTCTTTAATAATAGCCCCTTTTTTGTTGTTGCTTGGGAAACATGAAGACTTACTTATAGATATCATATAATATTGTTAGGAAAATTTAAGATCTAATGAAACATTTTCAATCTATGAGAAGTGCCAACAGTGTAAAGCCTAGAAATGGAAAGAAATCCTGTCAGTCCTTAAGCCCTACTTAAGGATCACTGAGATGGAGATTGACCTTGTTTGGGACACCTAAGTGGCATGTTACATATTGGTGCAGGTTATACTAAATTGCATTTCTTTGGACAGGGATATTAGATCTGCAAATTAAAATTCCAGGTGAAAAAGTGCTGTGTTGCCTTCTCCTAAGGAATTCATACTAAGGGCCTTTTTCCTCTCCACAGTGATTGTTGGTAAAAATTTTAACTGCATACATTTAAAAATACATTTTTATGATAATGCTAACTTGTAAAAGTCAGTTTCCAAAATGTTTTTGAAGGGATTTGTAATTTTATAAATAGTTCAACTATGTTTAGTTCTCTACCTGTAATTAAAAGTGATCCTTTAAATTCTACTGGAGATGCAATATTACTAGCACTGATAATTGTACCCTTGTTACCTGGTTCTCAAGTGAAGGGATGGCTCCTGTTTGCTTGATATGTTTACTCAGCTCCCACTAATGTGAATAAGCAATCCCCAAGGATAAGAAAAAAATTTATAGATCTGGCATATGAAACACCAACTCAATAAGTTTAATTCTGCAAAGAGATGTGAAATTTTACCTGACAGTACAAGAACAGCAATTATAAGAGGCTCTGGTAAACTAAACAGAGGATGAAAGGATTGAAGTATGGGGAAACAATCTCTGTCAAATCCTGGCAAAGGTAACCACAATTTTGGTAATCTAGCTTGAAAATTTTTGATATTATTAATGTACTGCAATGTAATCACAATACTAAAGGACTATGAAACATGTTGTCAATTAAATTTAAAATTGTGATAAATACAAAGGTGCTAATTGAATCGTGTGGTGGAGCCCTTGTAGAATGGAAAACAACTTTGAACTCCCTTTTTCTCTATTGATTTCAATTTTTAAAATAAATAAAGCTTACAGGGTATATTTAGGATTCATTTTTTTAAAAAACACAAGAGTAATTGGATTTCAAAAATCATCTTTAGAGGGAAGGATTTAGTTAGGTGAATAAAGTCTCTGGGCAGCTCTGTCTCTACTCACATGGTGAGGGACTGAGTAAGTCAACCATTCCTTGGCCCTGAATGCAGGCTGTTGTTATCAATCCACAGAGAGGCTGAAGTAGAGCGTATTCACCTACCAGGACTTGCTCAGCTTTGGAGCCACTACAGTTGTAGCTATTCTCAACACCACTTAAAGAAGAGAATTGATTTTTTTTCACTCATGCATCAACTCCTTTCTTTTTCCACTACCTGAGTATAAACTTTTTCTCATGAGAAGGAAAAATGAAGAAGTTAATTATGCTCTTAAGTGCCTATAATATAGGCATTTGTATAATCTAGCTCCAAAAAGATGGACTACATGAACCCACAGGGTTACTTCTCTTTACATTACAGTCTCTTTCTTCCCCAAAACACTCAAGTTCCCTCAATTTCCAGTTCTGCCCAAACTTCCTCAATCCTCATAACAAAAAACTGATGCTTACAGGTTTAAGAAAGTTACCACTTCACCACCTCTCACAGTATATTTAAAATGGAAAAACAATTGCATAGGTCAAATTTTTTAGAAAACATAGTGAAGACTCAATTTGCAGCTAGATTTAGCTGGGATCTCCAATTGAGAACTTAGGCTATGTATTTTCTAGGAATCAGACATATCTGGAGATATAAGGGAAGTGGTTTGGCCATGGATCTATTACATGTAAGTACTGGGGAAAATTCAAACTAAAAGAAGAGGGAATCAAAACACATAAAGACAGTACGTGGGAATGGATGTGGAGGTACAATTCTGAGTATAGCCCCAAGGTTCTCATTCAGCATGGTCCCCTGGTTTACCTTCTGTGGACTCATGGCTGAGATATCATACATGGAGAGTGCAATGGAAGAAAAAAAAGGAAAAGAGCTACTTCTTTAGGTCTTTAATAGTACTGAGCAGTGCTTCTCTGTACCTTCCTTAGGAGGGTATCACACCAATGGACGTAAAGGGTACTTTCTCTAGAGGGGTTAACTACTAAACCACAGAATGGACAAAATATTGGTGGGCTTCAGTGGGTATGGGTGTCTGTGGTAGGCATGAGGGTAACCTTACGTATCACAGATGTGCATACAAAGCACTTAGCACATTTTCTGATGCAAAATATGTGCTCAGAAAATACATGCTTAATGACATGGTTATTACTAATAGCAGCACCCTTGGTGTTATGAGCTGAAATGTGCACTCCCCAAAATTAAACTCAGAATGTGACTGTATTTTGAGAAAGGGTCTTTAAAGAAGTAACTAAGTTAAAATGATGTCATTAGGGTGGACCCTAATCCAATATGAGTGTTATCCTTACACCTTATAATAAGAGGAAATTTGGACACAGACATACACAAAGGGAAAACATGTGAAGACACAGGAAGAAGATGGCCATTTATAAGCCAAGGAGAGAAGCCTGGAACAAAACCTTGTTCCACGGTCCTCAGAAGGAGCCAATCCTGATGACACATTGATCTCAGACTTGTAGCCTCCAGAACTATGAAAAAATAAATTTCTGTTGTTTAAGCCACCCGGTCTGTAGTATTTTGTTATGGGCATCACTAATATAGTGGGCATTAGCAGCAACAGGATACATTATGTTAGCAAGCTGGAAGAAACAAAGAAAATGGTGATAGTTGATATGACTAGTTCCTAAGCATTCATTTATTCATACACATTCATTCAATAAATATTCCTTGGTCATTATATGTGCCAGACATTATTCTAAGTGCTAGAAATGCAAAGCCCAAGAAAGCATAGTCCCTACCAGAGAGGAGCTCATAGTCTTGTGTACGTGTGGTCATTCGGGAATGAGAAAAAGAGGAGAGAAAGAATATGAATGAGATGATGGAAAGGGCATAGGGTGTCAAATATGTAAATCAATTATTACAATTCTATAATCAACACTGTGAAAAGCAGATAAAGTTAGGCATAAGGTTTTATGGATGTACAGAAGCAAGCCATCTAACTCAAAATGGGGGTCAGGAGTTAGCTAGATAAAAATAGAGAGGAAAGGCATTGCTATTTAAGATACACCACCCCTTCTTCTTCTTCCTGATCTCTTGCAATAGTTATAGGAGAAGTGTCAGAAAAATTTAGTTTTGTTGCTCTTCTGATGATATAACTTTTCTCCTCAGGCTGGAATAGCCTAGAAAGTTCACGGATTTTACACATGGGCAGCAAATTTCAGTTTTGTATTCAAACTAAAACTTGAAAGCTACACACACAATCACACACATTTGTGAATGCTAACAAGGCCCAGTTCATGAAGTGTAATCCTTGCTTTATAACGACTATATTGAACACTAAGAGAAAGACTAAAAATAAATTTCAACTCATATTGAAATGATATAAAATTGTTTTTTATGATGCTTTTGCATCTGATTTGTATCTAGTTCACCACTATTCTAAATAGACTTTCATAAGTTTAGTGATGTGAAGTCACACAGAATGATACGTATATTAATGTTTTCTAATATCTCATTTCATGTACAAGTAGCTCTCCTATGAAGTATGGAATCAATTAACACCTCTGTATATCAGTTATCTGTCTATAAGAAAGTTGATATTTTTTTTCTCCCGGAAAAATGGCAAAATTGATTTCAGCACAAAAGAGTTGTTCTAGTTTTATATTGTATTTGAACAGTGAATAATGTGGGCCTATTAACTGAAAAAGATAATAGCATCTTTGAACACATCAGAAGCTAAAGAAAGCAAATTTTAAAAAGGAAAGCATGACAGTAAAAATTTAGGTGTTATGTATGTGAAATATACTAACATGCTATTCCAATTCAGTCACTTAGGCTCACAAAGATAATGATGATGTTTATGATGACATAATTATATTCAGCCAAAATATCAATTTTAATTCATCCATTTTCTTTTACAAATAAAAAATCACATTTCTCTCTCTTCCTAGGAGGAATGTAACCATTTAAAAATAGGTCTTCTTGCCAGTCTCCTTCTAATAACTTGCTTTAGGACGAAGAACTGAATGGTCATTCTTTGGGTCAAAGTTTTCACTGGATGCTTTGACTTCTGCGGAAGGCAGAATACTGGCAGCATGGCATGCTGGCTTTGGAACTGCTGGAGTTAGGCTTGTGGTATATTTGAACATATATTTTAGATATAGACTGGCAAGATTTTTTTTTTACTTAAGATCCTAACCCACCATAATAATTTGTCCTTTATGGGGACAGACTCTATTCATTATGAAAGGACAGAGTATGAAAACAGCTGAAATCTTGAAAAACAGTGCATTTCAGACAAAACTCTGGCAGCTTTGTACTCTTGCAGACTCTGTCAAAAAACCTAGAAACAAAATAAATGCTTGCCCCAATCTGATTATGGAGATCAGACTTAGTATCTGAAACAGAAAATAATGCAAATAAGAACTATAATAAAATGCTAAATTCTGTGAGAGGGAAAAAAAAGGCTAAGTTATGAGAACATCTCCATTATCAACTCAGGTGATGTGAGGATAGACTTTGGGATATCTAAAGAAATGAAAACAAAATTCAAATCATAAAAGATAAAACGTTTACTGAGGGAAAATTTTGTGTTCTCTTAAAGAGTTAACTTTTAAAGGGCACGCCTCCAAATCATGCCATAAAAATCTTGTTTTCATAGCTAAATTTCATATCTCTCTCCCATAGAAATATTGGGAGAGAGTCCAGAATGGTGAGCTTTGTCTTGCTGTTTGTTATGGAAAGCAGACACACAAATGCCTGGCATGAAAGAAACACTTGTTTCTGTCAAATACATTCTGTTCAGGAAGAGTGCATCCGTGTGAAAATATGACCCCTATCATGCTGCCAAGTTTAGCAAAATCTAAGGTGAGCTGTCGAGGAAGTGCTAAAAGCAGCTTTAACTTACACACCCAGTTTTTAAAGACTTTCAAAAACCATCTCAAGGAGAATACTTATAACACACTCTTTTGGTAATTCCCCACTCTTTCTAACTTCTTTTGTCTCAATTTAGACACTACATAAATATATTGTCTCTGAAGGAATGGGAAACATGCTGCTTAACCTGTATCTTATGTTTTTCAACATTCTGGTTTGCATGTCTTGGTACTAAAGTTTCATATTTATTTATATCCCTGTGAGCTTAAAATAAGTGTCTTCTTCAAAAAATCTGAGTTTGTAAGAACTCATTTCATATAATGTCATTATGGCCTTTTATTTATGGTTTCTTTTTAAAGAGTCGAAGTTAAGATATTGCATATGAGAGACATCAGTGCTTTAGCTTATGAACCACATTAAACCCTCTGAGTTTTGTGAAAAATATGTGGTAAAATTCTAAAAGGAGTTTAATCAGTTTCAAAACTTTGGGGATTATGAAAGATCTTTTTTTGGTCGTGTATAATTTTATTTTTCAGGGTTGTAGGAGGGTTATATTTTCTTTTAATTTCCCTAATTTTCCCATTTCTTAAAAAGTACAGACAATGTAAGCTTCAAACTGGAGTTCAGCTATACAGTGACACAGAGCTTTCAGTACACTAAAAACAATTGTATGTGGTTTGGGTAAATGTGAGTTGACTACTGAGAGTAGGTTCAACACGCGATCAGAGTTTTGGTGTACCTGCTATGATGGGTTGGAGAATATGTATAACAGCAGTCACAGACTCATATGTTTACAGGGGCCTGGCAGGGAATATAAATGAATGAAGCTCTCTGGTATAAGAATTATCTTGAAATAGGAAGCAATCATCGTCTTCCATTTTCCCACTTTTGATGACATACAGCTACAGCTTTTTTAGTTTGTTTTCCTTTGAATTACTTTAGGAAAAACAACAATGCAAGCAAAACAAGAAATAGCAATTAACAATTGAATTCAAATATGTCAATGTACAAGATTTGGCCATGTGTTGTCATTAATTTGTGACTTTTGGTTTAGAGCAAAATATAAAAATTGTTAAGCTGTCCAGACATTGTGGTGTCAGGCACACAGCACCATCTGTGAACTACTCTTGCCAAGAAGTTGATTTCCTAGAATTAACTCTTATTTACAGAAACATAAAGGACAGAGGAACAAGTAAAATGACACCTCAAGGAAGGAGACAGACAAATCTAGAATGTGGAATATTCCATATGAACAACCGACGTGGTTTCTCCAACAACCCAATGGTAGGGAAAATGAAGGTGGAAAGAAGATACTGCTTCAGATTCAAAGAGACCAAACAGGCATATCAATTAAATGCAGTATGTGGATCTTATTTGAATCCTAAACTGAATATGCATTTTTAAACAATCAGGAACATTTGTTTATGGACTAAATATTAGATAATACCAAAAAATATTGTTAATTTATTAGGCATGATAATGGCATTGTGGTTATATAAGAGATTATCTACAATTTTTACAGATGCATACAGAAGTACACAGAGGCAAAATAATGCCACCTAGGATTTGCCTTAAATACCTAAGAGGAGAGGGGGAAGATGGCGGAAAAGTAAGACGCGAAGATCACCTTCCTCCCCACAGATACATCAGAGATACATCTACACGTGGAACAACTCCTACAGAACACCTACTGAATGCTGGCAGAAGACCTCAGACCTCCCAAAAGGCAAGAAACTCCCCACATACCTGGGTAGGGCAAAAGAAAACAGAGACAAAAGAATAGGGACGGGACCTGCACCAGTGGAAGGGAGCTGTGAAAGAGGAAAGGTTTCCACACACTAGGAAGCCCCTTCGCAGGCGGAGACTGCAGGTGGCGGAGGGGGGATGCTTCGGAGCTGTGGAGAAGAGCACAACAGGGGAGCGGAGGGCAAAGCGGAGAGAATCCCGCACAGAGGATCAGTGCCGACCGGCATTCACCAGCCCGAGAGGCTAGTCTGCCCAACAACCAGGGCGGGCGGGGCTGGGAGCTGAGGCTTGGGCTTCGGTCGCAGCGCAGGGAGAGGACTGGGGTCGGTGGCGTGAACACAGCCTGCAGGGGGTTAGTGCACCACGGCTAGCCGGGAGGGAGTCCGGGGAAAAGTCTGGACCTGCCAAAGAGTCAAGAGACTTTTTCTTCCATCTTTGTTTGCTGGTGCACGAGGAGAGGGGATTAAGAGCGCTGCTTAAAGGAGCTCCAGAGACGGGCGCGAGCCGCGGCTAACAGCACGGACCCCAGAGACGGGCATGAGATGCTAAGACTGCTGCTGCCACCACCAAGAAGCCTGTGTGCGAGCACAGGTCACTATCCACACCTCCCTTCAGGGGAGCCTGTGCAGCCAGCCACTGCCAGGGTCCCAGGATCCAGGGACAACTTCACCGGGAGAACGCACGGCGGGCCTCAGGCTGGTGCAACGCCCCGCTGGCCTCTGCTGCCGCAGGCTCACCCCCGCATCCGCACCCATCCATCCCCCCAGCCTGAGTGAGTCAGAGTCCCCGAGTCAGCTGCACCTTTAACCCGGTCCTGTCTGAGTGAAGAACAGACACCCTCTGGCGACCTAAACACAGAGGCGGGGCCAAATCCAAAGCTGAGCCCCGGGAGCTGGGCGAACAAAGAAGAGAAAGGGAAATCTCTCCCAGCAGGCTCAGGAACAGCAGATTAAATCTCCACAATCAACTTGATGTACCCTGCATCTGTGGAATACATGAATAGACAACGAATCATCCCAAACTGAGGAGGTGGACTTTGAGAGCAAGATTTATTATTTTTTCCTCTTTTCCTCTTTTTGTGAGTGTGTATGTGTATACTTCTGTGCGAGATTTTCTCTGTATAGCTTTACTTTCACCATTTGTCCTAGGGTTCTATCTGTCCGGTTTTTTTGTTGTTGTTCTTTTTTTTGACTTTATCAAAAAAAATTTTCTTAATAATTATTTTTTATTTTAATACCTTTATTTTATTTAATCTTTATTTTATTTTATTTTCTCCACTTTCTTCCTTTCTTTCTACTTTTTCTCCCTTTTATTCTGAGCCAGGTGGATGAAAGGCTCTTGGTGCTCCAGCCAGGAGTCAGGGCTCTGTCTCTGAGGTGGGAGAGCCAACTTCAGGACACTGGTCCACAAGAGACCTCCCAGCTCCACGTAATATCAACTGGCGAAAATCTCCCAGAGATCTCTATCTCAACTCCAACACCCAGGTTCACTCAACGACCAGCAAGCTACAGTGCTGGACACCCTATGCCAAACAACAGGCAAGACAGGAACACAAACCAACCCGTTAGCAGAGAGGCTGCCTAAAATCATAATAAGTCCACAGACACCCCAAAACACACCACCAAACGTGGCCCTGCCCACCAGTAGACAAGATCCAGCCTCATCCACCAGAACACAGGCACTAGTCCCCTCCACCAGGATGCCTACACAACCCACTGAAACAACATTAGCCACTGGGGACAGACACCAAAAACAATGGGAACTACGAACCTGCAGCCTCCAAAAAGGAGACTCCAAACACAGTAAGATAAGGAAAATGAGAAGACAGAAAAACACACAGTAGATGAAGGAGCAAGATAAAAACCCACCAGACCTAACAAATAAAGAGGAAATAGGCAGTCTACCTGAAAAAGAATTCAGAAAAATGATCGTAAAGATGAACCAAAATCTAGGAAATAGAATAGAGAAAATGCAAGAAACATTAACAAGGAACTGGAAGAACTAAAGATGAAACAAACAACTATGAACAACACAAGGAATGAAATTAAAAATACTGTAGAAGGGTTCAGTAGCACAATAACTGAGGCAGAGGAACGGATAAGTGACCTGGAAGATAAAATAGTGAAAATAACTACTGCAGAGCAGAATAAAGAAAAAAGAAAGAAAAGAACTGAGGACAGTCTCAGAGAATTCTGGGACAACATTAAACGCACCAACATTCGAATTATAGGGGTTCCATAAGAAGAAGAGAAAAGGAAAGGGATGAGAAAATCTTTGAAGAGATTATAGTTGAAAACTTCCCTAATATGGGAAAGGAAATAGTTAATCAAGTCCAGGAAGCACAGAGAGTCCCATACAGGATAAATCCAAGGAGAATCATGCCAAGACACATATTAATCAAACTGTCAAAAATTAAATACAAAGAAAATATATTAAAAGCAGCAAGGGAAAAACAACAAATAACACGCAAGGGAATCCCCATAAGGTTAACAGCTGATCTTTCAGCAGAAACTCTGCAATCCAGAAGGGACTGGCAGGACATATTTAAAGTGATGAAGGAGAAAAACCTACAACCAAGATTACTCTACTCAGCAAGGATCTCATTCAGATTTGATGGAGAAATTAAAACGTTTAGAGACAAGCAAAAGCTGTGAGAGTTCAGCACCGCCAAAGCAGCTTTACAACAAATGCTAAAGGATCTTCTCTAGGCAAGAAACACAAGAGAAGGAAAGACCTACAATAACAAACCCAAAACAATTAAGAAAATGGGAATAGGAACATACATATCGATAATTACCTTAAATGTAAATGGATTAAATGCTCCCACCAAAAGACACAGATTGGCTGAATGGATAAAAAAACAAGACCCATATATATGCTGTGTACAAGAGACCCACTTCAGACCTAGAGACACATACAGACTGAAAATGAGGGGATGGAAAAAGATATTCCATGCAAATGGAAACCAAAAGAAAGCTGGAGTAGCAATTCTCATATCAGACAAAATAGACTTTAAAATAAAGACTATTAGAAGAGAGAAAGAAGGACACTACATAATGATCAAGGGATCCATCCAAGAAGAAAATATAACAATTGTAAATATTTATGCACCCAACATAGGAGCACCTCAATACATAAGGCAAATACTAACAGCCATAAAAGGGGAAATCAACAGTAACACATTCATAGTAGGGGATTTTAACAGCCCACTTTCACAAATGGACGGATGATCCAAAATGAAAATAAAAAAGGAAACACAAGCTTTAAATGATACATTAAACAAGATGGACTTAATTGATATTTATAGGACATTCCATCCAAAAACAACACAATACACATTTTTCTCAAGTACTCATGAAACGTTCTCCAGGATAGATTATGTCTTGGGTCACAAATCAAGCCTTGGTAAATTTAAGACAATTGAAATTGTATCAAGTATCTTTTCCGACCACCATGCTATGATTCTAGGTATCAATTACAGGAAAATATCTGTAAAAAATAGAAACACATGGAGGCTAAACAATACACTATTTAATAATGAAGTGATCACTGAAGAAATCAATGAGGAAATAAAAAAATACCTAGAAACAGATGACAATGGAGATACGATGACCCAAAACCTATGGGATGCAGGAAAAGCAGTTCTAAGAGGGAAGTTTATAGCAATACAATCCTACCTTAAGAAACAGGAAACATCTCGAATGAACAACCTACACTTGCACCTAAAGCCATTAGAGAAAGAAGAACAAAAAACCCCAAGTTAACAGAAGGAAAGAAATCTTAAAGATCAGATCAGAAATAAATGAAAAAGAAATGAAGGAAACGATAGCAAAGATCAATAAAACTAAAAGCTGGTTCTTTGAGAAGATAAACAAAAATGATAAACCATAAGCCAGACTCATCCAAAAAAAAAAGGGAGAAGACTCAAATCAATACAATTAGAAATGAAAAAGGAGAAGTAACAACTGACACTGCAAAAGTACAAAAGATCATGAGAGATTACTACAAGCAAGTCTATGCAAATAAAATGGACAACCTGGAGGAAATGGACAAATTCTCAGAAATGCACAGCCTTCCAAGACTGAATCAGGAAGAAAGAGAAAATATGAACAGACCAATCACAAGCACTGAAATTGAAACTGTGATTAAAAATCTTCCAACAAACAAAAGCCCAGGACCAGATGGCTTCACAGGAGAATTCTATCAAACATTAAGAGAAGAGCTAACAGCTATCCTTCTCAAACTTTTCCAAAATATAGCAGAGGGAGGAACACTCCCAAACTCATTCTACGAGGCCACCATCACCCTGATACCAAAACCAGACACGGATGTCACAATGAAAGAAAACTACAGGCGAATATCACTGATGAACATAGATGCAAAAATCCTCAACAAAATACTAGCAAACAGAATCCAATAGCACATTAAAAGGATCATACACCATGATCAAGTGGGGTTAATTCCAGGAAAGCAAGGATTCTTCAATATACACAAATCAATCACAGTGATACACCATATTAACAAATTGAATGAAAAAAACATATGATCATCTCAATAGATGCAGAGAAAGCTTTCGACAACATTCAACACACATTTATAATAAACACCCTGCTGAAAGTAGCCATAGAGGGAACTTTCCTCAACATAATAAAGGCCATATATGACAAACCCACAGCCAACATCATCCTCAATCGTGAAAAACTGAAAGCATTTCCGCTAAGATCAGGAACAAGACAAGGTTGCCCACTCTCACCACTCTTATTCAACATAGTTTTGGAAGTTTTAGCCACAGCAATCAGAGAAGAACAGGAAATAAAAGGAATCAAAATCAGAAAAGAAGAAGTAAATCTGTCACTGTTTGCAGATGACATGATAGTATACATAGAGAATCCTAAAGATGATACCAGAAAACTACTAGAGCTAATCAATGAATTTGGTAAAGTAGCAGGATACAAAATTAATGCACAGAAATCTCTGATATTCCAATACACTAATGATGAAAAATCTGAAAGTGAAATCAAGAAAACACTCCCATTTACCACTGCAACAAAAAGAATAAAATAACTAGGAACAAACCTACCTAAGGACACAAAAGACCTGTAATCAGAAAATTATAAGACACTGATGAAAGAAATTAAAGATGATACAAATAGATGGAGAGATATACCATGTTCTTGGATTGGAAGAAACAACATTGTGAAAATGACTCTACTACCCAAAGCAATCTACAGATTCAATGCAATCCCTATCAAACTACCCCTGGCATTTTTCACAGAACTAGAACAAAAAATTTCACAATTTGTATGGAAACAGAAAAGACCCCGAATAGCCAAAGCAATCTTGAGAACGAAAAAGGGAGCTGGAGGAATCAGGCTCCCTGACTTCAGACTATACTACAAAGCTACAGTAATCAGGACAGTACAGTGCTGGCACAAAAACAGAAATATAGATGAATAGAACAGGATAGAATGCTCAGAGATAAACCCATGCACATAGGGTCACCTTATCTTTGATAAAGGAAGCAGGAATGTACAGTGGAGAAAGGACAGCCTCTTCAATAAGTGGTGCTGGGAACACTGGACAGGTACATGTAAAAGTATGAAATTAGAACACTCCCTAACACCATACACAAAAATAAGCTCAAAATGGTTTGAAGACCTAAATGGAAGGGCAGAAACTATCAAACTCCTAGAGGAAAACATAGGCAGGACACTCTATGACATAAATCACAGCCAGATTCTTTTTGACCCACCTGCTAGAGAAATGGAAATAAAAACAAAAATAAACAAATGTGACCTATTGAAACTTCAAAGCTTTTGCACAGCAAAAGACAACCCTCAGAATGGGAGAAAATATTTGCAAATGAAGCAACTCACAAAGGGTTAATCTCCAAAATTTATAAGCAGCTCATGCAGCTCAATAACAAAAAAACAAACAACCCAATCCAAAAATGGGCAGAAGACCTAAATAGACATTTCTCCAAAGAAGATATACAGATTACCAACAAACACATGAAAGAATGCTCAACATCATTAATCATTAGAGAAATGCAAATCAAAACTACAATGAGATATCATCTCACACCAGTCTGAATGGCCATCATTAAAATATCTAGAAACAATAAATGCTGGAGAGGGTGTGAAGAAAAGGGAACACTCTTGCACTGCTGGTGGGAATGTGAATTAGTTCAGCCACTATGGAGAACAGTATGGAGATTCCTTAAATACTACAAATAGAACTACCGTGTGACCCAGCTATCCCACTACTGGGCATATACCCTGAGAAAACCAAAATTCAAAAAGAGTCATGTACCAAAATTTTCATTGCAGCTCTATTTACAATAACCCGGAGATGGAAACAACCTAAGTGCCCATCATCAGATGAATGGATAAAGATGTGGCACATATATACAATGGAATATCACTCAGCCATAAAAAGAAATGAAATTGAGTTATTTGTAGTGAGGTTGATGGACTTAGAGTCTGTCATACAGAGTGAAGTTAAGTCATAAAGAGAAAGGCAAATACCATATGCTAACACATATATATGGAATCTAAGAAAATAAAATGTCATGAAGAACCTAGGGGTAAGACAGGAATAAAGACATAGACCTACTAGAGAATGGGCATGGGGACATCGGGATGGGGAGGGGTGAGCTGTGATGGGGTGAGAGTTGCATGGACATGTATACACTACCAAACGTAAAATGGATAGCTAGTGGGAAGCAGCCGCATAGCACAGGGAGATCATCTCGGTGCTTTGTGACCACCTAGAGGGGTGGGATGGGGAGGGTGGGAAGGAGGGAGATGCAAGAGGGAAGTGATATGGGAACACATGTATATGTATAACTGATTCACTTTGTTATAGAGCAGCAACTAACACACCATTGTAAAGCATGTATACTCCAATAAAGATGTAAAAAAATTACCTAAGAAAGATGAGAAAAAGCAAAAAAGTGATAGATGAAACAAGTGAGGAAAATCTTGATAATGACCAAGTCTGGTGATAGGTATATGGAGATCCACTGTACTGTTTTCTGTTTTTGTTTGAAATTTTTCATTAAAAAAATTAAAACTACATAGAGTTCCACTTCTAGGTATGATAGATTAAGACCCTCCCTGACAACTCTCCACCCCCACCCCACTGCATAAAATAACTGTAAAACCTGGGCATAAAACAAAAAGCAAATACCTGAACTTACTGGAGAGTGAAAAGAAGTGTCTGCTGGGTTGGCAGGGCACGTTCACTTGGGGGGAGGGAGAAAAATTCCTATCTCTGCAGTTTTTAGCCTTAGGCTAATTGCAGTCCACACCTGGCTGGGATTCATGTAGAAAAACAACAACTACAACAAAACACAACCTGTCTCTGGCCTGTGAAATAAGAACATTAAAAGCAGGAAACTGGGAATGCAGGAATCCTGCATGGGAAAGAACCAAAGAGTGGATCCCCAAGCTCTGTCCATCCACATTTCTGACTGAAATCTGAATTGGGCGTGTATGGAACAGACTGAAAACATGTCAGCTAAACCATATAACTGTAGACCAGAGATTGCAAGCTGACTACTCACGGGTAATTCCTGAACATAGACACATCTAAATCCAATCTGAATTGAGTTTGAAATTTGAAGTTCAGCCCAGCCCCACCTACAAAAAAAGTCACCTGTTAAAACAAAGGAGACAACAAACCCTCAATGGGGAAAAATAAGGGAATCCAAAATCTCCACAATTTCACATCCAAAATATCCAGGATATTTTAGAAAATTATGATGCATATGAAGAACCAAGAAAATGGAGCATATTGGAAAGAGAAAAAAAATCAATTGGATCTAACCCCAAGATGAATCAGTTGTTGGAATTAATATACAACAATTTTAAAATGGCTATAATAACCATCCTCAATGAAGTAAAAAAAAATATGGTTTGAATAAATAAAAGTTTCTGCAAGGAAAGAGATACAATAAAAGAGAAGTAAATGGAAATCTTAGAACTGAAAAAATATACTTTCTGAAATTAAAAGTTCAGAATAGACTTAACAGCCAAATGGAAATGACAGAGGAATGAGCAAGTGAACTTGAAGATTGATTAAAATTATCTAATGTGAAGTACAGAGAACTAAAAGATTGAAAAATAATAGGCCAAGAGTCAGGGAACCATTAGGTGATATCAAGTGATTTGACATGTTTGAAAAGGCAATACCAGAAGATGAGGAGAAACAGAATGGGGTAGAAAAAATTTTTGAAGAAATAATAGCTTGAAATTTCCCAAATTTGATGAAAGTCAGAAATTTGAAGATTCAAGATATTCAACGAACATCATGCAAAATAATCAAAAAGATGCTCATAGCAAGGAACATCACAGGTAAACTATTGAAATCCAAAGATGAAGAGCCAATCTTGAAAGCAGCAAGAGTAAAACAATATTGGTGGTGATGGTGGTAGTGGGGAACAATAGTTCGATTAACATCTGGCTTCATCAGAAAGGAATGAGGCTAGAAAAGAATGGAGAGAAAAAAATAATGCTGAAATAAAGAAAACTGTTAACCCATTACTGTATATCCAACAAAGATATTCCTCAAAAATGAAGTGGAAATACAGACATTTTCAGAAAAAGAAAGCTAATTTCATCACTATTGTATATGCATGACAAGAAATGCTAAAGGAAGTTCTTCAGGTTGAAGGAAAATAATACCAGATGGAATCTCAGACCATTAGAAAAGAATAAAAAGCACTGGAATGGCAAATATCAGGGTAAATGCAAAAATGACTTTGTTTTTGCTCTTTTGTTCTTAATTGCTTTTTAAATCACATAACTGTTTAATGAAAAAATAACATTGTCTTGCAGTCATTAGAATGTATTTAGATATAGTACATATAACAACTATAGCAGAAATGATATTATTAACTATAAATGGACTACAGAATTTAAGGATTAATAAAATCACAAAGAAATAAAATGCAAAGAATTATAGCTAAACATTCATCAAGAAATTTAATGTAATTCTCTAAATGTAATTCTCTAAAATTCAAATAGAAGGCAAGAAAGGAGGTAAAAAGAAATGAAAGGCAGAGGATGCAAGTTGAAAACAAAAGCAGTTGGTAGAATCAAACACATGTCAATAATTACATTAAAAAATTACTGAACTAAATACACCCAGTAAAAGGTAGAAATTGTCAAAATGGATAAAAAGAAAATAAGACTCAACTATTTGTTGTCTAAAAGAGATATACTTTCAATTAAAAGACATAGGTTGAAAGTAAATGAATGTAGGAACTTCCCTGGTGGCACAGTGGTTAAGAATCCGCCTGCCAATGCAGGGGACACGGGTTCGAGCCCTGGTCCGGGAAGATTCCACATGCCGCAGAGCAACTAAGTCCATGCATGACAGCTACTGAGCTGCGTGCTGCAACTACTGAAGCCCACGTGCCGCAACTACTGAATCCCACATGCCTAGAGCTCGTCCTCCACAACAAGAGAAGCCACCACAATGAGAAGCCTGCGCACAGCAACAAAGAGTAGCCCCTGTTTGCTGCAACTAAAAAAAAAAAAAAAAAAAGCAAGTCCATGCAAAGCAACGAAGACCCAATGCAGCCAAAAATAAAATAAATTTAAAATACATATATATATATAAAATAAAAAAGAAGCTTCAAAACTTAAAAAAAGAAAGGAAATGGATATATAAAGATATGATTTGCAAACATTACACTCAAAACATATTGGCTTTAAAGAACAAACATCTATTTCCCAGTTTCTATGGGCTAAGAACACTTTCTGTGGGGCTCTCACAAGGCTGCAGTCAAGGTTTGGTTGAGTCTGCAGACATCTCAAAGCTTCTCTGGGGGATGATGTACGTCTAGGTTCACTCACCAGGCTGCTGACAGGCCTCAGAAGATCCACTTTAAACTTCACTCATGTGGCTGTAGGCAGGAATTATGTCCTCACTGGCTTTTGGCACTTCATCATATGCTGCACTGTGAACAAATTCCTTTCTTTGACTGTATTTTTTTGACTTTCCAAATTCCTGTAAGAAACCATGCCCTTTCTTTATAATACTTCTCCCATGTTCTACCCTCCAGTGTTAACTTCACGTTCCTACAGCATCCAACAAATTTATAGCAGGGTCAATATATTTAATGTTATGGCCTCAGAAAAGGCACAGTGGCATGTGCAAAACAATCTAAATAGAACACCAATGTGGAATGAAAGACTATAAACTGCACCTATCTAACCATTCTACAGTCAGTTCATGAAGTTTAGAATTTGGATAGCGACATCTTAACTATCTTAAGAGTGAATCCTCTTGTCTCTGCATAATTGTGCTACAGAAGGGACCTAAGGGCACCTAGCAATAGAAAAGAGGAGAGTGAATTCTCATCCAGCTGTACTCATTAGAAGTTGCAGGATGGCAATACAGGAACCACTGGAGTCTTAGTTGCTCAGGGAAAATAAAAATCTCTAGAGCAAATTCTCACATACCAGTAATGGGTTCTCTATAGCAGAGTTTCTCAACCTGTGACTATTGACAATTGGAGCCAGATAATTTTTTGTTGAGAGAGGAGGGGCAGAGACTGTCCTGTGCATTTTAGGAGGTTTAACATCATCCATGGCCTCTACACACTAGATGCCAGTAGCTACCCCCACCTCATCACCAACCCTTGCAATTGCAAGAACAAAAAATATTTGTAAACATTGCCAAGTGTTCCCTGGGGGGAAAAAGCACCTCCCATTGAGAACAACTTCCCTAGATGGTACTTTTCAAGCTGAGAGGCACATCCCTTACTGGGTACTGAAATCAGTTTAGCGGGTACCAGCCAGCATTTTTTTAATGAAATTGAATTGAATAGAAAATATCAGAGCACTTAGACTCTAGTACACATAATACATCATGTGTGTACTGAGTTGCTATGTAAAATCTATTTTTTTCTTCAACCTCAATTTCTCTCTGCAAAAACACAAATATGCATATATGCCTAAGTAATATGATGGGCATGAGTTGTTTCTTTCTAATATTCAGAGAAAAGTAGTATGCTTGGTTTGAAAACTCTAAAGGAATTGTAGACACTGTTAAACATTAGATGAGGCATCAAAACCCAGATTGATTTTGTCTGGTTTTCTCTCATTATTCACATCAGAATTAAAGGATTCCTCCAGACTCTTGTCATTATGCTGTTCTTGCTCCTCTCCTACTGGTCCCTTCTCTTCCTGATGATGCTCCTTAATTCTTCTATATATGTAGTTTCAATAGAAACTTACTGTGGGTTGCTGCCCCCAAAACGTTTGAAAGCAACTGTGCCCAGAGCACAGCTGAGAGTCCTCAACCAGAATGGCTGCCCTGAGGTCATAGAATTTATTTTAGCTAATCTACAATAATAGTCTATGATCCTGGTATGAATCTTCATCCAAGTGTGACCCAGCCCCACTGTACCCCTCAGAAATATGCTCATGCCTTCCTGTCTTTATCTCTTTTCTCCTGCAGTTTTTCCTGAACTAATATATTTATCGATACTACCCATCTTTCAATGTCTCTTCAAGTATTCTATGATGTCACACCTGAAATTCCAGTACAAAATAATCCCTCCATTCTATGAACACATGTTTTACCTTTGTCTATACTGTAGATGCCCTCTTAAACAGTGTAACTGGGAACCATACTTTGGAGGTTACCATTAAAAAATTAATGAAATAGAAGTCAAGATGGTAGAATAGGAGGATGGGGAAATCGTCTCTCCTCACAAGTACATCAAGAATACATCTACAAATGGAACAGTTCTCACAGAGCACCTGCTGTACATTAGTGGAAGACTTCGGACACCCAAAAGGACAAGAAAAAAACCCTTGCAACCGGGTAGGACGAAAGAAAGAAAAAAAGAAAAGAGGAATCAAAAAAGGGACCAGCAACCCTGGTGGGAAGCTGAAGGTGAAGAGAGGTCCCTGCACTCAGGAAACCCCCTCATGGTGGGGAAAATAGCTAGGACAGAAAGGGACGTTCAGGGGCTCAAAGGTGAATACAGCAGACGGTCTGTGGAAGGCAGGACAAAGAACTGCGTGCATGGTCTGTACTGCACCCCTGTGCACCCCAGCTTGAGTCATGTGTCTCCTGTTGCGGAGCGGGGCTGGGTGCTGGAAAGTGGGGCTTGGAGCGTGGACCCAGGGAGGGGACAGCTGTTGGCTGTGAAAAGATAGCCTGAAGGGACAAGAGTAAGGAGCGCCACAGCTGGGAAAGTTTGCAGAAAAAGCCCCGGACACCATAGAAGCAAGGCATCATTGGTGAGTGGCACGCAAGTGTCGGAGCCATCATTACAAACCCTTTCCCCACATGCTGGCTTCTTCAGCCTCCACCGGCACTGGGAGGGGCACCCATCTGAACAGGCTTACCTGCCCCTCAAGCCAAGGCCTCCTCCACCCGCATAGGCTCTGGGGTCCTGAGTGCCACCCATCCCAAAGCCTCCTTGGGAATCAGCCCTGGACACCCCTGCCTGAAACAGGAATCCAGCAAAGCTGATGGGGGTTGAGTGCTAAAGCATGGGGTTAAGAGAGCAGATCTGGGTACAGGACCGATGTTGGCTGTGTGGATACAACAGAGGGGACAGGAGTGAGGGGCTCCGAGGCCGGGAATGCCCCTAGAGAAAGCATGGTATACCTAGGAAACAAGGTGCCATTGTTGAGTGTCCCACAAAGGACAGGGATGCCATGGCACCCACATGCCAGCCCCTGCCTCAGCAGGCACTGGGAGGGACTCCCACCAGTACACCCCAGTCTGTTGCAACTGCCTGCTGGTCTACACTGCCACAGTCAATTCGCACACACCCCAGTTGTGGCCACCGTACCCTCCCTGGCCTAAGTGAGCAAGCGTGCCTGAATCAGCCACTGCTTTTGCTCCCTCTTGCCTGGGAGGGGAACAGATGTCTGAGGGTGGTGCACATGCAGAGGTGGGGCCAAAACCAAAGCTGAGCCCCAGGAGTGGTGCAACTAAGGAAGAGGAATGGAAATCCCTCCTTGCAGCTACACAAGCCACAGATTAAATCCTCATGATCTACTTGGTAAATCCTTTGTCTGTGGAATATCTGAATAGACAACAAGTGTTCCCACAACTGAAACTGGTCTAGCTTTAGCAGCAGTGGACTTTGGGGGCAAGTACATGTGAGAATTGGGCCAGGTCAGAGTCTGAGCCAACCCCACAGGGCCCACAGCAGGTCCAGAAACCTACCTGGATATATTGGAGGGCCTCCTAGGGAGGCAGGGGTTGGCCATGGCTCACTGAGGGAGTAAGAACACTGACAGAGGAGGCCCCAGGAAAATATTCTTATTACTATTATTCTTTTTTTGTTTGTTTCATTTTGCTCAGGTGTTGGTGTTGTTTTCATTATTATTTTTTATTATTTTTATTTTTTAATATATCTTTTTCTATTTTTACTTTATTTTTTGTTGTTTTGTGTTTTTTCTTGTTTTGTTCTTTCATTTTTCTTTATTTTTTTATCATTTTTATGTGTTTGTTTTATGTTTTCTTTGCATTTTTTTTAGTTTGCTTTCTGCTTTTGCCTTATTTTGCATTTTTTGTTTTTGGTAGTTTAGTCCTTATTGATTGTGCTCATTTTTGAGTTCCTTTGTTTGTTTGTTCTCTTGTATTTTCTTTTTTTTTCTTTTCTGTCTGCTTATTTGTTTCTGCTAGTTTGGTTTTGTTGTTTTCTTTGTCTTCAGTTTGTTGTATCCATTTGTTTTGTTCGTTCTTTTATTGTATGTGTGTTGTTGTTTGTTTTTGCTATTTGTCTTGGCTTTTGTCTACTTTCTTTTGTTTTTTTCCCCCTTTCTTTCCTTTCTTTTTTCTCATGGTTTGTGGGCTATTAACTCCCTGGCCAGGAGTTGGGCCTTGGCCTCTGGGGTGGGAGTGCTGTGTCCAGGATGCTGGACCACTGGCATGATATATTCAAAATGATGAAAGGGAAAAACCTAAAGCCAAGAATACTCTACCCAGCAAGGCTCTCATTCAGATTCAAAGGAGAAATCCAAAGTTTTACAGACCAGCAAAAGCTAAGAGAAGAGAATTCAGCACCACCAAACCAGCTCTACAGGAAATGTTAAAGGTACTTCTCTAGGCGGGAAACATGAGAGAAGAAAAAACTAAAACAAATGAAAAATAATTAAGAAAATGGCAATAGGAACATACATATAGTTACCTTAAATGTAAACAGATTAAATGCTCCAACCAAAAGGCACAGGCTGGCTGAATGGATACAAAAACAAAACCCTTATATACACTGTCTACAAGAGACCCACTTCAGACCTAGGGACACATACAAACTGAAAGTGAGGGGATGGAAAAAGGTATTCCATGCAAATGAAATCAAAAGAAAGCTGGAGTAGCAATTCTCACATCAGACAAAATAGACTTTAAAATAAAGACTGTTACAAGAGATAAGGAAGGACACTACATAATGATCAAGGAATCAATCCAAGAAGATAAAACAATTGTAAATATTTTTGTACCCAACATAGGAGCACCACAATACATAAGGCAAATGCTAAAGACATAAAAGGGGAAATTGACAGTAACACAATAATAGTGAGGGACGTTAGCACTCCACTTACACCAATGGACAGATCATCCAAACAGAAAACTAATAAGGCAACACAAGTCTTAAATGACAGATTAGAGCACATAGACTTAATTGATATTTATAGGACATTCCATCAAAAAGCAGCAGAATATGCCTTCTTCTCAAGTGCTCATGGAACATTCCCTAGGATAGATCACATCTTGGGTCAGAAATCAAGCCTTGGTAAATTTAAGAAAAATTGAAATCATTAAAAGCATCTTTTCCAACAACAACACTATGAGATTAGAAATCAATTACAGGAAAAAGAAACTGTAAAAAACAGAAACACATGGAGGCTAAACAATATGATACTAAATAGCCAATAGATCACTGAAGAAATCAAAGAGGAAATAAAAAAATACCTAGAAACAAATGACAACAGAAACACAATAATCCCAAACCTATGGGATACAGCAAAAACAGTTCTAAGAGAGAAGTATACAGCAATAAAATCTTACCTCAAGAAACAGGAAAAATCTCAAATAAACAACCTAATCTTACACCTAAAGCAATTAGAGAAAGAAGAACAAAGAAACCCCAAAGTTGGTAGAAGGAAAGAAATCATAAAGATAAGAGCAGAAACAAATGACATAGAGATGAAGAAAATGATAGTGAAGATCATTGAAACTAACAGCTGGTTCTTTGAGAAGATAAACAAAATTGATAAGCCTTTAGCCAGACCCATCAAGAAAAAAAGGGAGAGGACTCAAATCAATAAAATTAGAAATGAAAAAGGAGAAGTTACAACAGACACTGCAGAAATACAAAGGATCATGAGAGACTACTACAAGCAACTCTATGCCAATAAAATGGACAACCTGGAAGAAATGGACAAAATCGTAGAAATGCACAACCTTCCAAGACTGAACCAGGAAGAAACAGAAAATATGAACAGACCAACCACAAGTAACGAAATTGAAACTGTGATTAAAAATCTTCCAACAAACAGAAGTCCAGGACCAGATGGCTTCACATGCGAATTCTATCAAACATTTAGATGAGAGCTAACACCTATACTTCTCAAACTCTTCCAAAAAATTGCAGAGGGAAGAACACTCCCAAACTCATTCTATGAGGCCACCATCACCCTGATACCAAAATCAGACAAAGATATTACGAAAAAAGAAAATTACAGGCCAATATCACTGATGAATATAGATGCCAAAATCCTCAACAATATACATGCAAATCGAATCCAACAACACATTAAAAGGATCATACACCCTGATCAAGTGGGATTTATCCTAGGGATGCAAGGATTCTTCAATATACACAAATCAATCAATGTGATACACCGCATTAACAAACTGAAGAATAAAAACCATATGAACAACTCAATAGATACAGAAAAAGCTTTTGACAAAATTCAACACTCATTTATGATAAAAACTCTCCAGAAAGTGGAGATAGAGGGAACTTACCTCAACATAATAAAGGCCATATATGACAAACCTACAGCTAACATCATATTCAATGGTGAAAAGCTGAAAGCATTTCCTCTAAGATCAGGAACAAGAAAAGTATGTTCACTCTTGCCACTTTTTATTCAACATAGTTTTGGAAGTTCTAGCCATGGCAATCAGAGAAGAAAAAGAAATAAAAGAATCCAAACTGGAAAAGAAGTAAAACTGTCACTGTTTGCAGATGACATAATACTATACATAGAAAATCCTAAAGATGCCACCAGAAAACTACTAGAGCTAATCAATGAATTTAGTAAAGTTGCAGGATACAAAATTAATACGCAGGAATCTCTTGCATTCCTATACACTAACAACAAAAAATCAGAAAGAGAAATTAAGGAAACACTCCCATTTACCACTGCAACAAAAAGAATAAAATACCTAGGAATAAACCTACCTAAGGAGGCAAAAGACCTGTACTCAGAAAACTATAAGATACTGATGAAAGAAATCAAACATGACACAAACAGATGGAGAGATATACATGTTCTTGTATTGGAAGAATCAATATCATGAAAATGACTATACTACCCAAAGCAATCTACAGATTCAATGCAATGCCTATCAAATTACCAAGGGCATTCTTCACAGAATAAGAACAAGAAAATCTTAAAATTTGTATGGAGACACAAAAGACTCCAAATAGCCAAAGAAATCTTGAGAAAGAAAAACAGAGCTGGAGGAATCAGGCTCCCTGACTTCAGACTATATTACAAAGCTACAATAATCAAGAGAGTATGGTACTTGCACAAAAACAAAAATATAGATCAATGGAACAGGATAGGATGCCCTGAAATAAACCCATGCACCTACAGTCACCTAACCTATGACAAGTAGGCAAGAATATACAATGGATAAAAGACAGTCTCTTCAATAAGTGGTGCTAGGAAAACTGGACAGCTGCATGTAAAAGAATTAAATTAGAACACTTCCTAACACCATACACAAAAGTAAGCTCAAAATGTATTAAAGGGGCTTCCCTGGTGGCACAGTGGTTGAGAGTCCGCCTGCTGATGCAGGGGACACGGGTTCGTGCCCCGGTCCAGGAAGATCCCACATGCCGCGGAGCAGCTAGGCCCGTGAGCCATGGCTGTGGAGCCTGCGCATCTGGAACCTGTGCTCCACAACAGGAGAGGCCACAACAGTGAGAGGCCCATGTACCGCAAAAAAAAAAAAAAAAATGTATGGAAGACCTAAATGTAAGATCAGACACTATAAAACTCTTAGAGGAAAACATAGGCACAACACTCTTTGACAGAAATTGCAGAAGATCATTTTTGATCCAACCCTAGAGTAATGAAAATAAAAACAAACCAAAAAAATGGGACCTATTGGAACTTAAAAGCTTTTGCACAGCAAAGGAAACTATAAACAAGATGAAAAGACAACCCTCAGAATGGGAGAAATTATTTGCAAATGAAGCAATTGACAAAGGATTAATCTCCAGAATATACAAACAGCTTATGCAGCTCAATATCAAAAAAACAAACAACTGAATTAAAAAATGGGCAGAAGCCCTAAATAGACATTTCTCCAAAGACGTACAGATGGCCAACAAACACTTGAAAAGATGCTCAACATCACTAAATAGTAGAGAAATGCAAATCAAAACTAAATGAGGTATCTTAGCACCTCACACCTGTCAGAATGTCCATTATGAAAAAATCTACAAACAACAAAGGCTGGAGAGGGGGTGGAGAAAAGGGAACCCTCTTACACTTTTGGTGGGAATGTAAATTGATACAGCCACTGTAGAGAACAGAATGGAGGTTCCTTAAAAAGCTAAAAATAGAATTATCATATGACCCAGCAAACCCACTACTGGGCATGTACCCAGAGAAAACCATAATTCAAAAAGACACATACACCCCAACGTTCATTGCAGCACTATTTACAATATCCAGGATATGGAAGCAACCTAAATGTTCATCAACAGAGGAATGGATAAAGAAGATGTGGTACATATATACAATGGAATATTACTCAGCCATAAAAAGGAATGAAACTGGGTCATTTGGAGAGATGTGGACAGACCTAGTGACTGTCATACAGAGTGAAGTAAGTCAGAAAGAGAAAAACAAATATCGTATATTAACATGTGTATGTGGAATCTAGGAAAATGGTATAGATGATCTTATTTGCAAAGCAGGAATAGAGACACAGACGTAGAGAACAAAGGTATGGCTACCAAGGGGGAAAGGGGGGTGGGATGAATTGGGAGATTGGGATTGACATATGTACACTGTTGATACTATGTCTGAAATAGATAACTAATGAGAACATACTGTACTGCACAGGGAACTCTACTCCATACTCTGTGGTGACCTAAATGGGAAGGAAATCTACAAAAGAGGGGATATATGTATATGTCTTGCTGATTCACTTTGCTGTACAGCAGAAACTAACACAATGTAAAACAACTATGCTCATTAAAAAATTAGTGAAAAATGTGACATATCTAAAACATTTTGTTGAAATGTAAATAATATAAACGTATGAATATTTGACGATCTGTTGACATAGAGGCCAAGGCTTGTCTTTGAGAGCACGTCTGCTGACTCAAGTTCTATACAGTCAGGTACTATTTCAATTTATTTCTTTTAAATAAGGAAAAACCTTAAAGACCTTTGTAAGTAAGTCTAAGTGCAGAATTCTTCAGATTATGGTTTTTCCCACTCTGTGGCAGTTTCCCCACAGTTCAACATTTTTTTAAGCAACTAAACTTTATTCAGTCGGTCTGAGATATTTGATTTAGTTTTCATAAACTGACTCTTGCTAAGTATACAACCAGCAGAGCAGAGGTATGTAGGTATAGCAGAGCATTCTAGCTGTGAGCATTCAGTGGGTCATGGGCATCATTCAGTATGTGGGGGGAATGAATGGCATGAGAAGGACAAGTATTTGTAAGCTATTACCGTTCTCATCTTCTCTGGCCTCTTACCATCCCACTAATGCCTCAAAGGAGAAGTACGGATAGAGAAGGAGTAGGGTAAAGTGGTTTCTCACCCTTGAGATCTGTCTCCCAAAGTAGCACCCTATCAACACTTTTAAAGGTAATAACTACATTGACCTAAAAATTGCTTAGACAAGTGCTTCTCAAACCATCTGTTGTGAAGTAACTTTTTAAGAAATTTGCAATTACAGACATACCTTGTAAAACACAATGATTACTAGAAAAATGAAAAGACATAAAATACAAGCCCCAGTTTTTAATTATTATATTCAATATACATTAAATTACTGTTAATTCCTATAAACATTTGTTAATGTTAACTCTCAATTTCTGTACTTATCCCAGGCCTGTAACAGTTTGGGGTCAGGTACTGGTCAAAGGACCTCACTTTGAGTAGCCTCAGAATATAATAAGACTGTAGAGGAAGTCATGTTAATTATGCAATTGAAAAATTATTAGTGAGACCCTGAGATGAGAGTAAAAAGGTGTTATTTTTTCATATCCTCACTCACCCAGCAACCAAAAAGTGCAGGCTCTTGCCCATTCCGACACCCTTGTTGGAACCTGGCAAGTTCTAGCAGGCAAGGGAATGGAGATAGAGGGGTGCCTAGGGTATAGCCCAGGGGCAACATTTATGTTCATGTCAGGTCTTTCTTAAATTCCCACTCCTATCCTCTTCTCCATTACCTACTTCAGAAATTGCCCTACTATACCTCACACACATTAAATAATTACTTCTTTAAAATTTGTCACTCTGTATAATAGAAACCAGGATAATTGACAAAACCAAGCCATGATAAAAAAAAACACACCACTTTCTTCTTGAAATTAACATGTATTTACCCTTTTGGTAAAAATGTAAATATTTTAAGCACCTTTAAGCCTCTTTCCTTCAACTGTTTTCTCCCAGATGGCACAAGTTTTTGTTTTGAAAAATTATACACAGAGAGTGAAGGCAATGAACTCTGTATCCAGCAATGAGGGAACATTTACCTAAGAAGCAGTAAGTACTCACAATGTTTCTAAATCTGAACACATTTGGTATTGGGGAGAGCCAGATAGACTGTAATTACATCTACACTTTCAATAAGCATATTGGATATGTAGTAAATGTCAAAAGATATAAATAATTTTCATAATTACAATATTCCACTGGGCTTCAGGGCTTGTAAAGATAACAACTAGGAACCTTCTTCATTATTTTGAGTTTTAAAAACAGTTTATACTCTTTGTTGCTAATGTACTTTCAGCAGTTATTGAACAAAGAATTATTTAAGCTAAATCACTCACATTACAATTATTTCTTTTCTTTAGAGTTGTGTAAGCTCCAAGAAGGTAAGGACTTTGTTTTTCTGGTTCATTGCTTGTATCCTCATCATCTGTCACCATTCTTGACACATGGTAAATGTTCAATAAATGCTTGTTGAATGAATAATACTTCACAATTTTAATGGGATAGCTATAATTGTATTTGGAATATAAGTTCTTAAAAGCAGCGTTTGTGGGTTTTAGGGTCTGTAGAGTATCTAACCTTATCATATATCAGCACTCAATATCACTTGTAGGTAGTGATGTGCTGGTTAATATGTGTGGTGTAAATCTCCCACCAAGGTCGATTTCAAGCCACCAAGCTGACATTCCTGAACTTGGAGCTAGGAAGAGATGTGGACGGCTCCAGCACACCATGGCCCAGGAGATGTCAGTCCCCACTTACTCTGCTCTATCAAAATTTAGATATTGAAAACTTCAAACTGTAGATTTAATATCTCCTCCTAAAACAATGCTTGACCAAGCCTGGCATTTTACCAGGAGCTCTCAATTTCCACCAGAAAATGAGAGTCTGTAATTAGTCTTGTTGCCATAATCCAGTAGTTCTCTAAGTGAAGTCCCAAGAGCAGCAGCATCATTATTACATAGGAACTGGCTGCAAAATTCCCAGGCAAATTCTCAGTCCCCACCCCAAACCTATCTATCCAATCAGGAACTTGGTAAATGAGCGGAGGAATCTGTTTTAAGTGCTCCAGGTGATTCTGATGCTCTTGTTGGAGAACTCCTGCCCTAATCCAATATTCAGTACGCCTGAGGGAAGCTCCACAGGCACCTGCATTTTCAACCAGCTGCAATCTTTTCCTCCTACATCCACATGTAATTTCAGTCACTTTGACTTAGTTTCTGCCCCTTTCAGTGAATCTTAATCCACTTTTCTGAAGGGACTACTAGTGTCTTGGCCTAAACCACAAATAGAACCCTTGAGAATTAGACACAGATGCCAGGTGAGATGGAACCAGTTACCCATATCCAGGACAGTAATGTTAGTCTTCCTAACCCAGCTGCAGCTCTTTCTCCAGTAGCTTCCCAGTGGCTTTCAGCTTAGACTCCACAGATCTTGGCTCTATGCTTAAATATCTAGAAAACTTAAGTGACAAACATGACAGTATTTTTTTCTGTTGTCTACTGTTTCTCAAAAACCATATAAAAAGGTGATTTTAGGTATGATTTTAGTTTTGAGAGCCTCTAAAACAAAATACAGGTTTAAAAATTGTGTTCTAAGGCAGCTGTAGAGAGATTAAAATATTAGGTTGGCCAAAAAGTTCATTCAGGTTTTTCCATAAGATGTTATGGAAAACCTGAACGAACTTTTTGGCCAATCCAATATAATGAAGCTGTATCCCAAGTGATAACTTTCTTAGTTGTCATATTATTTAAGAATTAACTCCTGGGACTTCTTCCCAGGAAAAGCACTTCCCAGGGGCTTCTTCCTCTATCCTGTCCAGGTCTACCACAGAAATATAGAATATATGCTAACAGGATGTACGCATGAATATAAAGCACTAAGAAAAAGAGAAAATAAAGGTTATATTTTAAATTGTCAGAAACTATAAACAATAATGTAAATTAGTAAAGGCCTTGAATTCTGAGATGTGAAAGAAATTAACAGGGTCTTAAAGAAATTGAATTATATGCAAGTTTAAAATATCAATAAAAATAGAAAATGTAGCCCAATATATTTTCCTATTCTTAAGATGCTATAGTAGACGTCTATTACTTTTGTTCCTGAGGAATCATCCAGCACTTGGTTTCTGACAAAATGTACCGTAATTTTCCTTAGAGGTACTATCTTCTATTCAGTTTATGAATAGGGTGGAGCTTAGGGTGGAGCTGAGTCTATCCCAAGTTCTAAGGCAAGCCACCTATGTCACTTGATCCTTGCCATTAAGAACTTCATATTTCCACAATGATTTGTTCAGAGATGGGCACATGGCCCAGTTGGAGCTAGTGAGACTTTTACTGGGTTGAATGAAAGAAAAGTAAGTTATCTTCCCTATTAAGACTGTGTTTAACTAAGAGGATCAAGCTACAGCAACCATCTTGTCACTAGAAAAGGAGAGCCTAGAGTCACTGGAAGGCCACCACAGTCTGAAAAAGGAGTGACATACAGCAGAAGGTAAAGCTGAAAAATGAAGTGACATTGTTTGGGCCACACTCCTTGATATTCAGTTATACAAGTCAACAAATTATTTAAACTTGAGACAGTCTGAGTTTGATTTTCCGTCTGATACAAATGTATCATCATGAAGTCCGTGAGGAGTAGTAAGTTGTGAACTTATATCTACCCAATGCACCATAATATTCTGACAGAAGAGTCCAGAAAACTTCAAGTACACTCAATAAAGTATGTAGAACAAAGTGAGTTGCCTCCACAGAACAAGCTGAACAAATAAGCTGACAGATTTAGGAGTCGAAAGAAACTGGGGGTGGGTGAAAAACAACATTTCTGAGGAAAATTGTTGGGGGGACAAGTGGGCATCCTGTTCTTTTTCTTGAAGACTTTAGAAGCTAAGCTATTTGGGAAGGAATCAAATGATTAAGAAGTCCTGTTGGTAAATAAAGGAGAACATTTCTGTGGATTTTTAAAACCTTACATGAGAAGATTATATTTACTTTTTTGAAATAAGTTTTATACCACAAATTTTCAAAAATAATTAATCAGAAAATGGATAAAATGTACATTTCCTCATGGGCTATTTGTTTCATTCAGTCAAGTAGTGGATATCTTAACATAAAGTTATTTAGTGTGTGTGTGCATGTGCATGTGTATATGTGTGAAATGAATTAATAACTTTAAGAAAGGATCACAAACTCAAATATCTACACAGATAAAGGCAGGTAATATGAAAGAAGGAGGTGGGCTATTTGAGACAAAGGATCAGTGGGGACTGTGGTGAGTTGGAAAGCAAATATGCTACTCAATTCAGTTTTTCTGTGGGGATACAGATCCAGTATTGCCATATCCCTTGAATTTTCAAGAAAGCCTCAAAATCTGTAGTTTTAAATGAAATACTCCAATTTTTAAATATTGGCAACTATTCTTGTATTGTCAACACTGTCATGCCAAACAAATTCCAGCATTCATTCATGTAACAAATATTTATTGAGCTTCTACTGTTATATTCCAGGCCTTATTCTAATCACCAAGGATAAAAACAGTAAACAAAACAGACAGAATATCTGCCCTCATGGAGCTTACTGTCCTAGAATAACAGGGTAGGCAACCTAATTTACATTAATGCTTTTCATGTCCTTGTTCACAAAAGTTGACAAAAACAGAGTTTCAGTGGAACACGTATGAAGTGTACATACATTTCCACATGTCATTTTTTCTTCCTCTTTTCTAGTAAGTAAATATTAAAGTTATGTCTCAATATTAATGTTATATTATTGTGTAACAGAAATGATTATTAAATTTCTTCTAATTTCCCACTGCGTTTTAGGGAGTGTGAATAGTGGTAAATTTAGGGACCTTTATTTGTTGAGCTCCTGTGGGTGTCTATGTGAACTACTGTGAGCTAATATTTTGAGATCCTTCATCTCCACTGCCTCTATTCCTTGTATCCATTATCCTTTCCCACTAATTAGGCAACAGAGATAGCTTACAATATGCCCTGCCCATGCTTGCAGGGTGAACCTGTCTTAAAGATGTCAATTGAGTTGCTGATTGGATTTTGAAACTTATAACAGACATGATAATTTAAAATCCAAAGTATTTTGATTTATAAGACCCAAGTATAGTTGATAAAGAAAAATGTTCCTGGCATTCTAAAATTTATATATGGAGCCAAAGCTGAGAACACGGAGTTTATATCATCAGCCATTAAGTGAGGCTTTTGCTATGTTTTTGTTTTTTGGAGTGTGGAAAGCAGACCACCAGAGACCACTGTCTAGCTTCTCAAGGTGTAGTGTGCTGAAAGCTAAAAGTCTCCTAGGGATGTACTTTGGCAGTAGATCAGCAATTGTGGTGGGAGGTGTTTAGGAAGATAGACCTCAGGGCAGCCTGCATACATCATGCATACCTCAACATGGTGCCTGTAAAGCAACTATGTGCTCCAGAACCCCAAGAAGAGATCAAGACAGTGCTGATGGAACCAGTTTTTTGGGGTTTTTTTGCGGTACGCGGGCCTCTCACTGTTGTGGCCTCTCCCGTTGTGGAGCACAGGCTCCGGACGCGCAGGCTCAGCGGCCAGGGCTCACGGGCCCAGCCACTCCGCGCGCGGCATGTGGGATCTTCCCGGACCGGGGCACGAACCCGCATCCTCTGCATCAGCAGGCGGACTCTCAACCACTATGCCACCAGGGAAGCCCTGGAACCAGTTTTGAAGATAAAAGGAGGAGGAAGTGATAAATTCAAGTCCTGCACTGACCATATTTAAAAATATGGTGACTGAGTTACATTGAATTGGTAGTTTTAAGTTTTCTGCCATTTGTGAAAATGGGATTCATGAGCTAATCTGAATTACAGTAAAATAGAAGTTCTGAAGTTTCATACCTGAATTTTGGGACAGTGCAATTTATATCTGCTGTATGAGTTTGGAAGAGCTGAGGAAAAATTCAAAATTCAGTGCTGCTGAAGAAAGGAGCAAGATTTAAAGGTCCAGGGGAAAGATCTTGGATCAAAGAAGATCCAAGTCAAAAAGACTGGACAGTAAGGAGGAAGACTGCAAGTAAAAAGGAAGGAGGGAATGGAAGAATCACTGCCCCCCTCCCAGCTAAGTGCACACACACACACACACACACACACGCACACACATTGTTGATGCAACTAGAGAAACTTAGAAGGATTTTTGTCATTAAATTCTATGCGATGTGCAGAGTGATCCTGTGTTCTCACAAATGTTCAGTAAAACTCAAAACAAAAAAGCAAACATAGACAAACAAGAATGATATGCTCAATATGATTGGAATTCTTGTGAAAGCCAGTGAAGGAATCAAGTTTTGTGTCAAGGTTTGTGGGAGGCCAAATTATAGTCACATTGTGCAGATGGGGTGTAAAGCCAATAAATTGGCTTGAAAAGTTAGTTATGTATGAGAGAGTTCAATATAGGAATTATGTCTCAAATGCCTTTGTACCTCTCTGAACCTCAGCTATTTAATCTATAAAATGAAGATGAAGATATCTACCTTGTAAAGTTCCCCAAAGGGTTAGAGATAATGTACTTAAAATACCTAACAGCAACCCCATAAGAAATAATGGCAATTACAATATTATTATTATAGCTCATTGCATTTAGTTTTTGTGTTTTTGTTTTTGTTTTGCCATGCGGCATGCAGGATCTTAGTTCCCCCACCAGGCACTGAACCCGCACACCCTGCAGTGGAGGCATGGAGTCTTAACCCCTGGATAACCAGGGAAGTCCCACATTGCATTTAGTTTTAAACTTCAATATATATTGTTCAAAGCTACACATTATTCTGCCATTTAAAACTCTACCTATAGCCCACATGTTATAAAGGAACTTGTTTCAAACTATATTTGTCAATGTCCTAATCAGCATAAATGTTTAATGGACAATGTAAGAATTCATATATTAATTACATCAAGGGAAGAAACTGGCTATATCACCTAACAATTATAAAGATATCCAGAATACATGTTTTATTACTTAAAATAATCTTTATGTGAAGAAATAAGTTCGACAGTTTGTTTAGCTACAGCAGGACAGACCTCTTCCTAGTTCTTCAGACATATCTTGACTTTAATGCTTTAATCTCATTGAAGACTTCTACCAGCCCACAGATCAGAAGGAAGAACTCCTTCCTTTGCATGTCCATGGCATTTTGTTTATTCCTGTATAATGGCACTTATCATCTAATGTCTGGTATTATAAGCCACTTTTTGTTTCTTTTCTCAAAGAAGGATATGTCTACTTCTTATTCATCTTTTTTTTTTTTTTTTTTTGGCGGTACATGGGCCTCTTACTGTTGTGGCCTCTCTCATTGTGGAGCACAGGCTCTGGACGCACAGGCTCAGCAGCCATGGCTCACGGGCCCAGCCGCTCTGCGGCATGTGGGATCTTCCTGGACCAGGGCACGAACCCGTGTCCCCTACATCGGCAGGCGGACTCTCAACTACTGTGCCACCAGGGAAGCCTATTCATCTTTTATACTCTGCTGATGTGTTGTACCTAGTAGGTCTACTCAATATATCTTTTAATTTTAACAAGTTTTGATTCTTTCTCATTTACATACTCAAATAAATGATGTAAATATATCTTCTTAAATAAAATATGTCAAGATTTTAAAATAACCTTTGCTTTATCCTAAATGTGAGGATATTAGTTTGAAGGTCTGCTATTAGCTCCAAACAATTAGGGAAATGCAAATAAAAACCATAATGAGATGCTATTTCACATTTACTAGGATGGCTAGCATTAAAAAGTCAGATAATAAGAAGTGTTAGCGAAGATATGGAGAAATCAGAACCCTGATACAATGCAGGTGAGAATGTAAAATGGTGCAGTCACTTTGGAAAACAGTCTTGACAGTTCCTCAAGTCATTAAACATGGAGTTATCATGTGATTCAACAATTCCATTCCCAGGTATATACCTAAAAGAAATGAGAACAAATGTCCATTCAAAAACTTGTACACAGATATTTATAGCATTACTAAAGTAGCATTACTCATAATAGCCAAAAGGTAGAAACAACCCAAATGTCCATCAACTGATGAATGAATAAACAAACTGTGGTGTATCTGTACAATGGAATGTTATTCAGCCATAAAAAGGAATGAAGTACTGATACATGCTGAGACAAGAGTGAACCTTGAAAACATTATGCTAAGTGAAAGAAGCCAGACACAAAAGACCACATATTTTATGATTCCATTCATATGAAATGTCCAGAACAGGAAAATTTACAGAGATATAAAGTAGATTAGTGATTGCCAGGAGTTAGGGAGTGGGCGGGTGTCAAAAGGGAAAAGGGTCTGATAGTTAAAGAGTATGGAGTTTCTTTCTGGGGTGATGAAAATGTTCTAAAACCGTGTTGATGTACAACTATGTGAAAAAAACTAAAAACCCATTGAATTGTACACTTTAAATGAATGAATTCTATGGTATATGAACTATTTCTCAATAAAGTGGTTAAAACAAACTCTGCTTTGTCCTAAACCCTGAGAACACTAGTTTGAAAACCCACTGTTAGTCCCAGACAACTGCTTTTTGTAACAATGCAAATGAAACAGCATAGTAAACTGATGCATAAATAACATTTAAACACACATCCCTAGTCACTTCAATGGTTTATTATTCAACTTGTTCACTTGCTATTCCCTAAATTTTATTCTCTTACTGTTTTATTTCTGCTTTACTATATGGCTTACTTGTCATCTCAGAAATCAATGGAAATCAATGTCATTAAAATTTCTATTTGTCAATAACAGTAAATGGTACTTTCTTAATAAAGGAGGGAAACAGAAACCAGGACCCCTGCTTATAGCTGTGCAGGCTGTGTTATGCACTACTTCAGAGGATGCCATTTATATAGAACACAATGTCAGTGGTGCCTCCTAGAACTGGGCAACATGGTAGCCTTGATAAAATCTTCTTTGGTTTCATTGCCATCCTCCAATCACCTAGGGTCAAGTTTGACTTCTTCTCCTCACATCCATACCACAACATATTGACTGGTATGTCATTTCTACTAATCAGTCTCCCAAATTCATTCTCATTCCATTCTCACTGCCACTGCCCTAGTTTCATTACTCATTTTCCTTTCCTCCTAACTCCTAATAGCCTCCTAACTGATTGTTCTATCTCCTGTTTTCTACTATATCCTTCATACCACAAGCAGAATTTTCTTCTAAAGATATAATTATACCTTTGCTTGTACCAAAAGTTCTCAGTGCTTCCAGTTACCTATAAAGTCCACAATTCTTAGCCTGTCATTCAAAGTCCCTCATGATCTCACTGTAACTACTTTTAAAATCTCATTTTTAACCAATTCTTCCTCATGTTCCATTCTACAACCACATAAGTCTATTCTCTTCCTCAAAGCTCATGCACTTTGCTGCCTCCATATCTCAGATCATGTTGTCTCTCTTGTTTATAATGCCTATTTCATTCATTTCCATCTGTTTAAATTCTATTCTTTCCTTAAGGTCTACCCTAATGCTACCATCTACTGTATGCCTTCTCCCATCCTTCTTGGCAGAATGAATAGATCTTGGGTCTTCCCTGGTGGTGCAGTGGTTAAGAAGATGCCTGCCAATGCAGGGGACATGGGTTTGAGCCCCGGTATGGGAAGATCCCACATGCTGTGGAACAACTAAGCCCATGTGCCACAACTACTGAGCCTGCGCTCTAGAGCCCACGAGCCACAACTACTGAGCCTGCACACCACAACTACTGAAGCCCATGTGTCTAGGGTCCGTGCTCTGCAACAAGAGAAGCCACTGCAATGAGAAGTCTGTGTACCACAACAAAGAGTAGCCCCCACTTGCCACAACTAGGGAAAGCCCGTGTTCATCAACAAAGACCCAACACAGCCAAATTAATTAATTAATTAAAAAAAGAATGAATAGATCTTTATTCTGCAGGCTCATATTATTTTATTTATACTTTTCTTATCATACTCATCTTATGACTGATATTATATAAAACATCTGTGTGTGTGTCCATCCTTTCCATCATGACCCCTCATCTCTCTTATTCATCTTTGAAAATAATAGGTGCTTTTAAAATGTTCATTGAATGGAAGGAAAAAGAAATATGACACATGGGATTAGGGAAAGATAAAATGAGATGCAGATGCAAAGAAAGAGCTATATAAAAACACAATAAAATAAAAAGATATTGAAGAAGAAGCTGAAGGCCTACTATAGGTTGGATCCTTTAAACAAGAATTCAGAACACCTATGAGCTTGTATCATAGGAAATATATAATTGAGACTGATGATTCACATTAAAAATATCTTTTTGTAGAAGCTGTTTGATGTTTTCTTAGAATAAAAAGGCTCACAACAGAAAATATAATAAAGGAGTAAGTGGATGTGTGAAATTGAGGATAAACAAGAAAGAATAATTTTGATAGCATTTATAAACTGAAGTATTTATTTTTTCCCCTTTTAATTACAGCAAATCCAAGGTTAGGACCATTTTATATCTGTGTTTGCACATCTTCTCACAATTGTATGATTGTGGTCACAAACATTTCCCACATTACTCATACCTCAACTGCCATGACACTATTTCTTATTCTAAGACTAGGTCTTAATGGAGCCAGGCAGTTTGCAAAGGAAAAGCAAAGACAAACTTACAATTTTAGTTTCAAAGATTGATGCCCTCTTTCGGTGATCTTAAACGAATATTTATTAGATTATGTGCAAAATTTTGTCATTGTTACATTTTGACAAGTCAAATCATGCCACTTCTATGAAATTTGCACAGATCTGTGATTTTATTAAAATAAAAGTATACCTCCAGGATAATAAAGATATTAATTACTATTTCATTTCACTAACAAATAGTTTTTGCACATAAGTGTATGCATTGATAATTTAAACATTTCAGAGTTCTATTAGGAGAAATAACACATGGCATGTAGTACACTTAATCTCTCTCAACTTCATCATTATTTAAGATCTATGGCAAAGGTCAAACCAACTGTTTTAGTAGGCTTAAATGCCTAGAAACAGATGGCCATAAATATATGGTGCAAAGCATCCATGTATGTGCAGGAAACGTACCTTGGGGGCAGGATTTCCAGCTGAGAAAATCTGACAGATTGTAAATCCTAACCTCATGTCACTCTTAGATAAGGGCATCTGTGCCAACAAGGCAAGCTCTGGTATAACTTTTTGTAAGAGCAAAAACATACAAATCATTCATTACCAGGCATTTAAAAAAGACATCTCTGAGCCAACTTGGAACGTATGAAACTTCTCAAAATAGAACGAAGATAAATGCTTTACTTTATATTTCCATTAACTGTTCTCAAAATGTATAAACAAAAGATATTTCAACTGAATATTCATTAACTTTATTTAAGAATTGTTATGCTCCAGGTATTGTGATAGAGGCTGCAGGGGACTCAAAGATGATTAAAAAAAAACCACATAAGTTGTGTTCTCTAGGTGCTTTTACTCTGATTGGTGGGATAAGAAAAGTCAGAACTTAAGACTGAAATCAATAGATACCCTCAAAAAAGGTCTAAAGCAGAACTGGGTTTGCATTAGACATACATTTTTATCCAATATCATTTGGGGTACTACCCTTGTATCAATCTACAGTTCTGATGGTTCTGTTAATTATTGTGCCACTTTGCCTCTGCCTCAGTCCCCTTCCCCCAGGGTGATCATGTGACACGAGCTGGTCAACCTGACTAGCCTGTCCTGTGCCACAGTGATTGGTCTGTGTATGGGCACATGACCAAAGTAGGGTGTCCTAAATATTTCCCTCCCTCTCTCCAGAGCTATTGATATTATCTACACTTTTTTATTCTGCTCTGAGCCCTGGAAGGCTGACCTTCAAGAAATAAATTAATGGACTTCTTTGTCCTCTGTTTTATTTTTGGGTTCAGCCAATGAGGAGCCTCAAGAGATTAAAATAAGGGAGGGAGGAAAATGAGGCCAGCCAGGATATTTATTCCTGTGGTTCTTTCTTTGCAAGTTTGCTGTGAATTGGCTGCATCCCTCTACTGAAGTCACAGCACATGCCAGGTGACCTTCTCCATACAGCTACCCTCTCTGGGCTCATGTAACTATCCCCACACATTATCTCTTCTGGTCCAGTGAGGATAACATCTATCCTCAGTTGTAATTGCTGCAAAATTCTTTGCAGGTTTCCCCAAACTCTGAGAACAAATTATGCAGGTTGAGTCTGCCCTCAATTCCTGATGGGACCCTGATAGACATGAACAGTCAGAGTCTTCCTTCATATATGGAGAGAGAGAGGGGAGGGGGAGAGGGAGAGAACGAGCTCATGACATTGTTTGAGCCTCAGGATCCAGTCATGGTTTAAATCATCTCTACCCTTTGGCTATCCCACTTTTGTGAGCCAATAAATTCCCTTTTTGCTTGAACTAGTTTGAGTTGCAATTCTGTCACTTGCAGCTAAAATAGTCCTGAATAATACAGGGCTTAAAAGGAAGAAGCTGTATCACCCAGTTTGGGAGATCAGTAAAGCTTTCATGGAGCAGATGGCAAATGAGAGGAATTCTGAAGGGAATGTGACTTTCACAGCAAAGATGGGAAAAACAAATGCTTTTCAGTGAGAGAAAACAATCTGAATGAAGACATGGAGGCATAAAAATGTTCAAGGAATAGTGAAATTGACCAGTTTTGCTGGACCATACAGTATAGGTAGTGGAAAAGTAATGGTAGATAAAGCTGGGAAGGTTAGATTAGGGCTTGACTTGACTAAAACATTTGGGATGAAGTAGGGGCATAGATTTCTTGGCTGTAGCAGTGGCAGTTTTCTCCATGAGACAGCATGATTGAAATGTCTTCCTGAGGTGGATTATAGTGCTTTATTTCTTTTACTAGCTACCTATTGCTAAATGAGAAATCACCCTAGAAATGAGTATCTTAAAACAATAGACAGTTATTATTTCACAGTTTCTGTGGATCAAGAATTCAGGAGCAGCTTAGCTGAGTAGCTCTGTTTTGAGGTCTCTTGTGAGGTTGTAGTCAGGATGGCAGCTGAGGTTGCAGGCATCTGAAGGCTTAACTGGGAATGGAAGATCCACTTCCAAGAATGCTCATTCACTCACATGGCTGCTAGCAGGAGGCCTTGGTTCCTTGCTGCCTGTGGACAGAAGTTATTGCCACACTGACCTCTCCACAGAGTTTTGAATGTCCTCATAAATTGACAGCTAGATTTTCCCAGAGCAAGTTATCCTAGACAGAGTAAGGTGGAAACTGCAATGTCTTAAATGACCTGTCCTCTGAAGTCACACTCCATCATTTCCACAAAATCCTATTTGTACACAGGTCAGCCAATTTTACATGGGAAAGAACTACACAAGGGCATGACTGCCAGGATGTGGGACCCATTGGGGCCATTTTGGAGGCTGGCTACCACAGTTTCAATTTTCTGTCTTGATGAAAACCTGTAATTTGTATGCCGCAGTAGGGCAATTAGTACTCTGAGGTTTCACCATTAATGCAGCTGATTTCATATGTTTTGATAGTTCTATAACATTTCTCACAGACTCCTTGATACCATGCTTATATTGGGACCATTGTATGGAGGGTTTTGAATGCTAGGCTGAATTGGCATCAGTTGTTTTATATTCAATCATTTCATGATGATATGTTAATAAGTTATTAATACATCACTTAGAACCCCAAACTTAATATTAAAAATTATAGAAATCAGCATTGCAGTGGTTGTTTCCTAACTGTTAATAAAGGGCAAAAAATAATGAAATACAAATCTCCAGAGGTATTCAAAATATAATAGCTTCTTCCAGCCACCTGCAATAATTTGGCTATGAACTGGGCTGAAGGCAAAAGATAGACAGATTATCTCTTAAGATCTGTTCTCATCCTATGATTTCTTGATCACTATTTAAATTTGAATTGTGATAATATTTGAATGGTGATAATAAAAACCTCTTTCAGCTGTAATTTTTGGGTGGAGAAATAGTTTGCAGAGAACCATCTGTAATTGTCTCTTATTTTATAGGGCACATATGCTAATTTGTCCTTGGCTACATGGGTGTTTTAAAATCTTTTAATCAAAATTCTTTTGGTAGCAATACTCACCCAAGCTAACTGAAGAAAAGGGGGTGTTATTGTAAGGATACACTGGAGTCTGCTCTCATGGCAACTGTACCTCTCTTTGCAGATCTCCTCCACTCTCCTTTCTCTCTACCAGTTGACTTCCTCTTGAAGAACACCCCCTTTTCTTCAGGTAGCCTATTTATCTTGATTATGGCCATATACAACATGGATGCCTTACACAATGGCTGCTCCAGCTCACTTTACATCAAGACAAATCTCAATACTTCTTTCAGCTTCTCTTATACTGTATCTTCTATCTATGTCATGTATTTAGAATTTCCTGAACAGGGAATCTGGTTGGCCTGGGTTATCTTTTTAAACAGGCCTCAAGTCTAGGCATAAATCTTGGCAAGCCATGGATTCTCTTGGGTCAGCTTTATTCTTTTTCCTCCAAAGGTTAGAGGCTTGAAATTGTGTGGTATTTAAAACATGATTGCTGCCTTTTGGAAGGATGTAGGAGGGGTAGCTTCCAGGAGGTACAGTGGCAATGGTAGACATTGGTACTACAGAAATACAGAGACAATTCCTGCTTTTTAGTAAGTATTTCATATATTTATCTCAAAACTCCTATTCTATACCTATAGAGAATGCAAAATATGGTTCAAATGACCTCATCATATTCAAACTTGTCACAAAATTAGTCCAAACATGAAATGATTCTTTCTACTCTTAATGGTTTGAGTCATACATAGACTTAATAAAACATTATCCTTGAGGATCAGAATCTTAGGTTGTTCAACCATTTCCTGAAAAAGACTAATTTAAAATGCTTTTGCATTGAGAAAAAACATGAATGTATTATAGTAAAAACAAACTGTACTAATAAAACACAAATAATAGGAAAGACTACTGGTACAAATTATAGAATATTTAAAAATTTTACTATGAATATTCATGTTATAAATTCTGATGTGATGTTGTGTCAGCAAATTTGGGGAGAAATAGCTTACCCTTTGAGATTAATTATCTCTTTAAATAAGAATTTTTTTCTTATCAAAAATGAAAAATCAAATACAATTAAATGGGAAGCCATCCCATCCTATATTGCAGATTTCCATGTGTTTGTCTAAACTTTTTACTTTGTGCAACCATACAGAAAATTTGCTACGTTCAAACTTTGGGGATAATAAAACAGAAGAAAACAAATTATTTTATTGAAGGATGAAATGCAAATGAATAGTGTTTATACTTAATCTTTCCATTGTGTGTGCTTGAGTATGTTTAGACAATTCTAATTAACTGGATATTAGTTCGATAAAATATAGGGAAACTTTGCAATCAGGCAACTGAATATTCAGTTTAATTATGTTGGTATGCACTTCTATTTGCTTTTAATGCCAAGGATCCACTGGTAAAATGAATGCCCATTTTGTGGTCTGTTATTCATAAAATGTTTAATCCAGTGTTTGATTTACTCTGTTAAATCTTCCTTAGTGAATGTGCTTATTCATCCATGCAGAATTGGGTATGCTGCTTTCTGTTACTATGACATTACAATTAAACAGCTAAAAGAAGAACAGCAAGACTTTCTGTAAATGTTCATGAAATTCCCACAAAATTATTGAGTTTATTGCTTTGTTTTGTAAGGACTATGAAAAAATGCCAATGTGTTCTGAAAATTTCTGTTTCGAAGAAACTGACAAACACAATAGTTACTACAAATAATCATCTTGTTACTAAAGCTAGCACTTAAAACATATTTCTGATATAGTGGAAATGATTCCTGTGATTACACTGAATATTTTTTAAAGATGGAAATGAACATGAACTCAAAGAACCTGAATTTTATACAGCAGAAAATGGATGTAATAATATTTGTACTTATTTGAAATGGAAAGTCTAAGTTGACTTCATCTGTGTATACTGTAAAACTGAGATAGTTTGTGTGCTCACAAAAGTTCTACTTTGTATAATTTCAGGTTGTTTTCTCCAGTAGACTGGACTTTCTCCACTTTTAGCTATGTTTTATTGTCCAGAGCACTTGTGCTTGTGAATTTTTGTTACCACTACAACAACAGGCTTAGACAGAAAATTTTTAATTCAAAGCAAGCTCTAACACTAGGTCTTCATTTTTAAAAACTTTCCATTGTAAGTCTGGAACTTGTAGTAAGATGTTAATAATCTACTTCCTGAACTGTTATTGCTTGTTTTTTGGGGGAGTGTTAAGAGCTATACATTCATACAGACATAGCTATTTTCTAAGAAGCTCTCTTAAAGAACTCAGAGTATTGATGGTTTGTATGACACTCTTGCTTTAGTTTATATAGTAGAAGATCAGTGTCTGGTTAGTTGGTTTTCTACAATATGGTAACGAGATTCTACTGTAGTGGATTCAATTTGTGTGTGTGTGTGTGTGTGTAAAATTATGTGACTGCTGGATCATAAACTGTACTAATAACACTGAAATCTGGGAAGAGTATATAATAGTTCTGGTTCGTCTGGCTCATTACCACTCCTAGAAATTCTTTTGCATGTCCTACTGATGACGGGGCAATAACATCATCTATGAAAACATAAGAAATGCCATTCTAGATCAGACCAATTCCAGCCTAGTGTTTTCTAACGTGTGTTCTGTGGCTTAAAAGTTATTGTGAAATCCTAATAATTCACATGTATATTTATTATAAAAGATTTGAAGAGTCCTCCAGCAAAGAAACCATTTAAATTTAATTGCTCCCTAAATGTATTTGATCATGAAACCCCTATTAATATCCTGAAGAATTACTTTCTCCCCCCAGAACACACTTTGGGAAAGAGATTAACCATGGTAGCAAAAGGGATTTCATAGGGCAGTATTATAGCTCTCCACCCCTTCATCATTTAAGAAATATTTATTGAGCTCTTATTCAATTACAAGCAATCTTCTAGATGCTTGGGTTAGTTCAGTGAACAAAGTTCCCTATCCAAGAACTTATGATTCTTGAATTTATATAAGCCTTTCTTAAATATGTATATTTGTTCAGTTCCCAAGCCATCTTGGAGGGAATACATTTTATATATTTTTTGAGAACAGATTATCTATGCTATGGTACTGCATGTCAAAATAATTATTTACATAAAAAGTCATTTTTTTCAGATATAGTAACTACTTCTGTTATTTAGTTTTCTATTTTGTTTCATAATCACCATTTCACAAAAAATATAAATGACAGCTAAAAGAATAAAAATAAGCTTTTTTTTAAGACCACAAGAAAATTACAGAGAAGAAACTAAACAGATGTGAGCAAAAGGTAGGAATCATGAATAATACCTCCCTTTCTACACTAAATAAATATGGTCACTTAGAGTAGTTACTATAATGTTATTTGTTTAAAAAGTTATTTTTTGATCACATGAATTTGAAACTCGAGGATCAGAAAAATATTTAAGTGATCAATATGGTGTTATAGTATCACAAATAAGAATTTAAAAATTCACAAGTAGGATAAAGTCCAAATGAGAAAATGCTAAATCACCAGTATATACATTTAACATTTTGACATATATTGCCAAATCACCATCCAAAAAATTATATCGATTTCGACTTCTATTAGCAATGTATCAGTGTGCCCACTTCCCCATGCATTTACCAATGCCATATTATCAAATATTTTCATTTTTGCCAATCAGATTGGTGAAAGTTGTTATCTCCCTCATGCTCAAAATGACTACTACTACTGCTGAGGTTACTACTACTAAGAACAATATTTATTGAGTGCTTACTACCAGTCAAATGTAGTTTTAAGCACTTTATTTATTTATCCCTCATAACCACCTTGGAGGGTTAGTAATATTATTGTCACCATTTTACAGATGAGGAAACTGAGATTCAGAGAGAGTAAATAATTTACCTGAGACTGTTCAGTTGGATGGAATAGAGACTCAAACCTGAACTCATAACAATTATCCTATATTGCCTCTCTAAGAAAAGGCTGTTCATTGTAGTACCACTTATAGTAGCAAACGACTAGAAAAAACTAAATATCCATCAATAAAGGAATATTAAATAAATCATGGTGTAACCATATAATGGAATTACAGGAAGCCATTAAAAATGAGGCACCCCTATATGTACTGAGAATACAGGATCTCCCAAATATGTATTAAATGAAAAAATAAAGGTGTAAAGTAAGGAATAATGTTTACAGCATGTTACTGTCTGTGTCAAAAAAGAAATAAAGGGATTACTGCTCCTCTCATATACACACATACACACACACACACACACACACACACACAATCTTTAGCAGGATTCACTAGAAACTGATAACAGTGTTTATTTCTGGGGAATACAACAGGGGTCCATGAGGGTATGGAGACTTACTAATATGTCTTTGTATGACATTCTGTGCTGATTTAATTTTTTATTAACTACGTGTGTATTACCTGTTCAATTATAAACACAAAACCTGCTGATGAAACATTTTGCTGGACAAGCAACTCATTTTATTCCCATTTAAAAGTGTACTCTTGTGTTGTTTCCTGAAGAATTCCTACACCATATTATTCATCCATTCACTAAGCAGGTTAAAATTTATTTGTTTTTGACAAATAAAAAATCCATATATTTAAGGTATACAAGTATAGAACATGATGTTTTGATATATGTATACAGTGTGAAATGCTTACCATAATAAAACTAATTAACATATTCATTACCTCCCATAGTTACCTTTTGTGTGTCTGTGTGTGGTGAGAACGCTTGAGATCTACAGTCATAGCTAAATTCATGTATACAATACATTATTATTGACTATAGCCATCATGCTGTACATTAGGTTTCCAGAACTTATTCATCTTATAACTAAAATTTTGTACCCTTTGATCAATAGCTTCCCTTTTTTCCTACCCCCAGCCTCTGGTAACCACCATTCTACTCTTTGCTACTATGAGTTTGACTTAAAATTTTTTTTTACAATTCCACTTATAAGTGAGATCATGTGACATTTGTCTTCTGTGTCTGGCTTATTTCACTTAGCATAATGTTCTCCAGGTTCATCCATGTAATTTCCTTCTGTTTTAAGGCTAAATAATATTTATATCTAGTATACATATATATGCCACATTTTCTTCATTCATCCATTGATGAACACTTAAGTTGTTTCCATATCTTGGCTACTGTGAATAATGCTGCAATGAATATGGATATCTCTTCAAGATAGTGTTTTTATTTGCCTTGGATATATACTCATAAGTGGAATATTTTTGAGTGTCTATTTTTTGCCACGCACTGAATGATGTACTGGGAATATAATAATGAACAATATAGGAACAGTCTTTGACTTTGTGGAACTTACCTTCTAAGAGGATGGCAGATATGAAACACGTAATTGCATAAGGAACTTGATATTTCCCATCATGAAAAGTTCAACAGAGGAGGAGTATAGGGTGAGATCCTAAGATAGACCGAGGCACCTGCCAGATTATGTGTTGTTTCGAATGAACTGCAAAATGAGGATTAAGCTAGAAGAAAGGGGGAAGAAGGATCAAAGTTCACCTCAGGAACATGGAAGAGCATGTGGGAAGGCCCTGAAGTAGGAAGAAGTATGGGATATCAGAGGAAAGGAGGGAGAGCCAATATGGCTGGAGCTTAGAGAAAAGTGAGAGGTATGAGATGAGACTGTTGAGTTCAGCAGGGCCTTTTACAACACGTTGAAAATCTTGGAGTAGATTTTAAGAGCAATAGGTTATCATGAACCTTTTAGGTAAAGGAGAACATGATCAGGTTTGAATTTTTAAAAGTTTACCGGCAGTGTGGGGAGTGGACTGGGGAGAAGCAAGCATGAATGAAGTGTCCAGCTGGGATCTATTGCAGTTTAGGAAGAGATTATGGGGGCAGAACAGATTTAGAGGTGGATATATTTACAACATATCTTTGAGATAAATCTGGCAAGAGTTGCTGATGGATTGGTTTAAGGGTGAAAGAGAGTAATGTATCAGGGATGATCCTTAAGTTTTTGACTTGAGTAACTGATTGGAAGGTGGTACCATTTCTAAGCTGGGAAACACTAGACGAAGAGGTTTGGGAGTGGGGATGAAGTATTCAGGAATTCAGTATTGGACATGTTCAGAAAAGATATTGAGTAAGGGGTTGGATATATGGATTTGGAGCTCAAAGGAAAGGCATAGAGGAGACCATTAAATTACTGGTCTGTAAAAATATGATACATCAGATCCCACACTTGAATAAGCTTCTGAATACAAGGTAAATGTTCAGGGAATTGTGATTTTTCAATTCAGGAAAACATTAAGTAAAAAATCAATGTCACAGTGATTTAACAGGGTACTCAATCTGTAGGTATCCATCATCTCATTGTATTGTGATTTATCCAAATAAAATATTTCAGTTCTCAAAAATAGATGTCCTTAGAATAATAAAATAGACAGCAATTAAGCTGCTTTGCTTTATGCTATTTTATTGATGTTGTCAACTCTCACATTTATTTTTGCCTTGCAAAAAATTAACAAAAATACATTGGGAGGAAAAGGTATTTTAAGCGTTTTCTCTATGCAGATGCTTTATATTTTTCAAATATAATAATCTTTTCTATGCCCAGAGAGGATGTGATAACTTTAAAGAAAGGGCAGCTAAGTATAGGCTGTCATTTTATCTTTTTGAGGGTTGTGCTCTCTATCCTCAGGGGGAAGAAAAGGATTTTAAATTTGGGGAAAAACATAGTGGAAAATTAGCACTACAGCATAATTACTTGTTTATTTTGTTTTACTTCACTAGATGTAAACTTCATTAAGACAGGGTTTTTTTTTCTGTTTTTTCATTGCTGTAATCCCAGCATCTAAATCAGTGCCTTGCACATAGTAGGTACTCAATGAGTATTTAAGGAAAATTAAATGAGTTAATGAGTTGTAGCTTCACAGTGTGATTATATTTGTTAGGAAATTTCTGAATCTATAGTACTTACCATCTATTAGAGGAATCAGAGCCAAGCTTAGTTCAGCAAACACTTACTGAATTCCTACTATACGCCAGGCTTATGTTAGATGCAGGGGGTAAAAAGATAAGTAAGGCACAATCCCTGTCATATAGGGGCTTATAATTTAGGGTATTGTATATCTGGGTATGTATTTTGGGGAATATGTGTCCAGTATAGGAACCAACATAAATGCAAATAATTTTCAGTGTAATATGGGAGGTTATGACAGAGGGGTAGCACAATGTAGGGTAATATAACCCAGTATAGGGAAGAAATGTAAGAAGGAGGTGGTGGAAATGACTCTCAGCCTTGGGGATAATTGTTAGCTAGAGAACGGGAAGATCATTCCATGATGAAGGAACAACAGTGTGACTGGGGAACCACAAACAGCTCAGAGGTCAGTCAGGTGGTGTAAGGGAAGGTCCACCACTGCACTCTCTGAATTATCTTGAAACTCTGGTAAAATAACTACACAATGAATTTCTGGGATCCGAAAATTACCCTCCCTCACTCCCATGCATTCTCTACCTCTTTTTTGCTTTGGAATTGTCAGACAGCAAAGCATTTTAAATAACGGGGCTGGCGGTACGGGTGGGAGGATGCCGACCTTGAAAATACTTAGCAGAGCTACATTAGCTGCTTGGCACAGGTAATCTAAATCCTCTTCAACAAATACAATCACTTGAATATAAAGGCCACTTTACCTTGATCATTTCTGTGGTACCTTATTGGGAAAATCTTGTATGAACTCCTTGTATACATATATAAAACCAGATTCAGAATCAATAAACGCCTATCAAGCAACTACTATGTTTTCATAACTTTTTTCCCTCCTGTAAAGCAAGACTAATTTTGCATATGTATATGGCCAAGGTGGCTGATCGGACTAACTAGAACAAATGCAGATGCAATGACGGTTCCATTCTGGCGAAGCTAGGGCGAGATTTTTTGTGGGTTTTCATTGGGGAGACAGAGACAAAAAAGATAAGGGATAGAGTTTGAAGGTATTGGTGTGAAAAATTATGCCTCGCAGGCCAAAACGAAAATACAGACATGCTGGGGGAAACAAACAGTTTCCAGGCTGGAATGAAAATTTCCTTTCTTCACAAAGCAATCCCCTTTCAATTTCACTCCGCCCTCCTTGTCTCCTAACAATTCTTGCTTCATCATTGTCAAGGGGTTCCCAGGTCTTCCCACATTCATCCTAGCCATCAGAGTAAAAATCTACAACTCTTTTCTACCCCAAAACTCCAGGCTAAAAGTGTTACTGCACTCAGCCTGGAAAATGAATCGAGCTTTTAACATTCGCATAAAACATTTCAAATACAATGCTGTAGCCGCCTATCTGGACCCGCCACCCAGGAACTACAATACCCAGAATGCAGTGTTTTCCCTTCCGCCTTCTACCACAGCAATGCTTAACTTGATCTCATTTCCACAAGCAATAGTCACATGACACGTTTCCTGTCAAGATGGCGGATAATCTACCTTCGGAGTTTGATGTGGTCGTAATAGGGACGGGTATGTGTGGCTCTGGTACTCCCTGGACACAGTGTAGGAAGTCTTTCCCGTTCCTACCTTCTCTGTCAGTGGCGAGGGTCGGCGAGAAATGTTGGGGGTCGAGCGTGAGAGGGAGGACGGAAAGGAAGCGAAGTAGTCTGGAGCCAGCGCGGGACTTGGCAGCTGCAGGGAGGGGCTTGGACCCGCGGTGCTTAGCGCCATTTGAGTAGGGGTCGATCTGCTCGATGTCGATTGCTGAGGTTGGTTGCTGCGGGTGATTCCTGTAATTTCCTTAGAGGGAGGTGGGTTTGCAGTGTCATGAGAACGGAGGGTGGGGATTTTGTCAATGGAGACACCTTTGGCATGACATAATTTCCTCCTTGTTAGTTTCAAGGTGATATTCCCCATCATTTTGTCTCGCCATTTTATAGGAATTTTTCATATATTTATGTAATCCTAAGGTGCAGTGCAGCTCGGATACATTTTGTTACTCAGTTGTTGCCCGTGTACGTTTTAATTTACTAAGGCGATGAAATGGATTCTTTTATGTTTTGCTGAGAAGCCTAGGGGGTTGTAATTTGTTGTGGTGGCCATTATTCCTGCTTTATGGTGCTGAAAGAAATCATTTTGCTTTATACCACCCACCTATCTACCAACAGCTAAATGAGCTGAGAACAAGCGTCTGTGAGTCCAGTTCAGGTGTGTGATCTTATCTTCCCCTTGTTTTCCCATCATTTATTCTTCATGTTTTGGGTGGTGCCAGAACTCCCCCTGCAATTTATAGTTGACAAATTACACGTACAACACGTGGCAGAAAACATTTGGCAGCAGTTGGTATTTTGTTTTTCTTAACAGTGTAAAGGGTGGATTTTAGATGGGGTGAAATAATTTGTTGGGTGGGGTTTTCTCCTGTCTACGGAACGTGGGAGGCTGGGGAACCCCGGTGGTTGAGACCCTGTCCACTGTGTTGAATTCAGTTCATTGTCTTCTTAAACAGTAGGAGCAGCCATGTTTCCAGGTCGGGAGTAAAAATAATAACTACGTATTTTCGAATGCTTATTATTTGCTAATCGACGTGCTAAGCACTTTACAAGCTGTACATAATCCTCGCAACAATCTTGTTAGAGTACGTATTCTTTACACTATACAGAGGAGGCAAAAGGGCTTAGAAAGGTTGCAATTTGCTCAAGATCACACAGCCGGTAAATTTCCAAAGGTCAATTCCATACCAGAAGGAGAATCAGTGGCTCTGACCCTCAGAGTTAACCCATATTAATAGAAATAATTTGGAAAACTTGGTTCTAGACCTTGCTTGGCCATTAACTAGCTGTGTGAGTTGCTAGGGCTAGGAACTTAATCTCTCTGAGCCTCAGTTTCCTTGTTTATGAACATAGGGAGGGTAAACTAGATAACCTTTCCAGTGTTGTCTAACCAAAAATTATCTTGTTCTAGTTGTACCTGGGTAATTGTTTTCAAAACAGCAAGGACATGTTTATTCTCAACCTGAAAACTGCATGGCTACAGATAACCTTGCTGTAGCTGCTATGAACAGATGTTGGATGAGAGCTGGAAGGAGTCAACAGACTATTCTCTCCAGTCTATCCTAAAACTTAGAACAATATCCACTTTAGAATAGTTGTTATACCATACTTGGGTCCTATGTTACTGCCTTCTTTTGTTGTTGTTTTACCTTGGCACTTAGGGCGTTTTAAAAATTACTTTGAATCATTAAGATACTTTTTCTTATCTTGATTCAAATTTTAATTGATAAGAGTGCTAATTCTTATCATTAAGTGCTGTTAATTCTTATATGAGACGTATTTTGCCTTCTAGTTCAGTTCATAATATGGATTACATCCATCCTGTTAGAGTCTGTTATGATAGAGGTAGGAAGATTCTGTGAGTGATCCAGAAAATTGCATCAGGGGTATCTGGTGTATTTGGAAAAAGATTCATTTTAGACTTATTTCTGTGAGAGTAACGTTATTTCTCAAAGTGTGGGAAGAACTTATTTGAGTTAGAAGTTTTTCATATCACTTAGTGAACACGTTTTTACTTTTCAAGCACATTCTTTAAATTTATGATATGAAGCTTTGTTTTTAGGTAAGTCAAACTGGAAAAATTGGATAAAAGCCATTTCCCAAATAAATGAATCCAATAATTCCAATCACTACTGAATAAGAATGATTTTTAATGTGTTTGGAATATTTCTCTTCTGAAATAGTTTGCTGAAAGTGGTCTTTAAAATGTGTTTGCCTTACTATATGTACTAGCTTGAGTAAATCATAGAAAAAGCAGTGTTTCAAAGATTCAGTTTTAATAACAAAAGCAGAATTAATCATGCATGTATCAGAAACATGAAGAAATAGGCTATGAGATGCAGTTTTTCTTCTAGCAGATTTAGTTCTAGTTAAATGTCATCAAGAGACAATTGCTTTATCAAGTAAAATAATCTGTGGATAATATTTTAAACCCCTTTGACCTTGATTAATTTGTATTTCTTTTCATTCTTCATAACACAACGTTTTCCTTAAGATCATGTTTTGAAGAGATTATGGGAAAATAAAGTTTTGTATGTATTTTCTTAGTTAAGCCCATTTCCTCCTGATTACAAAATACAGGAAATATCACTAGAACACCCAAAGGCAGAAGAATAAGATAAAGTACTTGAACCATGGAAAATATAGAAGAAAATGGAATAAGGAAGGAGCACCAAATGGAGTCTCAAGGGAGAGGACAAAAATAGATATAGTGAGTTCAATATAAAATAAAAAAAAATTTAATGAAAAAATCCTGACAATTATTTGTAAAAATAGATATAGTAATAAGTGTCTAGAAAATGGCCTTCAGTTTGGGTGCATGGTTGTCATTTTAAAGACATTTTGCCATTTAAAGACATTTGAGTGATAATTTTGTGGGTTACAGAGAAGTATCATCGGTTGCAGGTTAAAAGTAGTCCCAGTAGCATAATACCTCACTGCAGGTGACTTATCTGGCAAACTGTGTAATCTGTAACCCGCAGCAGAGCCATCCACTCAACAAAAGGGCAGACAAGATGGAAGTTACAAGAGTTATGGGATAATATCGGCATGCTTCTTACATAGAGGAATCCCTCATTCTCTTATTTAGAGCATATTCTTTCTTATTTTAGAAAATTCTAGCATGCTCAGAGTGTATTAGAAGCATCTTATTAGAAGATATAGGAAACGTTATCAACTTCTGCAAAAGCCATGTTCGGGAGGTGTCATTAGACATAAGTGACAGTTCATATCCTTATGGGAAAGGGGAGAGACAAACACCTAAAATGCAAACTTACATCAGACAGCACAATGACCTGGCACCATTTAGTGTAGTGACAGACTACACATTTTTTAGAATATTCAACCCACATTTACTGAGAACCTAGTCCCTGCCCTTGTGACATTTACTGTGTTGCCTATTCTGAGGAGCTGTTTGGGGTTCCTGACTGTCACATGCTCAGAGCTGTTCTAAGCCAATGTGGCCTTTTCAGTGCATCCTTCTTGCTTTCTGAAGGCCACGTAGATATTCATTCTGCATCCCTTTCCTTACTAAGGTACACCACACATATTATATTTTGGAATTCTTCCCCTAAATGGTCTGTGGAGTAGACTAGCTTAACATTTTTCCTGCAGAGCACAAACACATAGACCCTATTTTGATTTAAGAGTTTTATTGCTAAAGATTATGGGGAAAGAAGTGAGATAACAAAAATAACAAATATGGGGTAAATTACAAGGGGTATTGCTCCTAAATCCTGACTACCTTGCTAGATCATGCTCAGCATAGTCCAAAATCGATGTGGCAGCATGGCATAATGGGAATCACTTAACCTTCCTACTGGGTAACTTTGGGAAAATTGCATAACATCTTGGGACATCAATTTGTTCATCTGTAAAGTGAGAGACTTGAATTAGGTGACCTCTAAGGTAGGCATCTACCAGTTCTAAAATTTACCATTGTGTGTGCATAATTATGACCCTGGGTCCTTGAGAAAAGACAATTCTGTATAGTCCTCTTAAGAAGTCAAGTCAGTGTTTGATATACTTCAGAAATTTTTCTATCAAAATGGTTCATAAAAAAAATTTTCTTGGAAATGATAAGCTGCTTTCATCAGGAAAGGTCATGTAGGTAGCACAGCTCCATTTCTTGATGTTAGTTGAGCATTGAAACTTTAAGGTGGTTAACTTTGGCCAGCAGCTTATTGACTATAATGCTTATGATGGTGGTGGAGTAACTTCACTTCTCTAAACGTTGGGGGATAGTAATGTTGTAGGAGGTATCGTGGAAACTGATTTTTACTAAATACCTGTTTATGCCAGACTCTCTGCCAAGTGATTTCTTATATATGTATCTTATTTAATCCTCTCCCAGGATGCCTGTGTGTGGTTCTAATATCGGAGGATGTCCATACTTTCTCTGCCTGTATTTCCAAATATCCATGAACCTGTAGTCTAGAACAGAGTTGTTTTTTTTTTAAATTGCAAGATGCCACCTATTTGTGGGTCATGAAATCAATTCCAGCATTAAAAAAAACAGAAGTAGAATAGAATATGTATTAGAATATATTACATGTAGTAAGGATGAGTATACTTTTTTTCTTTATTTGGATGCAACATTTTAAAAAATATTTTATTTATTTATTTTTATTTTTGGCTGTGTTGGGTCCTAGTTGCGGCACGTAGGATCTTCGTTGTGGTGTGCGTGCTCTTTGTTGTGGTGCGTGGGCTTCTCTCTAGTTGTGGCGTGCAGGTTTTCTCTTTCTAGTTGAGGTGCGTGGGCTCAGTAGTTGCACTGTGCGGGCTTAGTTGCCCACTTAGTTCCCCGACCAGGGATTGAACCCACATCCCCTGCATTGGAAGATGGATTCTTTACCACTGGACCACCAGGGAAGTCCCAGGATGAGTATAGTTTCATGAAACATATATTTCATGTGTGTATCACTGTGAAGCACACACACATACATATATTCATATATATTTTGGGGGTGGCTAGGGGCAAAATGTTTTAAAGTTTAGAGAATATTGATTAACTGAATAACGTAGTGAGTAGGAATGAAATAATATTTCAAAAGTCATTTGGTTTTACAAATGCTATACCATCCATATGTTTTATTTACCTTGACATGTATGTATCTCATTTGAGAGCATAGTGTAGTGATTGACAAGGTGGCTCTGAAATGGGACAGTGTTTGAATCAGCTATGCTGCTTGTGCCACCTCACACATGTTCTTTAATGTCTAAGTTTCAATTTTCTCATCTCTAAAAGAGAATAAATCTCACAGAGCTGTGTTGAGGATTCAATGGAATAATTCTGTAAAATGCTTAGTAAGTGCTCAGAAAACATAGTTGATTTTTATAGCCCATAATACCATACTGAGGTGCTTTTATCATCACTACTGTTACGTGAATGCTTCCAAGGAAAGGCTCATAGTTTTCATGGAGAGCAGTGGAAAGATTCAGGTGTCTGAGTCATCTTCCTCCTCTTCCCATTGGCCGTTTGGTGGGAAAGACCTTTGTGTGTCTGTTACCACTATTTCTATCAGACTTCTTAACTGACGGTTTTCTTTCCTTTTTTTTTTTTCTTCTTTTACTCTGTTTTGTTCACCAGCTTGCATTATTTGTCATTTGTTTTGAACAGATTTGTCTTGTTTGAGGCATAGTGTGAAACTCTTCCTTGTCAGTGTAAGAATGCTGAAGGAGCTAAAGAGAGCTTACAGGTTTTGCTGTTCTGAAAAATGCTTTGCAATTCTTCAGGCATTTATTGATGGAAAAGTATGCCTTTTCTGCGCTCAATACCTCGAAAAGTAAAGGGAATTATATAACTCTGGAGAAGACTCTCTGGAGAGGCTTATGCTTCCCTGTAAATCATAAGTTTGAGCCAGTCCCTCAGAGAGAGGCGCATCTGTTACCAGAGTTCTCTCCGCAGCATCATTTTCATCTCCCATGCCTCACGTCATTTTCTCATTTTCTCCAGTATCCTCATGATGTTTTGGAGAACTCAAGCTACAGCAATTAAAATCAAACATGGCTGCTCACCATCACATTCTCATATTTCACATAAAATCCCAGTGCACAGAAACAATTATAATTCCATGTAATTGAACTGTTACTCATGCTAAATCATCTGCTATTCAGTTTCACTACAGTCTTTACACTGAAAAGTTAGGCTGTGCCTGCTATGTATGTAAATGGTTTAAAAAGTAAAATAGTCTAAAAATCATCAGTTCCCAGTTTATATTAATATGTATATTACAAAACTACATATATATACACATACATGTCAATATATGCACATGTATGTATTATGTATATATGCTAGAGAGATTGGAAACATTTTGGGGATATTTAGTTGTGACCAACAAAATAGGGATACTTTGAAAGATTGATTTATTCTTTTTTGCTTTTCTAATAATCTTATTAAAGGGCAGTGTAAAAAGATGATAATTTATCACAGATACTGATTTCTCCAAGTGTGATTATGAGAGCTATCATGTTATCATAATGGGACTATTTAAAAAATAGTTTGAAAATAGGTGAAGAGACCAGGGGCAGCTTTTCGCCAGGGTAGTGCTTCACTTGAGTGTTTGATCTCATATTAGATTTTACCAAGAGTTTAAGTGGGTAATGTCATACCGCTTGACTGATTTGGTTTATATCACATTTACAAAAGTACCAACATCTGCTTTTTCTCCTGAGTAGTGTTCATACATATCTTTTTTGTCCAGCCTAGTGTTGATGTTGAGTTACAATGGCTTTTGGTTAATGGCAGTTTTAGTCATTTTGTATTGCTTTCAACTGTTTTGGATCATGTATCTGTGATCTGAATTTGCACATTGGTTAAACTGCTTTTCTGTATATGCATTTAAAATAATTATGGAAAAGTTTGCACAAGCTAAAGTACAGACAAAGAAGGTTTTACATACAGATAGCAGGCATATTAGGAAGATGCTGAGTTGTGTTCTAATCCTTAGTTTTCTATGTTACTTTGGCATGAGCTTTCTAGGCCAAATAGAGGACATAGAATTAAATTTAGTATGTACAACACACTGTTAAATATATGAAATTATTTCTGGCATTTATTATGCTGAATCCAATGCTAAGCCCTTAAAATGCATTATCTCATCTGATTCTCACAGTAACCTTGTCGTGTTAGATGCTTATTGTTATCTCCATTTTACAAATGTGGAACCTAAGGCTTAGTTAAGTTTGACCGAGGTCAAACTGTTAAGACTGGAGTTACTCTGGCTAGGTATTAGATTTAGCTGGTTGGATTCTTCCATGTGAAAAAATAGCTTATACTCTCAAGATTAGATTATTGTGTTCTAGCTTAGCAGTTGACAGTTGCTTCATTTTGGGGAGTTACCATTGTTGACATTAAAATCCTGATTCCAGCACAGCCTTGTGGTGTTAACTCATTATTGACAGCATCATGACATCTGTCAACTCGCAGACCTTTTGATGAAGGTGAACTGAATGACTTGGTTGTGTTTATCCCTTAAAACTGAAAAAACAGAATCAGCCACTAAAGTAATGGCTAGAAATGGGATCAGAAAATACAGTCATATTTCAAGTGATAATCTGTTTCCCTAGGAATTATTCACTGATTACTAGATACGTAATTTCCCACAGAAATAAAACCATTGTTAAAAGTCAGCTATAGGCTATTTGTGCATGTGGGAGGGTTTGCCATTTTGTCTTTTTAAAAAAATGTTTTTTAGTTTTATGCACTTATAAATTGAATTTTCAAGATCAAGTATGAGACTCATTGTTCTGTTTATGAAGCTTTTCTTTTTTTAATTGACTCTTCTTTTGGTTCCTATAATTGTCAACAATTGTCAGCACTTGCAATGGATGCATCTTAATTGACAGAGTAGATGTGGTATCTTTTCCCTCCAAGAGCCGTGTCATTAACAAATAATATTAATAACTAACACTTTTAGGAATATACTTCCAGACCTGTGTGTATAGATGTGTGTATGCTATTCTGTTTTTCACTTCACAGTATGTTATGAACATCATTCCATGTTAATCAAATCTTCTTCCTCAGTGTCTTTTTAAAAAACTTTTCATTTGGAGATAATTCGACTCACATGCAGTTGTAAGAAGTAATATAGGAAGATCCTGTATATGTTCACCCAGCTTCCCCCAGTGGTAAGTAAGATCTTGCATAACTACATGTAGCATAACCAGGTAATTGACCTTACCCAGTGACCTTATTCAGATGTCACCAGTTTTACATGTACTTGTGTGTGTTTAGTTCTGTACAGTTTTATCACATGAAGATTGGTGTCACATCCAGATACAAAACAGTTTCATCATACTCTCTCATGATACCTTTTTATAGCCATGGACACCTCCCTCCTACCTACATCCCTAAACCCTGGCAACCCCTAATCTGTTCTTCATCTTTACGATTATGTCATTTCCAAAAGTTTATTAAATGTCATATTAAGTAGATGCTTAGTAAATATTATTTTCTATAAATGTCCTGTCATTTATTTAAATTAGCAACTTTTGTTGGACATTTAAGGTTTTCAGTTTTTCACTTTCATAAACTAAGGCTGTGATGAACATGGTGTGCCTAAATCTTTTGTACGTATTTAATTATTTCCTTAGGATAAATACCTAGAACTGTAACTGTTAAATTGAATTATAGAGGTGGTTACGTAAAGCTTTTGATTTGTATTGATGAATTGCCTTAAGGAAAGTTTGCCAGTCTAATCTCACCAGCGGAGTATGAGAATGCTTATTTTCCCATAGTCTTTCAACATTGTCTATGAATGTCTTATTCTTAATTACTATCAACATCATAGCCAAAAAAAATATTTCCTTGTTTGCATTTACATTTTCAGATCATAAGTGAGGTTGACTATTTAATAGGTATATTGGTCAATTATGTTTCTTTTGGAAATTGCCCTTACCCATGTTTCTATTGTGCCATTTTTTTCTTTTCAACATGTAATAATTCTTTATATACTAAAGACTTTAAATCTTTATCATGTATTTTGTAAATTTGCCTTCTATTTTTATGGTGGTTTCTCATGTATGAAACTTTATAATTTTCACGTAGTGAAATCTATCAAATGTTTTTTTCTTTTATGGTTACTGCCTTTGGAGATATGCATAGAAAGCCTTCCCCTCCAAGATTAAGTAAATATTGATGCTTAGTTTCTTTTTTAACATTTTATTTTTTACATTTAAATTTTAATTCACCTTAAATTTACTTTGTTGTAGATTATGAGGGTATTTTCCTTCTAAATCATTAGCTGGTTATTCTAACACCATCGATCTATTCTTTCTCCACTGAATTGAAATACTTCCTTTATTTTTTTTCTATTATATGATCAGATTTTGGACTTTCTGCCAGTAATCTGGGTGTCTCTTTGAGTGTAGTCGGAACTATAAAGTGGGAATAGACTGGGTCATCTGATCTGTAGAGAAATGATAACTTTCCCTCTTTGAAATCTCAAGAAACACAAGGCAATATTTGAATATATAAAAAATTATAGCATCTACTCTGAAAAATAGCAAACTAAAAGAAAAAGGAAAACAGAGTAGGAGTATTTGCAACTCATAACAAAGAACTAATTACATAAAAATAATACCTTCAAATTTATATGAAAAATGTCAAGATCTCTACAGGTAAATGGGCAGAGAGTGTAAACAGACAAGAGAGGTTACAAATAGTCAACAAACTTCAGGGAAAATATTTTTTTCTGATTAATAGTCAAATGCAAAATAACCTGATAATTAAAAACACTAAATTAAGGGAGTAGTCACTAATTGTTGATGAAGTTGTATTCAGTTGAAATGCTGATGGTATTATAAATTGGGACAACACTTTGGCAGAGTAACAGTTCGTACCAAGAATTGTCAATATGTTCATTCCCTTAGACTCAGTAACTCCAGATCTGAGAATTTATTGTGAGAAAAATCATTCAATAGAGGTAAAAAGCTACAAGGGTGACAACATCTATTTTAAAGCGGCTTATCATAGTAAAGTTTGGAAATAATGTTGTATGTCGAAGAGCCCCGATGTCTCAAAGGATTCTGGTGGACTGATGGAGTAGGCAGTTTTACAGTGTGGCCTAGGATATTTTTTATTACAGAATATCATACATACAAATGAAATATATGTGTGTGTATGTATACATATTTTTAATTTCTTTCTTTCAGTGAACAATAACAAAGTGAGTGGCACGTATGTATGACCCACCTAAAGAAAAAGAACACTACCAGAATATTACCAGTACCTTAGGAGCTCCCTGGGTGCACCACCATCCATCTCCCCTTCCTTTCCCACAGCTGTAACCATTATGGTAAACTGCTTTAATTGTCCTCTTGTTTTTTTAAAGTGTTTTTTATCACGTGTATATCACCAAACCATATGTTGTTAGTTTTTCCTGTTTTTGACACTTGTCTAACTTTTGGAATTCTACTCTATGTATTCTTTCTGTGACTTGCTTTCCTTGGTCAGTGTTATGCTTGTGAGATTCATCTGTACAGATACATATAGCTGTAATACCCCCACATACTCCCACATACACACACACACACACACACACACACACTCACACTCACACACTGCTATTATATAGTATTCTAGGCTTGCAAATCTTCAACTTCAGTAGGTTATGCATATTCACCAAAATAATTGTATTTATTTGCCCTTTGGTTTTCAGCTTTTCAAGGCCCCTGCCTCCCTCAGGAAATGTATAATGTCATAAACACACATTCACGACAAAATAAGATCGTTAGGTACACGTCATTCTGCAACTTTTTCAGTCAATAATTCTCACCTTTCTCTCCATTCCAGGACTGTTTTATCCCATGTAGCATCCCAGTACTGTTTAGTAGTATCCCAGTACTGTTTTATCCCATTGCTTTACAATGGTGTGTTAGTTTCTGCTTCATACCAAAGTGAATCAGTTATACATATACATATGTTCCCATATCTCTTCCCTCTTGCGTCTCCCTCCCTCCCACCCTCCATATCCCACTCCTCTAGGTGGTAACAAAGCACCGAGCTGATCTCACTGTGCTTTGCGCCTGCTTCCCGTTAGCTATCTATTTTACATTTGGTAGTGTATGGATGTCCATTGCCACTCCCTTACTTTGTCATGGCTTACCCTTCCCCATCCCCATATCCTCAAGTCCATTCTTTAGTAGGTCTGTGGATTCATTCCTGTCTTAACCCTAGGTTATTCATGACATTTTTTTCCTTAAATTCCATATGTATGTGTTAGCATAAGGTATTTGTCTTTCTCTTTCTGACTTACTTCACTCTATATGACAGACTCTAGGTCCATCCACGTTATTACAAATAACTCAATTTCGTTTCTTTTTATGGCTGAGTAATATTCCATTGTATATATGTGCCACATCTTCTTTATCCATTCATCCGATGATGGACACTTAAGGTGTTTCCATCTCCTGGCTACTGTAAATAGGGCTGCAATGAATATTTTGGTACATAACTCTTTTTTTTTCTAACATCTTTATTTGGGTATAATTGCTTTACAATGGTGTGTTAGCTTCCGCCTTATAACAAAGTGAATCAATTATACATATATTCCCATATCTCTTCCCACTTGTGTCTCCCTCCCTCCCACCCTCCCTGTCCCACCCCTCCAGGCGGGCACAAAGCACCGACCTGATCTCCCTGTGCTATGCAGCTGCTTCCCACTAGCTATCTACCTTACGTTAGGTAGTGTATATATGCCCATGCCTCTCTCTCGCTTTCTCACAGCTCACACTTCTCCCTCCCCATATCCACAAGTCCGTTCTCTAGTAGGTCTATGGCTTTATTCCTGTCTTATCCCTAGGTTCTTCATGACATTTTTTTTCTATAATTCCATATATATGTGTTAGCATACGGTATTTGTCTTTCTCTTTCTGACTTACTTCACTCTGTATGACAGACTCTAGGTCTATGCACCTCATTAAAATAACTCAATTTTGTTTCCTTTTATGGCTGAGTAATATTCCATTGTATATATGAGCCACATCTTCTTTATCCATTCATCCGATGATGGACACTTAGGTTGTTTCCATCTCCGGGCTATTGTAAATAGAGCTGCAATGAACATTTTGGTACATGACTCTTTTTGAATTTTGGTTTTCTCAGGGTATATGCCCAGTAGTGGGATTGCTGGGTCGTATGGTAGTTCTATTTGTAGTTCTTTAAGGAACCTCCATACTTTTCTCCATAGTGGCTGTACCAATTCACATTCCCACCGGCAGTGCAAGAGTGTTCCCTTTTCTCCACACCCTCTTCAGCATTTATTGCTTCTAAATTTTTTGATGATGGCCATTCTGACTGGTGTGAGATGATATCTCATTGTAGTTTTGATTTGCATTTCTCTAATGATTAATGATGTTGAGCATTCTTTCATGTGTTTGTTGGCAATCTGTATATCTTCTTTGGAGAAATGTCTATTTAGGTCTTCTGCCCATTTTTGGATTGGGTTTTTTGTTTTTTTCTTATTGAGCTGCATGAGCTGCTTGAAAATTTTGGAAATTAATCCATTGTCAGTTGCTTCATTTGCAAATATTTTCTCCCATTCTGAGGGTTGTCTTTTGGTCTTGTTTATGGTTTCCTTTGCTGTGGAAAAGCTTTGAAGTTTCATTAGGTCCCATTTGTTTATTTTTGTTTTTATTACCATTTCTCTAGGAGGTGGGTCAAAAAGGATCTGGCTGTGATTTATGTCATAGAGTGTTCTGCCTATGTTTTTCTCTAAGAGTTTGATAGTTTCTGGCCTTACATTTAGGTCTTTAATCCATTTTGGGCTTATTTTTGTGTATGGTGTTAGGGAGTGTTCTAATTTCATACTTTTACATGTACCTGTCCAGTGTTCCCAGCACCACTTATTGAAGAGGCTGTCCTTTCTCCACTGTACATTCCTGCTTCCTTTATCAAAGATAAGGTGACCCTATGTGCATGGGTTTATCTCTGAGCATTCTATCCTGTTCTATTCATCTATATTTCTGTTTTTGTGCCAGCACCATACTGTCCTGATTACTGTAGGTTTTTAGTATAGTCTGAAGTCAGGGAGCCTGATTCCTCCAGCTGCATTTTTCGTTCTCAAGATTGCTTTGGCTATTCGGAGTCTTTTGTGTTTCCATACAAATTGTGAAAATTTTTGTTCTAGTTCTGTGAAAAATGCCAGGGGTAGTTTGATAGGGATTGCATTGAATCTGTAGATTGCTTTGGGTAGTAGAGTCATTTTCACAATGTTGATTCTTCAATCCAAGTATACGGTATATCTCTCCATCTATTTGTATCATCTTTAATTTCTTTCATCAGTGTCTTATAATTTTCTGCATACAGGTCTTTTGTCTCCTTAGGTAGGTTTATTCCTAGATATTTTATTCTTTTTGTTGCAGTGGTAAATGTGAGTGTTTTCTTGATTTCACTTTCAGATTTTTCATCATTAGTATATAGGAATGGCAGAGATTTCTGTGCATTAATTTTGTATCCTGCTACTTCACCAAATTCATTGATTAGCTCTAGTAGTTTTCTGGTAGCATCTTTAGGATTCTCTATGAATAGGATCATGTCATCTGCAAACAGTGACAGCTTTACTTCTTCTTTTCCGATTTGGATTCCTTTTATTTCCGTTTCTCTCTGATTGCTGTGGCTAAAACTTCCAAAAGTATGTTGAATAAGAGTGGTGAGAGTGGGCAACCTTGTCTTGTTCCTGATCTTAGTGGAAATGCTTTCAGTTTTTCACCATTGAGGATGATGTTGGCTGTGGGCTTGTCATATATGGCCTTTATTATGTTGAGGAAAGTTCCCTCTATGCCTACTTTCTGCAGGGGTTTTATCATAAATGGGTGTTGAATTTTTTCAAAAGCTTTCTCTGTATCTATTGAGATGATCATATGGTTTTTCTCCTTCAATTTGTTAATATGGTTTATCAAATTGATTGATTTGCATATATTGAAGAATCCTTGCATTCCTGGAATAAACCCCACTTGCTCATGGAGTATGATCCTTTTAGTGTGCTGTTGGATTCTGTTTGCTAGTATTTTGTTGAGGATTTTTGCAACTATGTTCATCAGTGATATTGGCCTGTAATTTTCTTTCTTTGTGACATCCTTGTCTGGTTTTGGTATCAAGGTGATGGTGGCCTTGTAGAAGGAATTTGGGAGTGTTCCTCCCTCTGCTATATTTTGGAAGAGTTTGAGAAGGATAGCTGTTAGCTCTTCTCTTAATGTTTGATAGAATTCTCCTGTGAAGCCATCTGGTCCTGGGCTTTTGTTTGTTGGAAGATTTTTAATCACAGTTTCAATTTCAGTGCTTGTGATTGGTCTGTTCATATTTTCTCTTTCTTCCTGATTCAGTCTTGGAAGGTTGTGCATTTCTGAGAATTTGTCCATTTCCTCCAGGTTGTCCATTTTATTGACATAGAGTTGCTTGTAGTAATCTCTCATGATCTTTTTTATTTCTGCAGTGTCAGTTGTTACTTCTCCTTTTTCATTTCTAATTCTATTGATTTGAGTCTTCTCCCTTTTTTTCTTGATGAGTCTGGCTAGTGGTGTATCTATTTTGTTTATCTTCTCAAAGAACCAGCTTTTAGTTTTATTGATCTTTGCTATCATTTCCTTCATTTCTTTTTCATTTATTTCTGATCTGATTTTTATGATTTCTTTCCTTCTGCTAGCTTTGGGGTTTTTTTGATCTTCTTTCTCTAATTGCTTGAGGTGCAACGTTAGGTTGTTTATTCGAGATGTTTCCTGCTTCTTAAGGTGGGCTTGTATTGCTATAAACTTCCCCCTTAGATCGGCTTTTGCTGCATCACATAGGTTTTTGGTCGTTATGTCTCCACTGTCATTTGTTTCTAGGTATCTTTTTATTTCCTCTTTGATTTCTTCAGTGATCACTTCATTATTAAGTAGTGTATTGTTTAGCCTCCATGTGTTTGTATATATTACAGATCTTTTCCTGTAAGTGATATCTAGTCTCATGGCGTTGTGGTCGGAAAAGATACTTGATACAATTTCAATTGTCTTAAATTTACCAAGGCTTGATTTGTGACCCAAGATATGATCTATCCTGGAGGATGTTCCATGAGCACTTGAGAAAAATGTGTATTCTGTTGTTTTTGGACGGAGTGTCCTATAAATATCAATTAAGTCCATCTTGTTTAATGTATCATTTAAAGCTTGTGTTTCCTTATTTATTTTCATTTTGGATGATCTGTCCATGGGTGAAAGTGGGGCGTTAAAGTCCCCTACTATGAATGTGTTCCTGTCGATTTCCCCTTTTATGGCTGTTAGTATTTGCCTTATGTATTGAGGTGCTCCTATGTTGGGTGCATAAATATTTACAATTGTTATATCTTCTTCTTGGATCGATCCCTTGATCATTATGTAGTGCCCTTCTTTGTCTCTTCTAATAGTCCTTATTTTAAAGTCTATTTTGTCTGATATGAGAATTGCTACTCCAGCTTTCTTTAAATTTCCATTTGCATGGAATATCTTTTTCTATCCCCTTACTTTCAGTCTGGTTGTGTCTCTAGGTCTTAAATGGGTCTCTTTTAGCCAGCATATATATGGGTCTTGTTTTTGTATCCATTCAGCCAGTCTGTGTCTTTTGGTGGGAGCATTTAGTCCATTTACATTTAAAGTAATTATCGATATGTATGTTCCTATTCCCATTTTCTAAATTGCTTTTGGTTCGTTATTATAGGTCTTTTCCTTCTCTTGTGTTTCTTGTCTAGAGAAGTTCCTTTAGCATTTGTTGTAAAGCTTGTTTGGTGGTGCTGAACTCTCTCAGCTTTTGCTTGTCTGTAAAGGTTTTAATTTCTCCATCAAATCTGAATGAGATCCTTGCTGGGTAGAGTAGTCTTGGTTGCAGGTTTTTCTCCTTCATCACTTTCAGTATGTCCTGCCACTCCCTTCTGGCTTGCAGAGTTTCTGCTGAAAAATCAGCTTTTAACCTTACGGGGATTCCCTTGTGTGTTATTTGTTGTTTTTCCCTTGCTGCTTTTAATATGTTTTCTTTGTATTTAATTTTTGACAGTTTGATTAATATGTGTCTTGGTGTATTTCTCCTTGGATTTATCCTGTATGGGACTCTCTGTGCTTCCTGGACTTGATTAACTATTTCCTTCTCCATATTAGGAAAGTTTTCAACTATAATCTCTTCAAATATTTTCTCAGTCCCTTTCTTTTTCTCTTCTTCTTCTGGAACCCCTATAATTCTAATGTTGGTGCATTTAATGTTTTCCCAGAGGTCTCTGTGACTGTCCTCAGTTCTTTTCATTCTTTTTTCTCTATCTGCTCTGCAGTAGTTATTGCCACTATTTTATCTTCCAGGTCACTTATCCGTTCTTCTGCCTCAGTTATTCTGCTATTGATCCCATCTAGAGTATTTTTAATTTCATTTATTGTGTTGTTTGTCGTTGCTTGTTTCATCTTTATTTCTTCTAGGTCCTTGTTAAATGTTTCTTGCATTTTGTCTATTTGCAAAATTTTGGATCATCTTTACTATCATTATTCTGAATTCCTTTTCAGGTAGACTGCCTATTTCCTCTTCATTTGTTAGGTCTGGTGGGTTTTTATCTTGCTCATTCATCGGCTGTGTGTTTTTCTGTCTTCTCATTTTGCTTATCTTACTGTGTTTGGAGTCTCCTTTTTGGAGGCTGCAGGTTCATAGTTTCCACTGTTTTTGATGTCTGTCTGCAGTGGCTAAGGTTGGTTCAGTGGGTTGTGTAGGCTTCCTGGTGGAGGGGACTAGTGCCTGTGTTGTGGTGGGTGAGGCTGGATCTCGTCTCTCTGGTGGGCATGTCCACGTCTGGTGGTGTGTTTTGGGGTGTCTGTGGCCTTATTATGATTTTAGGCACCCTCTCTGCTAATGGGTGGGGTTGTGTTCCTGTTTTGCTAGTTGTTTGGCATAGGGTGTCCAGCACTTTAGCTTGCTGGTCATTGAGTGAAGTTGGGTGCTGGCGTTGAGATGGAGATCTCTGGGAGATTTTCGCCGTTTGGTATTCTGTGGAGCTGGGAGGTCTCTTGTTGAGCAGTGTCCTGAAGTTGGCTCTCCCACCTCAGAGGCAGAGCCCTGATTCCTGGCTGGAGCACCAAGAGTCTTTCATTCACACGGCTCAGAATAAAAGGTAGAAAAAGTAGAGAGAATTAGTAGAAGTAGGAAGGTAGAAAGAAAGAAAGAAAGGAGGGAAGGAAGGAAGGAAGAAAGGAAGGAAGAAAGAAAAAGAAATAAAGAGAGAAAGAAAAGGCAAGAAGGAAACAAAGGAGGGAGGGAGGAAGGAAGTAAGGAAGGAGGGAAGGAAGGAAAAAAGACAGAAAGAAGATACAGTAAAATAAAATAAAGTATAATAAAGTTATTGAATTAAAAAGTAATTATTTAGGGAAAAAACAGGACGGATAGAACCTTAGGACAAATGGTGGAAGCAAAGCTATACAGACAAAATCTTACAGAGAAGCATACACATACACCCTCACAAAGGTAAAGGGGAAAAAACCATAAATCTTGCTCTCAAAGTCCACCTCCTCAATTTGGTATGATTTGTTGTCTAAAGGAGGGAAGGAAGGACGGAAGGAAGGAATAAAGAACAAATGTAAAGTATAATAAAGTTATTAAAATTAAAATTAATTATTAGGAAAAAATATTTTAAAAAATGGACGGATAGAACCCTAGGACAGATGGTGGAAGCAAAGCTATACAGACAAGATCTCACACAGAAGCATACACATACACATTCACAAAAAGAGGAAAAGGGGAAAAAATCATAGATCTTGTTCTCGAAGATCTTGCTCAATTTGGGATGATTCGTTGTCTATTCATGTATTCCACAGATGCAGGGTACATCAAGTTGATTGTGGAGCTTTAATCCGCTGCTTCTGAGGCTGCTGGGAGAGATTTCCCTTTCTCTTCTTTGTTCTCACAGCTCACAGGGGCTCAGCTTTGGATTTGGCCCTGCCTCTGCGTGTAGGTCGCTGGAGGGCGTCTGTTTTTTGCTCAGACAGGACGGGGTTAAAGGAGCAGCTGATTCGGGGGCTCTGGCGCACTCAGGCTTGGGGAGGGGAGGGAGGGGCACTGCGTGTGGGGTGGGCCTGCGGCGGCAGAGGCCGGCATGACGTTGCACCAGCCTGAGGCCCGCCGTGCATTCTCCCGTGCATTCTCCCGGGGAAGTTGTCTCTGGATCCCGGGAACCTGGCAGTGGCGGGCTGCACAGGCTCCCCGGAAGAGGGGTGTGGATAGTGACCTGTGCTCCCACACAGGCCCCTTGGTGGCAGCAGCAGCAACCTTAGCGTCTCCCGCCCGTCTCTGGGGTCTGCGGTTTTAGCCGCGGCTCGGGCCCGTCTCTGGGGTTCGCGCTTTTAGCCGTGGCTCGTGCCCGTCTCTGGAGTTCCTTTAAGCATTGCTCTTAAACCCCTGTCCTCGTGCACCAGGAAACAAAGAGGGAAGAAATAGTCTCTTGCCTCTTCGGCAGGTGCAGACTTTTCCCCCGGACTCCCTCCCAGCTAGCCGTGGTGCACTAAGCCCTTCAGGCTGTGTTCAAGCCGCCAACCCCAGTCCGCTCCCTGCGCTCCTACCAAAGCCCAGGCCTCAGCTCGCTGCCCCGCCCGCCCTGGCGGGTGAGCAGACAAGCCTCTCGGGCTGGTGAGTACCGGTCGGCACCAATCCTCTGTGCGGGAATCTCCCCGCTTTGCCCTCCGCACCCTTGCTGCTGGCTCTACTCCGCGGCTCCGAAGCTCCCCCCTCCGCCTCCCGCAGTCTCCGCCCGCGAGGGCCTTCCTAGTGTGTAGAAACCTTTCCTCCTTCGCAGCTCCCTCCCACTGGTGCAGGTGCCGTCCCTATTCTTTTGTCTCTGTTTTTTCTTTTTTTTTCTTTTGCCCTACCCAGGTACGTGGGGAGTTTCTTGCCTTTTGGGAGGTCTGAGGTCTTCTGCCAGCCTTCAGTAGGTGTTCTGTAGGAGGTGTTCCACGTGTAGATGTATTTCTGGTGTATCTGTGGGGAGGAAGGTGATCTCCGCCTCTTACTCTTTCGCCATCTTCTCAGCACCCCCCACAAATGCTTTCTTTTTCTTGATTTCTTGTAGGAATTGAAAGACTACTCGGTAGGTGTCAGACTTCTCCGGAGGGATCGAATCAGCGCATGTCCCCGGCGCGGACTGCCCCAGGGCCACAGCTCCGCCGCGCCGGGTCTGTGCTTGGTCAGCTCGGCCGGCCCCCACCACACCTGCAAGCTGCAGCAGCTGCTCCCCTACATAGATATTATTAACAGTATTTTCTCCCATGAGGAAGAAGTCCATAGATATTAAATTTATTAGTATGTTTGATATTTCGTGTGGGTCAAACTGAATTACAATAATTGTCAATTTAAAAACAGTCTTTTTATCTATACTTCTTGGAGTTTCCCTAAGCTACTTCACTGGCAGTTTTTTTTCTTTTTAAGGTAACCACTAAAAAGTAAATATAAGATATAAACCTTTTAACTTATTATTTAATAGGAATGAACAAAACTACTTAAACCTGCGTTGAAATTTAATTTCTGTCTAATTTTGTGATGTCACTTTGAGCAGCTGTGACATGAGTTAAGTGGGTCGTTTTACCTTTGCATTGCTTAATCTAGTCAGTTCTGTACCTAATGTTGTTTATGCTTTGTTTATGATGGTACAGAAGGTCTGTACATAGGGTTGTTTAAATAGTAAAGGATGTGGCTCTCTAAAAGCTTCTTATACTCACAAGTTTTTCCTTGCCAGTAATTCTACTTTATTCCTAAAAAAAAGAAGTTATTCTTTATAAAAAGTCGCAGTAAATTTTCTAGTTGTATGTAATTTTCTTTCCATTCTGGTCTTCACTAGTTATAAATAACACATTAAATGACTTTCAAGGTAGAAAGCAGGAATCCATTTTGAAATGTTCTATAAAATAAAGAGTGATTTATGGTTTCATATGATTTGGGCTGAAAGCACTCAGGCTTTGCCAGGTCATCAAAGTCCTGTCAGGGGAATCTGTTATATATTGTTTGATATGCTGGGAGTGGTGTAAGTATTTAATGCTTATCTTATGTAAGTATAGTGTTAGGAAAAATCAATTCCAGATACTAATACAATTTTAAGAATAGATCATAGAGTGCTAACCTAAATATTGTAGTTGTAAGTGATGAGGTTCAACATTAAGGATTTGGATTAAAAGGGGATTTTGAAAAATGAATAAATAATGGTTTCATTCCTATAAAATATTTTAGATAAGATTCTTGAAAATGCTAATTTCATACCTTTTTGGGCTTGATTTTAGCTTAGCTTCGTTTGATAGTGAAACATCTTTTTATCTAGACAGGTTTTGGAAAATCATAGAGCTGGGACTATGTGTTTGTTATATGATCATATAACATTCTATAAGCTTCTAATATATTTTTTCTAGTTGCCAACTTTATAACAGAACCTCAACTTAGAGGGACGTAATGTAACAAACCTCAGTTTCCCCTGTTACAAGCTGTTATGAAATGCTAATATAATACCTAGTATTTACCTGTGTTTGATAAAAATGACTTGCCGGTAAAGTTGATGATCTTGCATCAGATTTATACATTTTTCCTACAATCCTTTGGCAGAGTTCTTTGAAACAGCCTCACTAATGAATTTAATGATCATATTTAATGATGTGAAATGTTTAAATGATATTAAGTATTTGATGAACTTCTGTAGCATACATCTGGAAAAGCCCTATAGTGTACGTATAGAAAAGGCTATTGGACTTTCTTTTCAAGAAACTATTTTAAGTTGTTAGATCTTTGAGGATAACTTAAGTCAATAGTAAACAAATGGTAGTTTTTTTCCCTTCATATAGCTTAAGTATAACTTCAGGTAACTTCAGATTTGTTATTGAAGGGGTAGGAAGAGAAGGGAAGAGAACCAATATTTATTGAATGTCAGCGACATGCTAGGAGACACTGTGTAAGGTGTTTTATATCATTTTTTAACCTATTCTTCCATATATCCCTATGAGATATATTATTAGCCCTATATTACAGTTGAAAACATTGTACTTGTATATTTGTACTCAGATTTTTTACAGTGTGTTTCCAGTGTAATGCTGTGTGACTTAACCCTGATTATTTGTTTCTAACTCATGTCTGGCTTTCCCTTGTGGGAGAGACTGTATAATTCATTGTAATAAGCCTATATATGTTCCATATAAATGCCTCACAAGGATGTTGTGTGAATTTGAGTAATGATTCAGAAGCTAAGTAGTTCACTTTTTATGGTGCCAAGTGTTAAAAAAAAAAAAGGCTTTATTTTGAAATTAGTCAAGGGTTTAAAAGCTATTAAAATTGAGCTTATAAATATTAATTTAAACAAAACAAGCAGTTAGTTGTTTTACTTATTTTGCTAAATTATAAGTAAGACCAAAAAGTTTAATTATGTTAACTTTTCCTAAATAAGAATTAAAAAAAAAATGAAACCTAAAGCTCCAGTTTTATGCAAAGTCATCCTTCGTGCTGTGCCTAGAGTTATTTTTCTGAAACACTGATTAGATCTTGTTCTTATGGCTAAAATCTTAGACTCCCTGTTGCTTACAGGTTCAAGTTCAGACTCCACAGTTTGGCTCCAACCACTCTTTGGGCCATCACTTTTTGGTACTCTCTTCCTTCACCCTTTGCCAAGAATATTCCCTTCCACTTTCCCTTTTCCTTCAGCTTTTTTCTTCTACACTTTTCAGTTGTGTTATTACAGATCTGAAAGACCCAGCTGGTTAGTGTCCCCTGCTCCTTGGAGCTTTCCATGACTCACCTCTACAGAGGGAATGCTTCTTTCCTTTGTGTTCCTCTAACAGTCTTAATTACCTTTATTATTTCAGTCCCTTTAAATTCTTATTCTTTAGACTCTGAGCTCTTTTAGGCTAGGCATTGCCTTTATCTTTTTTTTCCCCTCACTACCTATCACAGTCTGTTCTATCCCTCTCTCTCTCTTCCCTTTCCCCATTATTGTATGTATTTCTTCTTTTCTTTCCTTAAACAGGTATTTATAGAGAATCTACTATGTGCCTCCTCTGTTCAAGGAACTCGGTGTTTATTGAATGGATGGGAAGAAATATGAAATCCTGGCCAGGAAGACATTATTAACTGTATTATTAGTCTGTCGCTCTAATCATTCTAAGCATGAAGATATCTTCTGTTCAACACATATTTGTTGAAAACCTACCACAAGCGCTGCTTTACTGGGGATTCAGTGGTGAATAAAATATACACAGTCCCTGCTCTTATGAAGCTGACATTCCAGTAGGAAAGTGAGTTGTGGCCACAAAGAGACAGGGAGCCCAACCTTGTAAAGTCAGACAAATTGTCCAGACCTCTATGTGTCTGTGGCTTCTTTGTCTATAAAACTGTGTAGCATTATATAACATTAAAGCGTATTGAAAATGCAGCACTTCAAAGGATCTAGAATGGCCAAGACAATATTTAAAAAGGATGAAGTTAGAGGACTTATTCTACCTGATTTTAGGACTTAACCGTAAAATGTACAATAATCAAGACAGTGTGGTAGTGGCATAAGGATAGACACATGGATTAATGCAACAGAGAGTCCAGAAACAGACCCACACTGACATGGTCAATTGAGTTTTGATGAAGTTACCAAGGTAGGAAATAGTCTTCAATAAATCATGCTGGAATAATTGGATATCGACATTAAGAGAGGTACCTAAACCTTTTCCTCATGACATACACAATATTTAAGTCAAAACAGATCATTGCCATATGGACACCAAAGGGGGAAAGGGTGGGGGTGGGATGAAGTGGGAGATTGGGATTGACCTATATACACTAATATGTATAAAATAGATAACTAATGAGAACCTGCTGTATAGCACAGGGAATTCCACTTCGCTGTACAGTAGAAACTAACACAACATTGTAAAACAACTATACCCCAATAATAACATAAAACAAACAAAAAAAACCCCAGATCATTGGCCTAAATCTAAGAGCTAGCACCGTAAATCTTCTAGAAGAATTTAGGAGAAAATCTTTGTGACTTTGAATCAAGTAAAAGTTTCTTACATAGAATACAAAAAGCATGAATCATAAAAGAAAAAATAGTAAGTTGGACTTCATAAAGATTAAAACATTAGCTTATCAAAAACACAGGAAATGAAAAGGTAAGCCATTGATAAAGAGAAAATACCTGTAAGGCATATATTTGAAAAAGGACTTGTATCCAGACAATATAAAATTCTCTTACAACTCAATTATAAAGCAATCCAATAATAAAATGAGAAAAATACTTGAATAGATACCACACAAAGGAAACTATATGGATGGTCAAAAAGCACATGAAAAGATTCTCAGCGAAATGCAACTTAAAACCACAATGAGGTGCCACTATACCCACACTAGAGTTGGTAAGATTTAAAAGACTAAAAATAAGAAGAATTGGTGACAGTGTGGAGCAACTGGAAATCTCATACAGTGCTGGTGGGAATGCAAAACTATATAGCCATTTCAAAAAATGAAGTTTCTTAAAATGTTAAAATACACTTACCATATGACCCAGCAATTCCACTCTTAGGTATTTATCTGAGAGAAATGAAAACATATGTCCACTGGAAGACTTATACAGGAATGTTCATAGTATCATTATTTCATGATAGTCCCAAACTGGAAACAATCGAAATGCCCATCAACTGATGTACAGATAAAAAAAGAAAATGATGATATACAATGGATTAGTAACAACTAGAAAAAATGGAGTGCTGGTACAACAACATGGATGAATCTCAAAATTATCATATTAAGTAAAAAAATCAAGAAAAAATTATATATACTGTTCTGTATGATTCCATTTACATGAAATTCTAGAAAAGGCAAATCTGGTTTCCTGGGGCATGAGGAAGGGATGAAGATTAATTACAAAGGGGCTTGAGGAAAATTTGGTGGTGATGGAAGTGTTCTAAAACGTGATTGTTGTGGTAGTTGCATGACTCTACATTTACTAAAATTTATTCACAGTTAAAAAAAAAAGCATGAAGATAATAGGCCCTTACCATTTAACACAGAAATAGCCTATCAGTTTCACGAACTTGAGGGGATGTCTGGATGGAAATATTAAGGGAAAACACAAATGATAATCATTTTGGTTTTATGTAATTTGAACTTAAATCATGTTCAGTATTGAAATCTATCCTTGGTTTTGCCTTGTCAGCAGAGACATGACTCCTGACTGTGTTGATCGCAACCGTGGGAATAACCACATGCCTATTTGCCTATCCAAAGTAACAGCTAATTTGATCCAAGTAGAGGAGGGTAATTTTATTATTGTTTGCCATTGGAGTTGGCATCTGGTAAAAATGGGTGTATGTTTGGAGTAGTATTTAGGTGAAAATGTAGTGCTTCTAAAATATCTTTCTGAAGAAAATAAAAGTAGGTATTCTTTATAGAGCAAGTACCCTCTGCTAACAACTGAACAACCCTATGAGGTAGATGGTGGTATTCCCATTGATGGATGAAGAAACAAAAGCTAAGAGAAGTCAAGTGACTTGCCTGAGATCTCATAGCTAGTTAAGCAGCAAAACTAAGATTCAAACTTAGCTCTGTCTGACTGGGACCATGCCCATTTCATTACGTTGCTATCCTGCCCTTACATCCTCATTCTCAGACTCTTGTCCAAGTTGGAGAGAGTGAATTTACCATGGTAATTTGAATTTGTGATGCTGAATTACTGAATTACTTGATCTTTGGCAAGTTATTTAACATTTCTCATCCCATTTTTTTCGCATGGATAATACTGCCTGCTTCCCAGAGTTATAATGAGGAATAAATGAGATGATGTGTATGAAAATGCATTGTGAATCATAAAGCCCTGTACTGATGTTTGGTGATGTATTATTAATGCTGTCATTATTACACACATAAACATACTACTAATCCTGCTTCCTGAATATTTCTTTGCTATTGTCCTTTTTAAGCCACTTAGCAGCTTTTACAGTACCATAGTGACTGAATTTCATTAATAAGGAAAGTTATTTTTTAGATATAAAAATTCAGTTAGTCTTAAGACAAAAGACATTAGAACAATACAGTTTTAACCGTTTGAAGAACTAAGTATGCTTAACTATTTAGAATTTTCCTTTCTTCCTTCTATTTCCTCCTACACCACAAAATTTTTTCCTGTGTATTATATCCAAAGTTAAGGTTGCAACTTTATGATGGCTTATTTCCAATAATTGATATTTAATGGCTATATTCAGTACATTTGGTCAGAACTTCTTTTTTGAACCAAACATTTTATACCCACAAAGCGTTCACCACTAGAAAACTCTAGTTCTTCCATGAATGCAGCTGAATCTTTTGTTTAATGTGGTTTTAACTACAGATTGACTACATAAGTTGCTTCCATATGCATATTGCTTTTTACATAAAGAAGATAATCATTCTCTTTTCTTGAAATCCTTGATGCTTAGTGTGTAGTTTAAACCCTTGCCAAAAGAATGCTATTTCTTTTCTACTAGGTAAAATTCCAAGAGGTCCGTGGTATCTCATTGTAGTGAAACAGTAGCAGCACTAAACTTTCAAAACATGCTTTGTTCATCGGACTGATATAAAAGATTTAATAGCCTCTGTTGAAATGGTAGCTCTTATGATAAAAAGTTATGGAAGAGTCTTAAATTTACAACATAGAGTATTAACTAGTTGATGTAGCTGAACATCTGAATTTTTTATTATAAAATTGTTATATTTAGTAAATTTTTTTGGTACTGGTAGTAGTAATATATATATTTCCTTTTATGATAACAAACTTTATGGTGTGGCTTAATTTAATTCCCAAACAGTAATATTCTTATCAAACTGCTGTATTAACCAGAAGTAAAATAATATATCATGTAAATGGCCTCTTTTTAAATTAGTTAAGCTATTGCTTAAACTGAAAAATGTATGCCATTCCCCCAAAGAGGCACTGTGGCTTGGAGTTAAGATTTGGGTTAAAATTTCAACTCTAGAACTTTTTTTTTTGTAAAGCATTGGGCAGCAAGTTAACCAATTTGCACTCTAGTTTCTTCTTCATCTCTAAAATGTGTATGCAGATCCTTCTCTCTCAGTGCATTTGGGAGAATCAGATGAGCTAGTGTGTGAACATAGTTTCTTTTTTTTTTTTTTTAACATCTTTATTGGGGTATAATTGCTTTACAATGGTGTGTTAGTTTCTGCTTTATAACAAAGTGAATCAGTTATACATATACATATGTTCCCATATCTCTTCCCTCTTGCGTCTCCCTCCCTCCCTTCCACCCTCCTGAACATAGTTTCTAAATAACAAAGTACTATATGAACAATATTTTGACAGTTGCTCATTTATGGTAATTGGTAGATAAAAAGAGTTTAAGTACTTGATTTTTAAAAACCTCTCTTCCACATGATAAAATTTTCAGTATTAGTAGTATATGTTTAAGAAACATCATTCAACGGCATAATAATACAAACTATAATTTTGAATACAAGAATGAGCCTCTTTTGTTAAACTCTTCTATACAGCGACGGCATGAATATTTTTTGTGTTTTTTATATATATATATATATATATATTTCTACATTCTAAATGATATAGGTGTATGTTTTTATAGGTTTGCCTGAATCCATCATTGCGGCTGCATGTTCAAGAAGTGGCCAGAGGGTTCTGCATGTTGATTCGTAAGTTTATCAATGGTAGCATTTGATACTTCCTAAATACCTCTATACAAAATTAAAATTTAAATATACACACGTGTTTGTGTATATATATACATCCTATATAAACTTTTTAAGTTAGGAAAATAATTGGAATTGTTTAATTTTCACCAAAAACGTGAAATATATAATGTACAGGCTTTACTATTATACTCTGTGAAATAGTGTACTGTTTCCTTTGAGGATAAACCAAATGTACCATAATTTTATTTTTCACATGAGTGATTTTGTTTTTTTAAATGATAATTCTCCAAGAGGCTTGGAAACCTCACACCTGACCATTTAATTATATACATGTGTGGGTGTGTAAAACCTGTATATGCTGTTGTATTTTAGGCTTTGTATTTGATTGTTGAAAAAATCAGCTGATAAGAGTATGTGGTTTTCTTAAAATTCATCAAAATTTAAACTATTAGAAAAATCTAGAATATCTAGAATTTTGTTTTCCCCTTTTTCCTTAAATGTGATGATAAAAAGGAAGTTAATGGAAAATTCAAGTTTAAGATAAAGCATAAATCTTTCCCTTCCTGCTTCCTCCTGAAACAAGCCCTTAACTTTTTGCCTATTTATTTAGTGCTTTTGACTGTTGTATTTTGGCCCTTTAATTGTTCATTAAATAGGAGTAGAAAGGAAACAAGAAATAATGACTTTATATTTTCTGTTTGATAGTAACTGCAAGTTTTTCAGAATGTCAGAATACTAAGAATAACAAGATTTGCTATAGTTCACAGTGCCTTCTCATATATTATCCCATTGTAAATATGTAGGAATCCAAAAGTGGTATTAGTTCATTTACCCTTTCTAAATTTATTTTCAAAGCATAACTCCTCAGTTATTGGATGAAATTTCTAAATTAAATTAGTTTCTGTTCTCAAGTCCTGCTCTTGGAATTCTCTTTCACTATCATATGTGTAACTGCTGTGTTAATGTCTTAATTCAGTCTTTTTGACATATGGATTCACATGCTGAAAAACTTGCTGCCTTGAAAGCTGAGGTACTGGGCCAGTGTGCTTTAAAAAGGCTTAATAAGAATGTAAATTCAAATTTATTTCTGATAATGTTAATTAACCTAAAATTGAAAATAAAATCTTAAATTTCCCAAAGTTATTTGTTGTGCTCACACTGTAAGCTACTTCCCATATCAGTTTCTTTGCACGTTATATAATTTAACTCTCGTCACAGCTGAGTGAGGAGGGTGGTGTTATCCCAATTTAGCAAATGGGGGTGGGATGTGAGGCATAGAGAGGTTAAGTAATTTTTCTAACTTTACCCAGCTAGTGCATGTCTAAGTTTAAATGCAAATAACTTTTAAATTGTGGTAAAAAGAACACATAACATAAAATTTGCCATCTTAACTATTTCTAAGTGTATACAGTTGAGTAGTGTTAAGTATATTCATATTGTTGTGTAGCAGATCTCCAGGACTTTTGATATTACAAACCTGAACTCTATGCCCATTAAACAATAACTCTCCATTCCTCTTCCCCCCAACCCTGGCAACTACCATTCTACTTTCTGTCTCCATGAATTTTACTTCTCTAGATTCCTCATATAATTGGAATTATACGTTATTTGTCTTTTTGTGATTGGCTTATTTCAGTCAGTATAATGTCCTCAAGGCTCATCCATTTTGTATCATGTGTCAGAATTTCCTTCCTTTTTAAGGCTGAATAATATTCCATTGTATGTATATACTATATTTATTCATCTGTTTATAAACATTTGACTCGCTTCCACCTCTTGACTATAGTGAATAATGCTGCTATGAACATGGATGTGCAAATATATCGTCAAGATCCTGCTTTCAGTTCTTTTAGATATATACCCAGAATTGATATAGTAATTCTATTTTTAATTTTTTGAGGAACTGCCTTACTACTTTCCATAGCAATGGTACCTTTTACATTTCAACCAACTTCCCGTGCTTTGGCTCCAACTGGGAAGTTGTATATGGGCTTTTAAGCTAGTATACCTGGGTTTAAGTCCTGGTTTCTTCACTTACTAGGTGTGTAACCTTTGACAAATTAATTAATCTTTCTGTAACTCAGTTTCTTGATATAAAGTGCAATTGTAATAGTAATTTATAAGATTGTTTATTGGATTAAATAAAATAATCAATGTAATGGATTTATAACAGTGCCTGAAACATAGTAAGCCCTTAGTAAATGTTAACTTATATTACTCTAACAATACTGTTGTTTGTTGTTGTTGAGAAATGTTGTTCTTTGGTAGGTGAATTCTCTTTTTTATTTTCTGATTGCTTTGATATTCTTCTGTTTGTCTTTATAGTTATATAGTCTTCCTCTTATCTGTCAAGGTGTGGATTTTATTTCTATTTATACTGTTCAGAAATTGTTTTGTTTCTTGAAATCAGATGACTTATGCCTTTTGTTGGTGGGAAAACCCTCAACTGTTTCTTCAAACATCTCTCTTCTTTCTTTTGGAAATTCTCTTATAAATTGCACCTTTTCATTCTATCCTTTATGCCTTTTAATGTCACTTTCATATTTTTCATCTTTTTACCTTTTGATACAGCATTCTGAGTAGTTTTCTCAGCTTTATCTTCTTGTTCTGGGGTTAGCAACTATGGCCCACAGGTCAGCCACTTTTTTTTTTTAAATAAAGTCATATTGGAACACAACCATGCTTATTATATACTTATAGATATACATGTTTACATATTGACTATGGCTGCTTTCACACTACAAAGTCAAAGAGTTAAGTAGTTGTAACAAAAACTGTGTGGTCTGCAAAGCCTAAAAATTTACTATCTGGCCCTTTATAGAAAATGTTTGCAGACCTCTAGTTCATTAACTCTGTCTTTAGATGAGTCTAATTTTCTATTTATCCTAGCTATCATTTTCTTCAATGACTTTCATTTCTAGAAGTCCTGTTGGGTTATTTTTTAAAGCCATCGTGTTCTTTCTTTGTGTTTCAATTCATTTTTTTAAAAACGTGTGAAATATTTTATGTGAAGTTCTTTGAGGTTTAATACTGCTCTTTGTCATTTTCTCTCCATCTTCAGGGTCAGTACTTTTTCTTATTTCCTTTCCCTAAAATTTCCAGTTTTTCTTTAGCGGGGCTTTATCTGTGGGAATGCTGTGTGACCTGTTTGAGGGGGTATGTTCGTACTAAGTGGTTTTGCATTTACTTTTGCCTGGTCAGCCAGTGCTATTACTGACCATATTAGTTCCTATTGCTGCTGTAACAAATTACCACAAATGTAGTAGCTTAACACAACACAAAGTTATTCTTTTACAGTTCTGCAGGTCAGAAGTATGAAATGAATCTTACGGGTCTGAAATCAAGTTGTAGGCAGGCAGTGTTACATTCCTTTTGGAGGATTCAGGGGAGCATCTGTTTCCTTATCTTTTTCAGCTTCTAGAGGCCACCTCATTCCTTGGCTTATGGCCCCTTCTTCCATCTTCAAGAGCCTCACTTCACCCTCTATCATGCTACCTTGTTTTTCTGCCCCTGACCTTCTTGCCTCTCTCATAAGGAACCTTGTGTTTACATTGGGGCCTACCTGGATACTGTAGGATATTCCTCCCATCTCAGGATACTTTATTTATGCATGTTAGCAAAGTCCGTTTTGTCATATAAGAAAGCTTATTCACAGCTTCTGGGGATTAGGACATCGACAACTTTGGGGAACCATCATCTACTACACTGGCTCAAAACAATTTGTATGTTAATTTCTAGGCTTGAGGTTTCTTGGTTTATGTGAGTAGCATGTATTAGAACACCATAATCACCTGTGGTTCAAGTTTGCAGTTGTAAATTCTCATAGAAATTTCCCCTTCCGCCTACAGCCTGCTTCAACAGTATCCCATTATGTACTCTCTCTAAGTATACAGTATTCTCTCACATCTTTATGCCTTTTTTCATGCTGGTCCCTATTCTATGCTAATAGAGTACTCCTTCTTTAGGACATAGCTAGTATACCACTTTCTAGTGATGTCTTCCTTGATAATCCAAGTAGTATTAATTTTTTCTAGTTGCCTGTACTTTCAAGTCTTCTGTACATTCTTATAATATTTTTCACACAGTATTATTATTGTTTATAGATCTCTTGGCTCTATTAGACTTTTAGAGATTAGGGATCATGTCTTAGTCATCTTAATATCCCCAGTGCCTGAGAGGTCTGGAATACAGCAGTCCCTAAATAAATATTTGATAAATATTATATATGCCAAGCCACTGTTCTAGTGATGGGAATTTAGAATTGCCTCATATACGCTCAGTGCAACATTGGTCCTTGCTCATCTACAGATGGTAGATTCATGGTAGTTTGGAAGGGAGTTATCTGTTGATGAGAAAGTTGAGGTTTGCCCATAGTCAAACAAGCAGATGACTGGGGAAAAACTCAGTTCTTATTCCTATTCCAACATTCTTTGAAATATACCACACTGTCTTTGTTGTTGATGTACCTGTATGTATTTATTAAAAACCAATTAGTTGAATTATTCTAACTAATTCTAATTTGTAGACAAAGTAGAAAATCATTACCTTGTATTTTTGCTTATTTCTCAATTAAGTTCTGCTGTTGAATAGATTAGAATCATGCTTCTCAAACTGTAGTGGTGTTCTGGCACTTGGGGTGGTGGTGGCATATGAAGCCAAAGGATAAACAGTGGAGCATCTGCCTGGTGTGTAAATTTTATAAACATTATAATACATTAAATGCATTAAAATATTAAGATTTTCTGAACAAATTTTAGATTTGTGGTAAAGTTGAAAAATTAGTACAGAGAGGTTCAGCTTCTCCTAATGCTAACATCTCATGTAGCCGTAGTACCATGATCAAAACTGAGAAATTAATATTGGTGGAATACTAACTACTAAACTGTAGACCTAATTTGAATTTCACTGATTTTTTTCAATAATGTTATATTTCTGTTTCAGGTTCTGGTCCAGGATCCCACTTTGCATTTAGTTGTTAATAGTCTCAAATTATCTCCCCCAAGGTACACTAATGTTTGCCTAATGGTCATTTTCTATTTTCCTCTTCCCATTTTCACTTATTTATTGCAATTCTTCTGTAAATAAGAGCTGTCTCTTCTTCCTCATTTATTTATTTATTAAATTATATGTATCACTGTGGGTTCATAGATATTTATTTTATACTATGGGTTATAATCTCATACTACCATTGTTTATTTTGTTGTTCAAATTGTTTCAGCTTTGGTCATTGTGAGTTCTTTCCAGTTGGTTCTTGTGTCCTTGTGAAATAACCTATCCTTGTTTGAGCACTTCCTTTCTTTCTGACACTGCAGGATGCTCCAACCTCATCTTGTGTTTTCCCTGTTCTAGCCCTAGAATCAACCACTTTTCCAAGAGCCCTCTCTCTGTGTATTTAAGAATGGGATTTAGAAACCAAGTTCTGAATACTAGGTATCATTCCTACTGGGCTTCCCTTTTCTCCACATCCTCTCCAACATTTGTTATTTGTGTTCTTTTTGATAATAGTCATACTGACAAGTATGAGGTGATATCTCATTGTGGTTTTGATTTGCATTTCCCTGATGATTAGTGATGTTGAGCATCTTTTCATGTGTTAGAGAATGTTCTGATTTCATTCTTTTACATGTAGCTGTCTGGTTTTCCCAGCACCAGTTATTGAAGAGACTGTCTTTCCTTCATTATATATTCTTACTTCCTTTGTTGTAGATTAATTGACTATAAGTACATGGTTTATTTCTGGGCTCTCTGTTCTGTTCCACTGATCTATGTGTCTGTTTTTGTGCCAGTACCAGACTGTTTTGATTACTGTAGCTTTGTATTATAGTCTGAAGTCAGGGGGCATGATTCCTCTAGATCTGTTCTTCTTACTCAAGATTGTTTTGGCTATTCGGGGTCTTTTGTGTTTCCATAAAGTTTTTGAATTATTTGTTCAGGTTCTGTGGAAAATGCCATTGGTATTCTGATACAGATTGCATTGACTCTTTAGATTTCCTTGGGTAGTATGGTCATTTTAACAATTTTACTTCTTCCAATCCAAGAGGACAGTATATCTTTCCATCTGTTTGTATCCTCTTCAATTTCTTTCATCAGTATCTTATAGTTTTCTGAGTATGGGTCTTTTACCTCCTTAGGTAGGTTTATTCCTAGGTATTTTATTCTTTTTGATGCGATGGTAAATGGGGTGTTTTTTTTTTTACTTTCTCTTTCTGATAGTTCATTGTTAGTGTATAGAAATACAACAGATTTCTGTTCATTAATTTTGTATTCTTCAACTTTACTGAATTCATTGAGCTCTAGTAGTTTTCTTGTGGCGTCTTTAGGATTATCTATGTATAGTATGATGTCATCTGCAAACAGTGACAGTTTTATTTCGTTTCCAATTTGGGCTCCTTTTATTTCTTTTTCTTGTCTGATTACTGTGGTTAGGACTTCCAATACTATGTTGAATAAGTTTGGTGAGAGTAGGCATCCTTGCCTTGTTCCTGATCTTACAGGAAGTGCTTTCAGCTTTTCGCCATTGAGTATGGATTTTAGCTGTGGGTTTGTCATATATAGCCTTTATTACATGGAGGTATGTTCCCTGCATGCCCACTTTCTGGAGAGTTTTTATCATACATGGATGTTGAATTTTGTCAAAAGTTTTTTTCTGCATCTATTGAGATGGTCATATGGTTTTTATTCTTCAATTTGTTAATGTGGTGTATCACATTGATTGATTTATGGATATTGAAAAATTCTTGCATTCCTGGGAAGATGTACTTTTTTTTGTTTTATACTTAAACAACATTTTAACTTGCCAAAAATGTGATTTTCCAATTAATTGTAATGGGCTATATATTATTTTATTCATACAAACACACTGCAATTTATTTAACCAATTCTCTACTGCTGTATTTGAGGCTGTTTCCAGTTTCCTGTTATAAGCAAAATGTGGACATCCATATACATATGGCTTTTATTTATAAATTTCTAATATTTTGGGAAAAAGGGTATTTTCCCAAATTTTTACCACATTTGTATATTTGTAAAATCACCTTATGATCTTTTTCTTTAATTTAAAAATTCACAAAGTCAGTGACTTTAATGAGATTGTGTAACTGCTGTGCCTCAATAAGCTTAAGTGTTATGATAAGGAATTAGGTAAAATTCTCTCTTTTTTTTGCAGGAAGATTTATATAGTTAGCCAGCAGAATAGTGACCTGAACTGATTATTTCATCCTGATGAACTGTTGAGTGGTATTGTTTTTCTAATCTTGGTTAAAGTCTTTCTTACATTAAAACATTAAATATTAACTGAGACAAAAGCTATAGGAATAACAGCAGACAAAAGTGTACTTTGAGTTTTTTTATGTGTATGGATTACATTCATGATTTTGTGAAGATCAACTTAGTACTTTAACCTCCTGACACTGTTTACATTTATATACCATTTAAGTGATGATAGTTGATGGTTCTGAAATGACTCATTATAAAATCCTAAGTACAACCTCTGTTGATTTATAAGCACTATCCAAGCATTATCACTATCAACAGCAGCTAATCTCATTTAAAATAGTCATTTCATTGCTGTGTTGTCATAAAATTCACAGGCAGATTTTAAATTAAAGTTAACTTCTGCCAAATTGTAATTGAAGGAGCTCTATTTTTGTGTGCCAGTTATCTTTCTAAATAAATGTAAAATCTGTGGTTCTTTTTAGAGAACTACATTTACAGTAGATATTAATGAGCTGTTGACATGTGAAAGTTCGAGAATAGGTGCTGTGATTTAGAAAAGCAATTAGCAATTCAGAATGTAGAGATTGGCATTTACTTTAATCTTGAAGTTGCTGGAGGGAGGTGCAATAGGACCAAAAGTTTACACTTGAACAGAATCTACTTCTACCAATAATTGTTCATCTGCACATCCTCAATCAGTCTTTTCTTCTAATCATATATGTCATTGTTTAGTTTTATTTTGTTTCCTATAAGTCTTTACTTTCTACTGTAACTGCTTCAAAGAGAAAATAAACTAAATAAATTGAAAATGATGATGTTACCTCACTGAATTAATCCAAATTCATGATTTCTTAGAGTCTTTTTTAAAAACGAGTATTCAGTGTTTGGTCTTTACATCCGATTCTGTTAAGTATTTAGTGGATTTATGATGTCAACCCAAATGAAAGTCACAGATACAGCTGTTGATGTTTTAGTCTTATGTAATAACCATATTATTATTTCTAAAAGTTGAAAACATTGTTATACTTTAATAGTTTGACCAAAGAAGGATATTAATCTAAATAGTATTATCTTGTGGGGTTAGGAACTGATGTCACCATTACATGTCTATCAGTTTCTGGGCTAGATTTCTCTTTGGTCTGACAAACAACATTTTTGTTTTTTATTTAGCAACTGTGTTTAGTTAAGAATTATTTAGGAATTGTGATAAAGAGAAGTAAACAATTATTTTGTCTCTGGTTTTCTGTTTTTGTTTGTTTGAAAAAACTTTTTGCCTTTAATCAAAAATATTCATATGTTCATCATAAAAATTTAAGCAATGTATATGTCTGTATATTACATGCACATATACGTAAAAATATACATGTCATTCTGCCCACATACCACTCCCGAGAGACCACTGTTGGTGTGGTGTATTCTATCTGGTGGAATTAAAGATAGTTTTATGAGAATGGATGAATGCATGAGTGAAAGGATAAAATGAATTGAATTGATGAGGTGAAAATATGCCATAACGGTGTCTCATCATCATGTCTGTTTGCACATTCTTTTCACATTTAAGGATATTATTTAGTAATATTATGTTATGGTACTAATAGTGGAAAAAACAATTTTTTACACAGATAAATAGTTGATCAAAACTAGATGAGATCATATAGGATTGTATTAGGAAAATTCATCCCAGTAAGTTTCTTGAGAGTTGTAGAGCTATGGTTGACCAGGATTTCAAAGGACACTTTCTGGGTTCACTGTTTCTCCACCATTGATTTGACATTATTTTGACATCCCCTTTTCCTCTATATCATTTTTCATCTTTATGTTTTGGCACTGAGGTGGGAGACACTAAAATTTGCCAAGAATTCTCACTTCTGAAGAAATGTATACATTATGATTAGAAACCAGTTGTAAAACCAGATGAGATTATGGGTATTGCTAGTCCCCGAGTATTGAGAGGTGAACAACAAAACAGATCATGACTCCTGCCCTCATGATGACCTTGGACCCTAGTAGGGGGAAATAGACATTAAACATGCTTAAATTTTATATTATAAATTGTGCTTATGAAGGAAAAAAGGGTAGTGCTCTAAGAGAGTAATGGGGGTATTATTTAGATTTGGTGGTAGGAGGGTGGCTTGAATGGGAGTGGTTACAATAACTTCTTATTGACTTCTCACCATGGATATGGGACTATAAGGATCTTTGAGAACTAGCATCATTTTCCTTTTATAGAAAGAGTTAAAGTGATTTCTTATTAGAGGCATTATTTTTGTGTGGCTTAATAGAACTCTACCTCATTGAGTCACCTCAGAAATTGCATCTGCAGTTGTGTGTCAAATGAATTTTATGATGTTTTTCTGCCCTGGAAATTAATACGTGGAATTGTGTGAAAAATTTCAGTCTGATGCCTTGCTTCTGCAGTGAAAGAACAAAAATAATCTGTTCAGATGTCCAATGATTATTGGCTCCTAAAAAAAGGAACCAGTATTGATTCAACAGCTAATCCTATTGTAAAGTTTCTTTTTAGTGGTTTTAGTTTGTGAAAATTCAGGTCTGTTTATGTTTTTTTTAATGCAAAAATAAAACAACATGGCTGTTTCTCTTATACTGGAATACTTGCACATATGTCAATAAGGTAGCTCAAAGATAAGTATTTGAAAGGTTTTAGATTTAAGACTACCATAAAAGGATAGGGAAGTAAAAGAAATGTAACCTCACTTAGAAGAAAAATTTTTTTTTTTACCTTCTGTTACCTAGATGAAAGGAAGAAAACCTCGCTGTGTCTCCTGTAAGGATGAGAAAAATATATCAAAGAAGGAAGTGTTACCCTAGCTTTTCCCTTTCTCTGTTCCCCCATGTTAAAGACATTTCCTGAGGTCTGTGGCACTAATTTATGAATGAAAGTAGTTTTCAGTTGCTTAACATAATCTAGTATTCAGGATGGTGTATGCTGTTACAAACAACGTGATGTAATAATAATAGCTACCATTTACTGAATATTTGCTCAGTACTGTGTTAGGTACTTTACAAATATTAAGCTATTTAATTTTTATTATATTTCTCTAAAAGAAGTATAAATTCTCTCCTTCTGCAGATGAGGAAACAAACTCAGAGAATTGAAATAACTTGTCCAATGTCACATTTCTATTAAGGGGACGAACCAGGATTTAAAGCCAGGTCCATTAGACTGCAACGCCTATGCTCTTTCACTAAGATAAGCTGTAGGGTTGGAAGACAAACAAATCCTGGGTTTGATGATCAAGAGACCCAATTCAGGCTGTTACTCTGTCACTGATTAGTTATGTGACTTATGTTGTTTTCTTCAACTGTAAAATTGGCGTAGCGTACCACCTACCTTGAAGAGTCCCTGTGAGGGACCAGTGGGATACATGTAAAAAATTGAGGTGTGGCCAGCAAGGTCTGACAGTCATATGTACCAGGTTCACTAAAAGGCTTTTACTTTGGAATCACTGGGAATATGTTCAGTCTTTATTTTGGAGGGCAGTGTGGGGGAAAAAAAAATCCTTGGAAGCAACTTGTGAATTTTTATGGTTTTGAGACAGAAATGTCATTTTATCTTTAGTTCACTGAAATCTGTATGACAGGAGCTTCATTTGCAAATGACAATTCTTGCATAAGGAGGCTTTTTTTCCTATAGAGCTCAAACAGAGGCTAGATTGATTGAGATAGCTCTTTGCAGAAATCATGATATATCAGCATCTCTCTAGATATTACTAACTTTTACTTGTTTTATTCAGTGGGTTTGAATGAGGATAGCTTTCACACAGACCAGAAAACTACAGGCAAAGATAATTGAATGTACATATGCATTTTTCACTACCTCTCCTTGCCCCCCCAACCTTCTTCCTCTTGAGCAATTTCTTTATCATTCACCCTCCTTCTCCTTCGAAAAGGAGGGTTTTGTGGGTTTTGTTTTTACTTTGAAATGGCAACTGTTCTTACCAGCTCCTTGGAGCTTTGAAGACTATTAATCAGCTTGACAGCTGGAAGCAGAGTGATCGACAGCAATCAAGCTTAAAGCTTTTTCTTATCACTCTGATTTCTCTTTTTTTCCCCATTAATGAAACTAGAGTTTGATTTGCCTTTCCATGGCAAAGCAAGGGTAAATTTTAGGAGCTGTGACTATGAAGTAGAGGATAGGGAAAAAGGGAGAGGGGGTCAACAATCTTCAATCCTTTGACTTGTCAGCTCTGTTGTTCTCTCAGCAGTCCCCATTCTTGTCTCTCTCTCTTCTTCCTTCTCAGGGTTGTCAGTGAACCTAGCTATGCCTGGCTGGCACTGGACTCTGGTAATTGTCAATGGAAAGGGCACTGGAGACTCCTGTGGGTGTGTTCTGTGTCTACACTTGGCATGGGAGGGGGAGAATGATAACTTACTATGTGCTAGGCACTGCTTTAAGTGCTTTCATTCCTATATTTAAGATAAATCGAGGCTTTTAAAGAGTAACTGTAAGGTTATTGGCTGAGGTCACACAGCTAGTAAGAGGCACAGCTGGGGTTTGAACCCAGGTCCATATGATCCTGAAGCCTTGATTAATAGCCATGCATTTACTCCTCTTAGTTAACAATTATGACCATGCATTAAGGGTTCCAAGATGACCAAACTGCTGTTATTGCCCTTAAGTTTCTCCTGGCCTAGTCAGAGGAAACACTCATGCAGTCTAATTACAAGACAATATAAAAATTGTATAATGATTCATTCATTAGTGTATAGGCTAGGCTACCATGAAGCAATCATATCGGTTATACTGGGCTACAGTAAAGCAATCATATTACTACCTCTCTATCAATGCATGAATTGTTATACCTGTAAATAAATGTGAATTTCTTTTTTCACATTAAAAAAAGACAGTATGGGGCTTCCCTGGTGGCACAGTGGTTGAGAGTCCGCCTGCCGATGCAGGGAACGCGGGTTCGTGCCCCGGTCCGGGAAGATCCCGCGTGCCGCGGAGCGGCTGGGCCTATGGGCCATGGCCGCTGGGCCTGCGCGTCCGGAGCCTGTGCTCCGCAGCGGGGTGGGGCGCAGCGGTGAGAGGCCCGTGTACCGCAAAAAAAAAAAAAGACAGTATGACAGCTCTTACAGAAGTATGTGCAGAGCTCTAGAAGCACAAAGATCAGTTTTATTTATATATTGGAGAGCTGAAGCCTTCACAGGGAAAATGATACTGGTTTTGAGTAGTTCCGACTGGTTTGACTAGTTCCACCATTAGTTTTGTGATGGAATAACCTTGGGTATAGGATATAGCATTAATAAAAGCAGAGAGACATGCAGGCACTTGACTCACTCAGGCAGTGTTAACTGTGGTTGTGGCTAATGCATTGGATGCATGGCAGAGAAGAGTGATGTCTAGAGATAAAGCTGGACAGTAAGTTGGAAGTAAGTTTTGAAGGTTCTTAGAGCGATGCCAAGGATTTTGGACTCTACTCTAGAGGCATTAGTAAACCATTAAACATCTTAATGCCAGGGAATGACATAATGTGTTCTGCCAAGACCTGATCACAATGGCAGTAATGTGAAGGTTGGGTTGGAAGGGAAGAAACTAGAGGCAGGGAAACCTTTGAGGAGGCTAATGAAAAAAAAAATGGGATAAGAGAGAGGGCCTGAAATAAGGCAGCAGTGGTAAGGATCCAAAGATAGAAGGGGTTTGAGGAATTAACTAGAATTGACAAATGAGGAAGGGATGATGAGTGAGTTCAAGATTTTCTAGCATTGGCAGCTGTGAGAATCGTGTTGGCATTTATTGAAATGGGGAAACCAAGAGGAAAACCAAATTTTGGGTGGGGGACAGTTAATAAATTTGCCTTTTGGACCTGTAGAGCTTAAAATTAATCTGGGATATTTAGTGGAGGGAGATGTCCAGTAAGCTAATGACTCATGATATGTATTTTCAGTACAGAAATATCAATAGCTATGAGTCTGGAGCTCTCCCCAGAGGGCCCAGATTGGAGATGGCAATTTGTGAGTCATTGGTAGAGAAGTGATGATTGAGTCAGTAGGAATAGATGAGATCATAGAGGAAGACAAGAATTGAGGGCAACCTTTGTACATTACCCACTCGTCTACCTGTCTAAAAATGGATTTGAATGGGTGGACTAGTGTGGAATGACTAATAACTCTAAAGATAGGAAGGTCTCTTCTCCAGCCCTAATGACTGGGAACACAGCCTGCCATTTCGTTCTGGCAGACTGAACTGATTGCCAAAGCAGCTTCCTATAGCTTTATAGGATTCTAAAAACCAAGTAAGGGTTTGGTCTTCCTCTCTAATATTAGAACTGCATCTGCGTACTCTACCAAGGAGGCTGACCTTCCTTGATCTTAGAATGAGGGTATGGTGAAAGGAGCTTGACTTTCTTGTGTATCAAGTATATGGAGCTTTTAGTAAATGAGAATTTGTGTAGGGGGTAACTCTATTATATTCCCTAAGCTGTTCTGTTATTTGTCAACAAGGAAGACAGAAACATGTCATGGTTCTTTGTAATACTACAACCAAATTTAAATAGAATAGAGCCTCTTTCAGTGTGCATGGTGTATAGCTGGCAAATTGATACAAGTAGACATGCCACACTATTATTTTCCTACTCCTATCATATACAGAAAGATATTTGTGCACATTAAATATGAGATATGTAATAAAATTGATTGTAATTTAGGTCCTAGAAATGAATAGTCCCTCCAGGTTTGGCATTAGAGTAGATGTAGTCATGAAGTTATTATTCCATTTTCATTATCCAGATGAGTTGGAGAAACAAAACAAAAATTAGACTTCATCCCATCTAATGTCTGTAAATATCAATAGATCCCATTGCCTTTACTCATAGTAAGTCAGATTCCAAGATTTGTATTATGTGCTTATGTTTATAATTTTAAGTATTCCAGTCTTGTAGATTATAGCAGGCAGTGTTTCATATAGTGGAAAGAGCATAGGCTTGGGGGCCTGATATGTCCTGGGCTTAATTAAGGGCCGGCTCTGCCATTTCCTAGCTGAGTGAGTTAAAACAAGATACTCAACTTCATGGTTGGTTTTTTTCTTTTTTCTTCTAATTTTAAAATGGGGATAATTATAGCACCGATCTCTCAGGATTCTTGTCAAGATTAAATGAGATAGTGAATGGAAAATGACAAGCTCAACATATATAGTACCTATTTTTCTTCTTCCCCTTAACATGAATTAAGCCAGCATTTCTCAAAATACGTTGTTGAACCAAATGCTATTTCAAAAAAAAAATGCTCATTGGTTAACTGAATTTATTCCTTCTTGGAGAGAACAGACATTAACATATTTAATGGTGCTGAGAAGGTCTGCCATAAATAAACCATTTTCTGGTGGTTTTACTCTTTTAAACATAGCATGTTCCAAATTTATTTTGTCATTGTAACTTTTTTCTTGGAATCCCTGTTAACAGCCCATGTTATTGATGGGATACAGTTTGGAAAAGGTGAATTTAGTAATTGGGTCCAGGTGCTATTTGATATCTAAGTGTTTGGCTTCATTAAACCACAGCAACCATTACAATATCCTATGGTCTAAATGTTGCTAGCCAGCTTAGATGTTTGGGATTGTTTATGTTGCAGTGGACAGGATTAGGGTTTGGAAAGCTAAGTTTCAGTGGCAGTCCTGCCAGTTGTAGCTGTGTGGCCCTGAACTGACTTAATCTCTACATAGACTGTTTTCAGTGTCTTCATCTGTAAAATAACAGCCTTATCTGCCTCACAAGATTGTTGGGAGAATCCATGAGAAAATAGTTGTGAAAACGATTTTGAAAATGAAAGATGCTGTCAGTGGAAGGTGGTATTACTACTATCCTAGGAAAAGGAATTTAGGAGCAGTGAATATAGAATAGGGGCATCTAGAGTTTAGGCTAAGCTGCTTCTCTTTTCTGTTGCGCAGGTTTGCCCTCCATCTGCTACCTTCCTGAAAACATTTCCAACTCCTCAGTTTCCTAATAATTAAAATGGTTCCCAGATGAATGTGCCTGAATGTCAGTAGCTCTATCTTTTGTCAATGTTCTTGTCCTTGTTTACAGAAGCCATTTCCCAATACAGGATGTAGTTTAGCATCATGTAACTATGGCTGTTGCTAAATATTCAATACTGATTTGTAATTATGATGCACAATAGAAAAGAAAATTGTTAGGATTTAATTAATAGGCTCTAATTAATAGGTTTAATCCTCTGCCTTCTCTTACAGTTCAACTTTCTTTATGTCTACCTGTAATGTATTTCTTTTCTGTTAGTAGACATTAAGCAAAGTGATGTTGCTTTAACGTTAAACACTGTAAACGACGAGAAATCTCTTGTTACTCTTTTATACTATTTTTTCTGTTTTACTGGTTGGTGTTAATGAAGACAGTTGTGTAACTCATTTCCTTTGTGTGTCTGGAAAAACGTAGGTGGTACTTTGAGTAAGCTTTATGAAACTTTAGAAAGATTAAAACCATGTTTTCTACAATTGTAAAGTCAATATTTCACACAATGCAAAGCTGTACCTCAGTATTGTGATAACTGGGCTTTTCTGCCTTTGAAAATAAAAATGTCTGTTTGTGATTTTTACTGTTCTAGCTGAAAATTATAGGTCACTTTTCCATCATGAAACTTGAGAGGGCTTTAGATAATAGTTTTATGTTTGCTGTTTAAGTACTGTGAATACTCACTCTCTAGTTTCACAGATAAACTCTAGTTTTAAGGAAGTCTTTTTCATCATATAAAATAGTGTTCCTGGCAATAGAGATAAACGTCGTCCTTCATCATAAACTACTTTTTCCTTTACTTGATGTACAGAGACAGATGTGACACAAAATTGGCAGAAAATGTTCCATTCCCCTTTTTCCTCAGTCAGGAAGTTCTCACTTTGTCCTTAAAATAAATTGTATCTATGGTTTTAAAAACAAAACCAGTAACTTAGCCTTGTTATTCATTACAGAAACAGTTTTAAGGACTGTAGAAATAGTATTTTATAATTGAATTTGAATGTCAGAATTCTGAAGCTATATCTTTAAAGATAAAATTTAAGAAAATATTTGCAATAATGTTCTAGAGAGCATATTACAATGTTGTATTGATTTTTTATTTTTCTTTTTGTCATGATTTTGACACCTAAATTCTTTGGCTTTTTCTTTAGGGTATTGTAAACAATATTTAGAACCATGCAAATACCAAAATGAATTTAGTCAAAATCTGCTTTGGTTTTATAGTGAGTTTATTAATAATTATGTTACCCTCTTTTGTCAGAAAGACCACAGTAATGAAAACCATGTTTCACCTTTTACATACATAATTGGATGAGATCACCAGATGCTGATGTTAAGAGCACATCAACAGGAAAAGTTGAAAATAGGAGCTGCATGGAAAAATACTAGAACCAGTTAGCTCTGTCAAAAACCATATGACCAAGTATAGGGGAGAAAAATAGAATTTGACCATGAACTGACCTCAGGTCATTTAATAATGGAAAGAAACAGAAAGATGGCCCTTCTTAGAGCTTTTTAAGACTTTTAATAATAGCAGAAAATATCTTGGAAATTGGCACATTGTGGTCAGTGTTTGAAAACTCACGTTAGATTACTTTTGTTTTTCTAAAATTTTATTATGATAATTTTCAAACATACACAGAAAAGTTGAGAAAATTGCACTGTGAACAGCTGTGTTTCCCCTACCTAGATTCTACCACTAACATTTTGCTGTATTTGCTTTATTATATAATTATACATTTACTGATTTTTCTATCCATCTGTCATTCCATCTTACTGTTTTATGCATTTCAGAGTAAGTTGTACACGTCCAGTACCTTCAGTCTGGAACACTTCATATCATTAACTAGTTATTTATGGTTCTTTTTTTTGAGATAAAATTGCAAGCAAATGCACAGATCTTAAGTGTACCACTTAATAAGTTTTAGCAAATGCATACACTTGTGTAACTAAGAACCTTATCAAGATAAAGAACATTGCCATCGCTCCAGAAAGTTTCCTCACGCCCCTTCAAAGTCAATTCCTGCCCTCATTCCCACCCTCAAAGGCAACCATTCTTAGGATGTTTTTCACCACAGATCAATTAATTTAGCTTGTTCCAGAGCTTCATATAAAAGGAATCATGGAGAGTGCACTCTTTTGGAACAAAACTTCTTTCACTTAGCATAACGTTTTTTGAAATTCATTGACGTTGTTATATTTGTATCAGTAGTTTATTCCTTTTCATTACTGAATAGTATCCATCATATGGATATACCACAGCTTATTTATGTAGTCTCCTATTGATGGATATTTGAATCATTACCAGTTTGGAGCTATTGATGAATAAAGATGCTATGAAAAAACTTGTACAGCTCTTTTGTGAACATATGCTTTCGTTGTGTGTAAATACCTAGGAATGGAATTACTGGGTCACAGGGTTGGTATATGTTTAGTTTTGTAAGAAACTGCCTGACGGTTTTCCAAAGTATTTGTATCATTTTTTATTCCCACCAAAATGTGTGAGCATTCTGGCCATCCACACCAACACCTGGTCTTGTAAGTCTTTTTCATTTTAACTATTCTGGTGTATGTGTAGTGGTATCTCATGTTCATTTTTAATGCTTATTTTGATGTATATTTACCCAATGACTAATGATGTTGAGCACCTTTTCATATGTTCATTAACCACATCTATCTTCCTTTGTGAAATGTCTGTTCAAACCCTTTGCCCACTTTAAAATTTGCATATTTGTCTTATTTTTAAGTTGAAAGAGTTCTTTATATCCTGGATACCAGTCCTTTGTCAGATATGTTTTGTGAATATTTCTCCTACTTTGCCTAGCCCATTCATTTTTTAAAATGACGTATTTTGTGGAAAGGTTTTTCATTTTGATGAATTCTAGTTTATCGATAGATTTTTTTTTTTTCCAGAAGTCCTTGAATGCCATTCTAGAGTGTGGCATTTCCCAGGAGTAATTGATCCAATAAATACTATTATTTGGAAATAATGACATTAATAGCTAACACTGCACAGTACTTCCTACACCCCAGGCAGTATTCCAAGCTCTGTAGAGTAACTGGCCAAGATCAAAAAGCTGGCAAGAGTGCACGGAGGCTTAAGGTTTTTCTTGCTGTAAATCTCATGCTGTCTAAAATACTACAGGCAGACCTTGTTTTATTGCACTTCGCTTTCACAGATACTGTGTTTTTTACAAACTGAAGGTGTGTGACAATCCTGTGTCAAGCAAGCCCATTGGTGCCATTTTTCCAACAGCATTGGCTCACTTGGTGTCTCTGTGTCACATTTTGGCAATTCTCACAGTATTTCAAACTTTTTCATCATTACTGTATTTGTTACGGTGATCTGTGATCAGTGATCTTTGATGTTATGACAGCCAAAAGATTGTGACATGCTGAAAGCTCAAATGATGATTAGCAGTGTTTAGCAATAAAATACTGTTCAGTTAAGGTATGTACATTGTTCTTTTTTAAATTTAATCAATCAATTAATTAATTAATTTACATCTTTATTGGAGTATAATTGCTTTACAACAGTGTGCTAGTTTCTGCTTTATAACAAGGTGAATCAGTTATACATACATATATGTTCCCATCTCTCATCCCTCTTGCATCTCCCTCCCTCCCACCCTCCCTATCCCACCCCTCTAGGTGGTCACAAAGCACCAAGCTGATCTCCTTGTGCTATACGGCTGCTTCCCACTAGCTATCTATTTTACATTTGGTAGTGTATATGTCCATGCCTCTCTCTCGCTTTTTCACAGCTTACTCTTCCCCCTCCCCATATCCTCAAGTCCATTCTCTAGTAAGTCTGTGTCTTTATTCCTGTCTTACCCCTAGGTTCTTAATGACATTTCTTTTTGCTAAATTCTATATATATGTGTTAGCATACGGTATTTGTCTTTCTCTATCTGACTTACTTCACTCTGTATGACAGACACTAGGTCCATCCACCTCATTACAAATAGCTCAATTTCGTTTCGTTTTATGGCTGAGTAATATTCCATTGTATATATGTGCCACATCTTCTTTATCCATTCATCCGATGATGGGCACTTAGGTTGTTTCCATCTCCGGGCTATTGTAAATAGAGCTGCAATGAACATTTTGGTACATGACTCTTTTTGAATTATGGTTTTGTCAGGGTATATGCCCAATAGTGGGATTGCTGGGTCGTATGGTAGTTCTATTTGTAGTTTTTTAAGGAACCTCCGTACTGTTCTCCATAGTGGCTGTACCAATTCACATTCCCACCAGCAGTGCAAGAGTGTTCCCTTTTCTCCACACCCTCTCCAGCATTTATTCTTTCTAGATTTTTTGATGATGGCCATTCTGACTGGTGTGAGATGACATCTCATTGTAGTTTTGATTTGCATTTCTCTAATGATTAATGATGTTGAGCATTCTTTCATGTGTTTGTTGGCAGTCTGTATATCTTCTTTGGAGAAATGTCTATTTAGGTCTTCTGCCCATTTTTGGATTGGGTTGTTTGGTTTTTTGTTATTGAGCTGCATGAACTGCTTGTAAATTTTGGAGATTAATCCTTTTTCAGTTGCTTCATTTGCAAATATTTTCTCCCATTCTGAGGGTTTTCTTTTGGTCTTGTTTATGGTTTCCTTTGCTGTGCAAAAGCTTTGAGTTTCATTAGGTCCCATTTGTTTATTTTTGGTTTTGTTTCCGTTTCTCTGGGAGGTGGGTCAAAAAGGATCTTGCTGTGATTTATGTCATAGTGTTCTGCCTATGTTTTCCTCGAAGAGTTTGATAGTTTCTGGCCTTACATTTAGGTCTCTAATCCATTTTGAGCTTATTTTTGTGTATGGTGTTACGGAGTGTTCTAATTTCATTCTTACACACATAGCTGTCCAGTTATCCCGGCACCACTTATTGAAGAGGCTGTCTTTTCTCTACTGTATATTCTTGCCTCCTTTATCAAAGATGAGGTGACCATATGTGTGTGGGTTTATCTCTGGGCTTTCTATCCTGTTCCATTGATCTATCTGTCTGTTTTTGTGGCAGTACCATACTGTGTTGATTACTGTAGCTTTGTAGTATAGTCTGAAGTCAGGGAGCCTGATTCCTCCAGCTCCATTTTTCGTTCTCAAGATTGCTTTGACTATTCAGAGTCTTTCGCGTTTCCATACAAATTGTGAAATTTTTTGTTCTAATTCTGTGAAAAATGCCAGTGGTAGTTTGATAGGGATTGCATTGAATCTGTGGATTGCTTTGGGTAGTAGAGTCGTTTTCACAATGTTGATTCTTCCAATCCAAGAATGTGGTATATCTCTCCATCTATTTGTATCATCTTTAATTTCTTTCATCAGTGTCTTATAATTTTCTGCATACAGGTCTTTTGTCTCCTTAGGTAGGTTTATTCCTAGATATTTTATTCTTTTGGCTGCAATGGTAAATGGGAGTGTTTTCTTTATTTCACTTTCAGATTTTTCATCATTAGTGTATAGGAATGCCAGAGATTTCTGTGCATTAATTTCTGCTAGCATCTTTAGGATTCTCTATGTATAGTATCATGTCATCTGCAAACAGTGACAGCTTTACTTCTTCTTTTCCGCTTTGGATTCCTTTTATTTCATTTTGTTCTCTGATTGCTGTGACTGAAACTTCCAAAACTATGTTGAATAAGAGTGGTGAGAGTGGGCAACCATGTCTTATTCCTGATCTTAGTGGAAATGCTTTCAGTTTTTTCACCATTGAGGATGATGTTGGCTGGGTTTGTCATATATGGCCTTTATTTTGTTGAGGAAAGTTCCCTCTGTGCCTACTTTCTGCAGGTTTTGTTTTTATCATAAATGGGTGTTGAATTTTGTTGAAAGCTTTCTCTGCATCTATTGCGATGATCATGGTTTTTTCCTTCAATTTGTTAATATGGTGTATCACGTTGATTGACTTGCGTATATTGAAGAATCCTTGCATTCCTGGAATAAACCCCACTTGATCATGGTGTATGATCCTGTTAATGTGCTGTTGGATTCTGTTTGCTAGTATTTTGTTGAGGATTTTTGCATCTATGTTCATCAGTGATATTGGCCTGTAGTTTTCTTTCTTTGTGACATCCTTGTCTGGTTTTGGTATCAAGGTGATGGTGGCCTTGTAGAATGAGTTTGGGAGTGTTCCTCCCTCTGCTATATTTTGGAAGAGTATGAGAAGGATAGCTGTTAGCTCTTTTCTAAATGTTTGATAGAATTCGCCTGTCAAGTGATCTGGTCCTGGGCTTTTGTTTGTTGGAAGATTTTTAATCACAGTTTCAATTTCAGTGCTTGTTATTGGTCTGTTCATATTTTCTATTTCTTCCTGATTCAGTCTTGGAGGTTGTGCATTTCTACGAATTTGTCCATTTCTTCCAGGTTGTCCGTTTTATTGGCATAGAATTGCTTGTAGTAATCTCTCATGATCTTTTGTATTTCTGCAGTGTCAGTGTTACCTCTCCTTTTTCATTTCTAATTGTATTGATTTCAGTCTTCTCCCTTTTTTTCTTGATGAATCTGGCTAATGGTTTATCTATTTTGTTTATCTTCTCAAAGAACCAGCTTTTAGGTTTATTGATCTTTGCTATCGTTTCCTTCATTTCTTTTTCATTTATTTCTGATCTGATCTTTATGATTACTTTACTTCTGCTATCTTTGGGGTTCTTTTGTTCTTTTTTCTCTAACTGCTTTATGTGCAAGTTTAGGTTGTTTATACGAGATGTTTCCTGTTTCATAAAGTGGGATTGTATTGCTATAAACTTCCCTCTTAGAACTGCTTTTGCTACGTCCCATAGGTTTTGGGTCGTTGTGTCTTCATTGTGATTTGTTTCTAGGTTTTTTTTTTTTTATTTCCTCTTTGACTTCTTCAGTGATCACTTCGTTATTAAGTAGTGTATTGTTTAATCTCCATGTGTTTGTGTTTTTTACAGGTCTTCTCCTGTAATTGATGTCTAGTCTCATAGCGTTGTGGTCAGAAAAGATACTTGATACAATTTCATTTTTATTAAATTTACCAAGGCTTGATTTGTGACCCAAGGTATGCTCTATCCTGGAGAATGTTCCATGAGCACTTGAGAAAAATGTGTATTCTCTTATTTTTGGATGTAATGTCCTATAAATATCAATTAAGTTCATCTTGTTTAATGTATCATTTAAAGCTTGTGTTTCCTTATTTATTTTCATTTTGGATGATCTGTCCATGGGTGAAAGTGGGGTGTTAATGTCCCCTACTATGAATATGTTACTTTCAATTTCCCCTTTTATGGCTGTTTGTATTTGCGTTATGTATTGAGGTGCTCCTATGTTGGGTGCATAAATATTTACAATTGTTATATCTTCTTCTTGGATCGATCCCTTGATCGTTATATATGTATCTTTGTCTCTTCTTATAGTCTTTATTTTAAAGTCTATTTTGTCTGATATGAGAATTACTACTCCATCTTTCTTTTGGTTTCCATTTGCATGGAATATCTTTTTCCATCCTCTCACTTTCAGTCTGTATGTGATTCTAGGTCTGAAGTGGGTCTCTTGTAGACAGCATATATATGCGTCTTGTTTTTATATCCATTCAGCCAGTCTGTGTCTTTTGGTGGGAGCATTTAATCCATTTACTTTAAGGTAATTATCGATATGTATGTTCCTATTCCCATTTTAATTGTTTTCGGTTTGTTATTGTAGGTCTTTTTCTTCTCCTGTGTTTCTTGCCTTGAGAAGGTCGTTTAGCATTTTTATAAAGCTGGTTTTGTGCTGCTGAACTCTCTCAGCTTTAGCTTGTCTGTAAAGGTTTTAATTTCTCCCACAAATCAGAATGAGATCCTTGCTGGGTAGAGTAATCTTGATTGCAGGTTTTTCTCCTTCATCACTTTAAATATGTCCTGTCAGTCCCTTCTGGCTTGCAGAGATTCTGCTGAAAGATCAGCTCTTAACCTTATCGGGATTCCCTTGTGTGTTATTTGTTCTTTTTCCCTTGCTGCTTTTAATATGTTTTCTTTGTATTTAATTTTTGACAATTTGATTAATATGTGTCTTGCCGTGTTTCTCCTTGGATTTATCCTGTATGGGACTCTCTGTGCTTCCTGGACTTGATTAACTATTTCCTTTCCCATATATGGAAGTTTTCAACTATAACCTCTTCAAGTATTTTCTCAGTCCCTTTCTTTTTCTCTTCTTCTTCTAGAACCCCTATAATTCGAATGTTGGTGTGTTTAATGTTGTCCCAGAGGTCTCTGAGACTGTCCTCAGTTATTTTCATTGTTTTTTCTTTATTCTTCCCTGCAGTAGTTATTTCCACTAGTTTATCTTCCGGGTCACTTATCCGTTTTTCTGGCTCAGTTATTCTGCTATTGAATCCTTCTACAGTATTTTTAATTTCATTTATTGTGTTGTTCATCGTTGGTAGTTTCATCTTTACTTCTAGGTCCTTGTTACATGTTTTTGGCGTTTTGTCTATTCTATTTCCAAGATTTTGGGTCGTCTTTACTATCATTATTCTGACTTCTTTTTTAGGTAGACTGCCTATTTCCTCTTCATTTGTTAGGTCTGGTGGGTTTTTATCTTGCTCCTTCATCGGCTGTGTGATTTTCTGTCTTCTCATTTTGCTTATCTTACTGTGTTTTGGGTCTCCTTTTTGCAGGCTGCAGGTTCGTAGTTCCCGTTGTTTTTGGTGTCTGTCCCCAGTGGCTAATGTTTCAGTGGGTTGTGTAGGCTTTCTGGTGGAGGGGACTAGTACCTGTGTTCTGGTGGATGCGGCTGGATATTGTCTTTCTTGTGTGCAGTCCACGTCTGGTGGTGTGTTTTGGGGTGTCTGTGGACTTATTATGATTTTATGCAGCCTCTCTGCTAATGGGTGGGGTTGTGTTCCTGTCTTGCTAGTTGTTTGGCATAGGGTGTCCAGTTCTGTAGCTTGCTGGTCGTTGAGTGAAGCTGGGTGCTGGTGTTGAGATGGAGATCTGTGGGAGATTTTTGCCATTTGTTATTCTGTGGAGCTGGGAGGTCTCTTGTGGACCAGTGTCCTGAAGTTGGCTCTCCCACCTGAGAGGCACAGCACTGACTCCTGTCTGCAGCACCACGAGCCTTTCATCCACATGTCTCAGAATAAAAGGGAGAAAATGTAGAAAGAAAGAAAGAAAGAAAGAAAAAGCAAGAAGGAAACAAAGGAGGGAGGGAGGGAGGAAGGAAGGAAGGAAGGAAGGGGAGAAAGAGAGAGAGAGAAAGAAAGAAAGAAAAAGAAAAGGAAAAGAAAGAAAAGGGAGAAAGAGAGAAAGCAAGGAAGTAAGGAAGGAAGGAAGAAGGAAAGAAAAGAAAGAAAGGAAAGAGGATAAAATAGCATAAAGTAAGAAAATAAAATAGTTATTAAAATAATTAAGATAGTTTTTTAAAAAAGAAAAAAAAAACGGACGGATAGAACCCTAGGACAAATGGTGACAGCAAAGCTATACAGACAAAATGTCACACAGAAGTATACACATACACACTCACAGAAAGAGGAAAAGGGGCAAAAATAGTAAATCTTGCTCTCAAATTCCACCTCCTCAATTTGGGATGATTCGTTGTTTATTCATGTATTCCACAGATGCAGGGTACGTGAAGTTGATTGTGGACCTTTCATCTGCTGCTTCTGAGGCTGCTGGGAGAGATTTCCCTTTTTCTTCTTCGTTAGTACAGCTCCGGGGGCTCAGCTTTGGATTTGGCCCTGCCTCTGCATGTACGTCGCCAGAGGGCGTCTGTTCTTCGCTCAGATAGGATGGGGTTAAAGTATCTGCTGCTTCAGGGACTCTGGCTCACTCAGGCCGGGGAGGGGAGGGAGGGGCACGGAGTGCGGGGCGAGCCTATGGCGGCAGAGGCCGGTGTGATGTTGCAGCAGCCGGAGGAGCGCCGTGTGGTGTCCCGTGGAAGTTGTCCCAGGATCGCTGGCCCCTGGCAGTGGCAGGCTGCAGAAGTTCCCGGAGCGGAGGTGTGGAGAGTGACCTGTGCTCACACACAGGCTTCTTGGTGGCAGCAGCAGCAGCCTTAGCCTCTCATGCCCGTCTCTGGGGTCCACGCTGTTAGTCGCAGCTCGCGCCCAACTCTAGCTCCTTTAAGCAGCACTCTTAATCCCCTCTCCTCACGCATCAGGAAACAAAGAGGGAAGAAAAGGTCTCTTGCCTCTTAGGCAGGTCCAGACTTTTTCCCGGACTTCCTCTTGGCTAGCCGAGGTGCACTAACCCCCTGCAGGCTGTGTTCACACCGCCAACTGCAGTCCTTTCCCTGCGCTCTGACCAAAGCTGGAGCCTCAGGCCCCAGCCCCGCCCGCCCCAGTTGGCGAGCGGACCAGCCTCTCGGACTGGTGAGTGCCGGTCCGCACTGATCCTCTGTGCGGGAATCTCGCCGCTTTGCCCTCCACACCCCTGTTGCTGTGTTCTCCTCCGCGCCTCCGAAGCTTCTCCCCCTGCGCCACCCGCAGTCTCCGCCCCCGAAGGGGCTTCCTAGTGTGTGGAATCCTTTCCTCCTTCACAGCTCCCTCCCACTGGTGCAGGTGCCGTCCCTATTCTTTTGTCTCAGTTTTTTCTTTTTTCTTTTGCCCTACCCAGGTACGTGGGGAGTTTCTTGTGTTTTGGGAGGTCTGAGGTCTTCTGCCAGCGTTCAGTAGGTGTTCTGTAGAAATTGTTCCACGTGTAGATGTATTTCTGGTGTATCTGTGGGGAGGAAGGTGATCTCTGTGTCTTACTCTTCTGCCATCTTCCCAATTCCCCCATCTATCGATAGTTTTTATTGCTTTCTGTGTCCTGTCTGAGAAGTCTTTGTCTACCCTGATTGTCAGATTTCTGATATATATTTACTAGTTATAAATTGATGTAGCCCTTAAAAAATTTTACTTAGGTCTTGAAGCTTTCACCCAGTAGTCAGAGCTTCTCATTTAGGACCTTATGGTGGCTTAAAAGAAATCTAAATATCTCAACAAAAAATTTAAAGACAGTGGTTTTTATCACTGCTTCAGGGTTATTTTTTTCAACACTTAGGATATTTTATAGTTTTGTTGAGTGATATATTTAGAGGATGGGAAGGGATGGCAGAAGTGTATTATTCTCAGGCAAGGGAGAGGAGAGTATAAATTTGCTATGGGAAAACTCTAACATCCCTCTCTTTTCCCTCCTTCTCTATACTGGCTATTACCCACCTTCTCCTTCCACTGTTGTCTCTGATCCAAGGGATCATAGCTTCTAGGCTTCCTTGATTCCAACACCTAGAATTGTTAGTATAGCTGAAATTTTTCCTAAATTTTAAAGCTCTGTAGAGAACTGGATAGTGTAGGAATTTGCATCATCCCCAAGAGAATTATCAGATTATAAGTAAAGTAGTGATCTGTATTAATAGACCTACTTTCAAAGGTGTTCAGTTTAACCATTTTCTCTGTTAGAGCAAGCAGTGATTTTTGGTAAAATATTTGAGCCTAAAAACTGACTGTTCTTGAGACCAACCAAGAGTTGATTGAGGAGAAATCTATCAGAATTTTTAGAGGATATCCAGTAGCATTATGGATGAGTAATTTTAGATATCATCTTAAAGGTTTTAGTTTTTGTTTAAAAAAGACCTTTTATAGATTTTTATTTCATTAGAGAAGGATACAGAGAAGCAAAAATGTAAACAAAACCAAGAATCTCTCAGAATTAAAGTAGATATTGTAGGTGGGTTTGAGTGTACTTTGGGGCTCATCATACAAAGAATCAGTATAACGTGATGAGTTTTGCAAGGATTGGGAAGCCCTGTGTGTAGTGCTGAGAGTTCTGGTTGCCAAAAGTCTGCTACTTACAGAAGTTAATCAGAAGTCCAGTGTCTACAAGGTTTACCTGATCCTAGCTAGGAGACCTCTGGGTTCTCTAAAATGGAGTGATCTTCACAGGACTGTGGAGTGAAGAATAGTTTACCCAGTTACCAGTGGAAATATTGTTGTTGTTATACTTATCACAGAAGTCTTGATGTGAATGACTGTGTCCCAGGATCTACTTTTATTTGTGGCCCTGAAGGCTTAGAATGGCACAGGGCCTTCCAGCAGATCTCGAGTAGCCAATTATATATGTGTATATACAAAATTTATTTAGGCATGGGAGATGGGTTTGGTGGCGGTGCTAGCAGTGGATATTTACTGCTTGTGGAAAACTTAGCAGTTTTTTCCAGTGGCTTTCTTTGAGATCTACCAAGATTTTCTTCCCAGCCATTTTTATTAACCCAGGAGTGAGATTTGTTTATGTTAAAACAAATGTACTGCTCAGTGACCATATCAGGATGTTCACAATCACATGATCCAGTGGCACTTGATCAGTGCTGAAAGCTCTAAGGAGGCCAAAGCGATCTTTTAACTCCTTATACAATGAAAAGTTGACTTTGAGATCTGAAAGGCCCACTTCTATTTATTTTGTTCTACTGTCTCCTCTAATCTCAGCATCCCTATTATGTGTGCTTTTGAACTCTGGGGTAGCAATGTTGAAAATGACATGGGATGAAGATCAGTGACTTGATTTTTTTATACCCTTTTCTTTACTCTTATTTTTTATTGTTACAGAAGAAGCTACTATGGAGGAAACTGGGCCAGTTTTAGCTTTTCAGGACTGTTGTCCTGGCTAAAGGAACACCAGGTAAAGTTCTTATCTGATTTTTTAATCTACTAGGTTATATTTTGTGTCACGTAATAACCCTGCATTGAAGAAGACACTAAGTTTCCTCTGTAATATAGGATTGATAACTTATTTACTTATTTAACAAAAACTGTGCAGTCACCTTTTCAGCTAATATTTTTCCAATACCTCTAAAATATAGATTTCACTTTTTAAGTATAAACAGATAACATTGGCTGAAGAATAAATCATATATGTTTCATACCGTTTGCTAATTACTCTGTACGCCCAAATATCAGGCAAGATTTTTTTTCTCCCAGTCTTTCAGAAAAAATATTTCAGTCCTTATAAAATCTCACATATTACTAGTTGTTCTTTCAGTTAGTATGTTTTGGAAAAAAACCTAAGTGTTTGGGGAAGATACATTAATTTGAAATGATCTCAGTCATTGGTGGTTTTACATATTTATAGAAGTCAGCTGACAGAATCATACCTGACAGTAAAAACAAAATGCAAGGAAAGAAACAATATAAATTTAGTAATTTTTTTCCCTAAGGGTAGGATCTCACTACTACAACTGTTGGATATCATTGTAAAGAAGTTTTTAGAGATCATTTACAGCGTACGTTTAACACGGGGAGTTGATTGTCATGCAGTTTACCAGTTTTTATGAGACATTAAAAAAACTGTCCTAATTTTATGTAAATGGTGCATGTGGCTTGAAATGGAATTCCTACTGAGAGCATCATACATAGAATCAGAAACTGCTGTATCTCAAAAGGGTTCAGACATTTGGGAAAGGAGGATGATAGACTCTAGAAAATTGTATTCAGTTAACTAAGAATAATATAGCTAAGACTTAACTAAGCACTTACCATGTACCAAGCTAAGCATTTTAGTTTTCTTGATTGATTTAATGGTATATATGACTCAAAAAGTGTAGTGATGACAAAGACATTGACATTGAAGATACACTGAAGATTCAGTTTGAATCTTATTATTGTATGAAATGAGAGTGTGGAGAAACAAGCAATATTTGTAAAGTAACATTTCATGTAATGACTCAAACTATGTATGAATCAAGAAAGTAAATGTTATAAATAGATTCATTTAACTGTTTAAATGAATATGCCTCAAATATTTTATGTTGATCAGAAACCCTTTTTTGAACCTTATCCTTGGGAAGTGTGTGTGAGGATCACCTCATGTTGAGTCATATTCAGTACTTCCATGCAAAAATTTAGTCTAGATTCTCAGAACAACAGCAACAAAAATACCCTAATTGTCTGAATGGAAAATTTTTGGTGAGTGAAGGGATTTTTAAAAAATAAACTTTGGTAATGGGTTAGATTTATTAAAACAAAATATTTTTGTAGATGTTCCTTTTATTTTAATGCTTCTTTTACTCCAACATCTTGACTCTGTCACCATATCCTTTTTCCCTTCACTCTCTGTCCCTGGTCCATAGTTCTTTTTTCAGGCTGTTAACCCCTGTCTATATGTTCAAAGTTCCTGTACTTCACCTCCTCTTCTATTTATGTTGGGATGTTTAATGCTGTCTAATAATTACACTTGATAATAAGGGCCATCTGCCACTACTTTTCTTCAGCTTAAAATATTAAATTCAGGACAGTGCAGCCTTTTAAAAATAATTATTGCCCTACTTTATGAAATCTGTAACTTTAGAAATTTTCTGAGGTGAATTTACTTAAAACAAAGGCTACTGTAGTTATATTTCACTACTAGTTTGTTGAGTATATATAATACGTTAAAAAATTTTTCTCTCTGAGAGATGGGTAACAGTGGATTAAAATTTTAAACAGATTAAAAATTGATCCTTGACCTTTGGAAAAGGTTTATCTTGACATCTTCAAAAATCCCCTGTATTCAAATATTGTATCATATAACTTTCTCCATAAAATATAATTAGGAATTATTGAAAAACTTAAAGAACCACTTTCAGTCCTTAGTGAGAGTTTATATACTTTGTTATACATTCTTGTTTTTATTGTATTTCTAAATATAAAATATTCAGGTTGATTATTATAAAGTCCTTAGTTATATTGGGCTGAGTACTTTTCAAAAATACTTTTACATATAATCAAAATTTGACACAGCTAATGACCAACCTTCAAAAATCTGAAAGTAAGCAGAATGAAGTAATTTTGGGCCTGCTTTTTTAACAACAAAATGTAAAACTTTATTATTAATAAGTAATATGTGCCTTTTGATGTGATGAGAGGCAAAGCATGAATTTAGAAAGGTATAAATTTTATCAGAAAAGTAGAGGTTCAGAGTACCCAATTTAATTACAATTTCTCATCTGTATATTGTTTAGGAAAACAGTGATATTGTAAATGAATGCCCACTGTGGCAAGAGAAGATCCTTGAAAATGAAGAAGCTATTGCTCTTAGCAGGAAGGACAAAACCATTCAACATGTGGAAGTGTTTTGTTATGCCAGGTATGAAAATTATTTATTTACAATAAACTATGTTCATGACTTCTTATTCACATGTCTTCAGAAGAAGCCAGCAGTAAGAATTTATATGGCACTGGTTGCTACAAGTCTACTTGATATGCTGGTTTGCATTTTTTAAAATGTAACATTAGTTTTGTTAGGTTTGTTCATTTGTATTATTTTTTAGATTCCACATATAAGCGATACCATGTAGTACTCGTCTTTATCTGACTTATTTTATTTAGCATAATACCTTCTAGGTCCATCAGTGTTGTCGCAATTAAACTTCAAAAACCAACAAACTCATAGAAAAAGAGATCAGATTTGTGGTTACCAGAGACGGGGGTGGGGGGTGGTGGTGGTGGTGGCAGGGTGCGGGGAGGATTGGATGAAGGCAGTCAAAAGTTACAAACTTCCAGTTATAAGATAAATAAGTACTAGGGATGTCATGTACAACATGATTAATATAATGAACACTGCTGTGTGTTATATACGCAAGTTGTTAAGAGTCAATCCTAAGAGTTCTCATCACAAGGAAAAATATTTTTTCTATTTCTTTAATTTTGTATCTGTATGAGATGATGAATGTTCACTAAACTTATTGTGATAATCACTTCATGATGTATGTAAATCAAATCATTATGCTGTATGCCTTAAACTTATACAGTGCCGTTATGTCAATTATATCACAATAAAACTTTTGTGGAAGAAAAACAAAACTTTCAGTTGTGGAAGAAAAAAATAAAACTTTCAGTTTTCTCTGTTTAGATAATATATTAATGACTTATAATTTACTGAGCTCTTTTATTTTTACTTTTTATTAAAAAAAATTTTTTTGGCCGCACTGCGTGGTATGTGGGATCTTAGTTCCCAGACCAGGGATCGAACCCACACCCCTTGCAGTGGAAGCACGGAGTCTTAACCACTGGACCTCCAGGGAAGTCCCGTGAGCTCTTTTAAATACATTATCTTATTTGATCCTTACAATGGTCCTGTGCTAGGATAGAGCACATAGTATTAGATTTTTCACAGAGTCCTCAGTGGAGCTCAAAGAGTTTAATTTGCTGAAGGTCACATAGCTTGATAAATATCAAGGCCATACCTAAGCTAGATAGTGGTAGAGTCCAAGATTAAAGCCCAGGGTTTTATAATCCTAATTCAGTGTTCTTCTAACTCTTAGATAACAGTCAGTGTAGCAAAATGGAAAATTATAATTTTGAATTAAAGAAATCAAATTGAGTGGCCATGACATCTGGGGGCATATTTTTGTAAATCAAGAGAGAAGTGGGGGGAAAGTAATGTTTTCAGTGTCTCCTTCTGAGTGAAAGAATTCATTGTTTTAAAACAATTGGAATAGTTTATTTTTTCAGATGACATGGTTGATGGGCTGAAAGGTAACAATCACATAGTTCAGTTCAACTGTTATGGAGTTATGGAGTTGAGGGTTTTAGAAATCAGACTGTCAAGCTCTTTAATAGTAATTAAAACTTAAAATCCAAGATACTAGAAATTTTTCAGGACGTGTACTGTCATCATACATATCCTTGCTGTGGTACAGTGGTAAGCGTGACCTGAGCCCGTGAAAAGTTGGGGAACCTGTGGTTGATTTCTTAACCTATATTCATATCTGTCAGGTGACTAGCATTTTCTGCCATTAATACATAGTTAATTTTCTATGATTTTCTGCAAAAGGACAGCCTTTGAAATATCAGATACAGATTATAATTTGCATAATGCTAAATGGCATTCAGTATGGAAAGGTATAACTCTCTGATATTGTTTAGACCCAGCGTAGACAGATCTAGAACAGAAGGTGATCTCAAGTGAAAATTCATACGCTTTAATGAAACCAGGAATAAATATTTGGTAACTTTCTTGTGTGTCCATGAATACTACTTGACTAGAATATAGTGACAGTCACACTCAGGCCCTTTGAGAGGTACTTTTGCTATTTCAAGGCCTTTGATTTCTCTATGCTTCATGACAATTAGTGTTTATGGTTTCTGGTGACTGAAATGACACATTTTGAGTGCAGAGGAAATCATCTCGTTTTTTATTTCTGATCTCTACAGTTTCATTTTTGGAACTTCTCAAAGTGATAAAAGATTGGTGGTGGAAGGTTTGTTTTAAAACAGAGAAGTAGGACTCTGCTGTATATTTTCATTGCCCATTAGAGGTTGGAACAAGAGGTGAACTGGGATAATGTTCTATATGTCTTCATTTACTTGGAAAGGGTAGCTAGTTATTAATGCCATAGTAAGCAGGATGAGCCCTGAGAGCATCCAGTGGGGGAATGTACAGAAAATCTACTTGTCTATAATAAGTGCTACAAACATGAGTAAACAGGAATAACAGTACCTTTCTTAGCCCCAGCCAGACTATGGCATCCTTAACCTTTTGGATCATGACCACAAACTTGGCATTATATGAAAAGGGCTAGGGCCAAAATACCTGTCACAGAGATTTACTTTATATGAGAATTCATCACCCAGGACCCACTGGCTTAAATCAGAATCCTTGTTGAATACATATTTCTGACAACCCTATTTTCTGGTTTTCCTACTATAGTAGTTTAAAGCGGCAAATAGGAAAGGGGTGTCTGCTGGAGGCAGGCACACTGAGAACCACACTGAGACCAGGGTTATACTCCTGCTTTTATGATTCAACTTACTGTATGATACTGAGCAAAAGATGTCCTCTTGGACTAGGTCATCTCAGAAGTCCCTATGGGCTCCAACATGCTGCTGTTTTATGTGTTAGTTGATAGAGTAACAGAGGAAAAGTAGACAGAATCAGCAAGCTGAGAGCAGGCTTTGGGCCATTTAGTGTAGGGGCAAATGGCTTTGAATCAGGATCCCTCAAAGACATCACTGTATTATAGCACAGTATAACAATTGATGATCATAATTCTATCCCGATGTCTTCAGGAAAAAGTTAAATTATGTTCTCTCTACTCCACTTGAAAAGGTGGGGGTATTTGAAATACACTTTAGAAAGATGAATATTAAAACTGATTAGAGGGCTTCCCTGGTGGCACAGTGGTTAAGAATCCACCTGCCAATGCAGGGGATGCGGTTTCGAGCCCTGGTCTGGGAAGATCCCACATGCTGCAGAGCAACTAAGCCCATGCGCCACAACTACTGAGCCAGTGCTCTAGAGCCACAACTGCTGAGCCCACGTGCCACAACTACTGAAGCCCATGCACCTAGAGCCTGTGCTCAGCAACAAAGAGAAGCCACCTCAATGAGAAGCTCGCGCACAGCATCGAAGTGTAGCCCCCGCTGGCCGCAACTAGAGAAAGTCGGCGCACAGCAACAAAGACCCAACACAGCCAAAAAAAACCAAAAAAACAAAACTGATTAAAATAAAAATTTTATCATTTTAAAAGATTACTTTTGGTGCTCTTAGAAAATTCCCTCATTTTCTCCCTAAGAAAGGATATCACTATGTAGTAGATCCTCGACGTTCTTGTGGGATACATCACAAAATTCCTTGTGAATCCCCTTTTGTAAATATGTAATGAAGAATATGGTGCAGGTTCCTGGCTTTTTGTTGTTATTGCTGTTTACATATGTGTTATTGATGTTACTGTTACATTTTATGGATATAGTGTGTGTGTGTGTGTGTGTCTGTGTTTCATTCTGTACAGTTTTAACACATATGTGGGTTCATGTAACCATCACCACAGAGAACAGATCAGTTCCATCACCACAGGGATCCCTCCTGTTGCCATTTTATAGCCACACCTCATCTCCTTCCCCAAAGTCCTAACTCCTGGCAACCACTAATCTGTTTTCCAACTCTATAATTTTGTCATTTTTGAGGACATTATGTAAATGGAACTGTACAGTATGTAACCTTTTGCCACTGGCTTTTTTCGCTCAGCATAGTTACCCAGAGATTCATCTAGGTTGTTGCTTGCATCAGTATTTTGTCCCTTTTTATTGCTGAGTAGTATTCCATGGTAGCCATGTACCACAGTTTATTCAGTCATTCATCCACTGAAGAACATCTGGGCTGTTTCCATTTTGTCTGTTACAAATAAGAATGCTATAAATGTTGGTTTACAGGATTTTGTGTGAACATAAATTTTTATTTTTCTGGGATAAATGCCCAAGTGTACAATTCCTGGGTCATATGTATGTTTAGTTTTAGAAGAAACTGACTTTTCCAGAGAAGCTGTACCATTTTACATTCCCACCAGGCATGTGTGAGTGATTCAGTTTCTCCGTATCCTCACCATCATTTGGTGGTGTAACTTTTTTAGTTTAGCCAATCTTATAGGTGTGTAGTAGTGATATCTCATTGTGGTTTTAATTTGCATTTCCCTGATGGCTGATTTTGAATATCTTTTCATGTGCTTATTTGCCACCCATATGTCCTTTTTGGTGAAATATCTGTTCATGTCTTTTGCTCATTTTTTAATTGGATGGACTTTTTTTTTCCTGTGGAGATTTAAGAGTTCTTTATATATTCTAAATGTATCCCTTGTTAGATATGTGGTTTACAAGTTTTAATTTTTGTATAAGGTGTGAGGTTTAGGTCAATGTTCATTTTTTTTAACCTATGGATATCCAGTTGCTTCAGTACTATTTGTTGAAAAGGCTGTTTTTCCTCCATTGAGTTACTTTTGCATCTTTGTCAAAAATCAACTGACTGTACTTGGATGGTCTGTTTCTGGATTCTGTTTTCTGTTCCATTGATGTCTATGTCTTTTCCCACACCAGTATCACACTGTTTTGATTACTGCAGCTATACAGTTGGACTTAACATCAGTTTGAATGATTTCCCCCAATTTATTCTTCTTTACCAAGATTGTTTTAGCTGTTCTACAGTTTGTGCCTTTCCATATAAATGTTTTAATAAGCCTGTCCATGTCTAGAAAACATTGCTGGAATTTTGATAGGAATTGCACTAAAGTTACAGATCAACCTGGGGTGAATTGACGTCTTTATTATTTTGAGTCTTCCAATCCATTGACAAGGTAGGCCTCTCCATTTAGGGAGGTCATCTTTGATTTCTTTCTACAGGATTGTGTAATTTTCAGCATACCAGTTCTGTACATGTTTTGTTAATTGTATACCTAAGTATTTAATTTTCTTTGGAGCCAGTGCAATTGTAAGTGGTATTATTGCTTTTTTAATTTTGGTTTTCACTTGTTCATTATTCATATCTAGAAATATAATTGGTTTTTATGCATTCATCTTTTATCCTGAAATCTTGCTGAACGTGCTTACTCTAGGAATTTTTTGGTAGATTCCTTGGGATTTTTGCATAGGAAGTCATGTTTTCTGCAAAGAGGAACAGTTTTACGTCTTCGTTTCTATTGACTTTTTTTTTTAGTCTATTTTCTATTGAGAGTCATGTGTTTTCTGTCCATAGCCACATACTGCAAGTTAATTGTATTTTCTACTTATCCTTAGGCTCACTTAATGAGCATTTTTTTCATAAAGGAAGTTATTATCACTTCCTGAGGACTTTGTAATTATACACTAATGCTGGGCAATCATTTAGGTTCTCTCACTTGCTAATTATCTTGATCTTGTACACTACTCTCTCAGCATATGCAAGTCAAATCCACAATCTGACCAAATGACAAATTACCAAAAACCTTACACTTTAATGGTCATTCATGCCAAGAGTTTATTTAGTTGCATCAGGCATATAGAGAGAAGTCAAACCTCAATCCCTGGTAAATTATGCATATAGAATATTGTTTTAAATATTGATATTTTGGTAAATTTCCAAAATATCATGTAAAGATAGCTTTATAATGATATGAATGCTGAAATATTATGACTTGTCTTCCCATCTTAGACCAGATGAGTCAGCTTATAGAGTTGACGTTTATTAGGCCAAAATATATGGCTTGATTCTTGTAGATGTCACTTGATATTTCATCAAGGAAGAATAGTGTCTATCTCTTGGCCACAAACAATATTATAGTCATAACCAGTAGCCTTTTGATTTTTAATCTTTGATTACAAGGAGGACAGGGCAAGGATTCAAGTAGATCAGTGCAAACCCATCACCACTGCTTGGAAAATACCTCAAACTACATGGCAAGTCAGTAACACCATATTCTAATGTAAACATATAGGATAGCACATTATTTTTTTTTATGATTGTTGACTTATTTTCAAAAATAATTCTTAAGTGTTCAATCTAAAGGTTTTAGTGATCTTTTGAACGTTAAAGTTAGTATTTTTTGGTTATTGCATAGTTAGGCTAAATATTAAAATAGAAATTGTAGGGATTAGTCTCTTTTCATAACTTAAGTCCAGTTAACACAAATTCTATAAAAAACTACCCAGATTGTTTTGTTTTATCAGTGCTTTGTTACCCTGAATGCTGCTTGTAATAGGTGAGTTAATCTCTAGTTTGGGCCAGAAATACTTTTGCTATACATAGATTATCTTTCTTTGAAACAAATTTTGTGATTATACAGTTGACTTATAGAAGGGAAGAATAAAAGAACTATAGCATTTATTGGATATTATCTTTGTGGTAGCTGCTATAACTTGCTTCCTTACATATTTTATTTCATTCAGTTTCATTTAATCTGTGCTATGACCAGGGAGAGCCAGAGATAGGAGAGCCAGGATTTGAGCCCACATCTATCTAACTCAAAAGTTTGTGCTGTTTCCATTGTGTCACATTGTATTTCAGGAATCAGATAAATACATGTATGCGTATCAAGGAAGCCATTCCACCAAGTGAATAAAGTATTTCCTTTGTGAAGACTAGCACCTAAAGAAGTACATTTACTTCTTTAATTTACTAGAGTAGTGTTTAGAATTGTAAAGTAATTATACCTATATTGGGGAATGAAAGTGCCTAACTCCCAATGTTCGGAAGATAAGGGATGAATCCAGTAACCTTTAGTTGTTGTGACTGTAGTTTGTACGCCACAAGATACAGTAGTTTAGGTGAGGGGATAAAAGCAGCTGCTATTTCTGGTTTTAAATATCCAACAGAAGATGAAAAGGCACAGTACATTAATCCACGCAAACCCAAACAGTTCTTAGGTAAAAGATGATTGCCTATTAATTGCATGATGTCATGTAGTTTCTTTAGTGAGAAGAGATTTTTATCTTTCTAAAATATTGGCAAGAACTTGTACCTTTTCTGTCCTTTCTTTTTTTGCATAATACTGAACATTGTTTCCCCTGTTCTGGCGTGATAATGTTAAAACAGGATGAAAACTTGCTTCTTAGATTTATAGACGAACCAGCTCTTTCATGGATTGATACTAAAATAAAGACATTGTAATACTCATCTAAAATTCTGTTTATTTACTTTAGGTTCTAAAATTTAATTAAAAAATTTTATAAGTAACATGAGCCTTTTAAGCAAAAACGTAATGATACCAATAAGAAAGAAATACAAAATTTAAAAAAAATGAAAAATCACCTATAAGTTTTATAATTTAGAGGAAGCTATAATTTACCACTGTGTACAAGTAAGTTTGTTTTAGGCTATAAGTGACACAGTGCCCAACTAAAAGTGGATGGGTAGGTGGGAGGGTAGGCAGGTGGGTGGGTTGGTTGGTCCTGTTGCAGAATTCACTAATTGAGAATCTTAATCACATCAGAGTTGGGGTAGGTCCCCAGCACTTCTCTTAGCTTCCTGTCCAGAGTTACAAGATAGTTGCCACGATTCTGAACAGGTTTTCACACAGCAGAAATCTCAACGTGAAATAAAGGGGGAGAGATTTTCTTCTAACATGTGTATGCTTTTTTTTGTTTGTTTGTTACTATTATACTAGGGAGTCTTTACCAAAGCCCCCAGCAGATTCTCCCTTGTCTCATTGGCTAAAACTAGATAACCAGCTCACTCTTAAATCAGTCACTAACAAAGGGCAGTAAAATTACCATAATTGGTTTTAATCAGTCATGATCCATCCCCTAGTCCTGGGTATCTTCTGCCTGATATTGGAACAAAATTGCAGCTCTTGTGGCAGGGAGGAAGACAGTAATCGTTGTTGAGTAGGCAACCAATAGTACCTGCTGTACACCACCTTATGCTATTTTGTTCTTGGAGAAATGTGACAAGAGGTTGATACTTCAGCTATATTCTACTGTACGTGTTAACATTTTAAGTTGGTAACAAATAAGGAAATATATCTACCAATATATTATATTGCAGCAATTCAAAATCGACTACAGTGGTTTTTTTATATTGCTGTTTTCTGGAACAACAACTTTTTGATAGTCTGATTCTTATGAGTAACCATTAAACATTTATTTGCAGGAATAAACAGCTGGGTAGCAGTGTAACGTGTACTGTGCAAATCAAAAGTGAATGGCCTTAGCACAAAGTGCATACATCAAAGTAAAAGAATACAATTTCTGCAACAAGCTATACTGTGGGGAAAAAAGGTGCAAATGACTGAAAAATAAATAGTGAACACCTGTGCTGAATAAATTAACCAGCTGGTTGGCAATTTTTCATTTGACTTATCTAAAAGGGTGACTGTTACAAGGCATTAATAAGACATATTCACTTTGAGGTGTTCCCTTGTTACTACCATTAATTGATAAGCAATACTAGATAATATCAGAATTTATACCCCTAAATTCTCAGAGTTATATGTAGATTGTGGCAAGCGGTAAAAAGTGCATTCAACTAAGCAGTTATTCAGCAGTTGCAATTAGGTAAAATTATCTCAAAAATACTGTTACACTGTATTGTAAATATCCTTTGAAATTCAGATAAGCAATATGTGACATTAGATTTCATCTGTCAATTTATTTTCATATTGAAAAATTTTATAAGAACTAATGATGCAGATTTTTCCCCTTTGTATGTTAAAATCATAGTAGTGTTTTAGAACTCAAAGTTTCCCTTGAGAGCTTATAATTCAGCCACATTCATTTACAAATGGCAAATGTGTTTTTATACTTTTCAAACTTTAAAATTAATAAAATTGAGTTATTATTCTGAGGTGTTCTCCAAAGTTTGAATTATTTTTTTAAGAAAAAAAAATTTTTTTTAACCACAGTATAAAGTTTTAAATTTGAGGGACGATAAGTCCTTTTTGATGAACAGAATTTTGCTTGCTGAGGAATTAAGTGGAATTTGGGGAGTTTTCTGGTGTCGTTATAACTTCTAGTTAGGTATTAAATTCAATGTTGGCAGAACTCCAAAAAATATTTTAGTTGTCGTTAATGGAAAGTAAGGAAACTATAGTGTTTCTATTGCATGTGTTTTCCATAGTGCTAGGAATTTCACCAGATTATGATGTTGAGAATAGTAAAACTTAATAGCTTATGCATGTAAAACAAATTCACAAAGAATAACTCCTTTCCTTAAACTTATACCCTTAATTAAGTATTTGGACTTATATTTTCCAGATTGTCCAGTACTGGTTAATGCATTTCATTCACTCTAGAAAGCTCTCTTTTTCAGAATATAATAGAGAGCCACTGACCAGATAGTAGCTGTGCTCAATTTTCGTGGTGTCATCATCATGCTCTGTAATAAGAGAAATTGCCATATTCTGTCTTACCTGTAAAGTATAATTAATTATCCTGCCATTTCTTAGTTTAATCTTTAGATGTGGAACTTTTTGCTGAAAGTTGTCACCTTAGATCCCTCATGGAACACACTTTGGTTTACTGGTTTTCAAACTAATGAAAGTGAATACAAAGCACGAACAATTCTGTAGAAAATATACAAATCACATTTCATATTATTGCTCTTCATTTTTAATGTTGCTTAATGGCAGTGGTGCTCTTACGTGGTTATGTGGCCAGAGAGCTTTCAACATGTGATTACAAACCTAAGAACACATGTTTTGAGTTGCCTGTTGACCTGTGGGAAATTTAACAATAGCTTAGGTTTGATTAATATCTCATGTTTGATTAACCTTTTGGAGTTTATGAAAAATACTCTTCATATATGTTAGCTCATTAATCTTACAAAACCCTCATGAAAGTTAAGGCAGATGAATGATCTCCCATTTCATAGATGGGGAATCTGAAAGGTTAATAAATACATTCAGGACTAGAATTTTCCCACTACCATTTCCTAGATCTGAAAATGGTTTTGACATTAATGATTTCATCCTTTTTTCATTATATTTAATTGAAATTACTAGATTATAACAGTAACCATGGTATTTTATTTCTTAACATTTAAAATAAGTTATTCTTTCCTTGTAACCTTTCTTATTGTAGTGTTTTTTTGTGTTAATTTCAAAGAGGCACTTTTTGTTCACTGCCCACAAACTTTTTTTTAATTATTTTTTTTATTTTTAATTTTTTTAAAACTCTTTATTGGAGTATAATTGCTTTACAATGGTATGTTAGTTTCTGAGTGAATCAGTTATACACATACATATGTCCCCATATCTCTTTCCTCTTGTGTCTCCCTCCCTCCCACCCTCCGTATCCCACCCCTCTAGGTGGTCACAAAGCACCGAGCTGATCTCCCTTTGCTATGCGGCTGCTTCCCACTACCTATCTATTTTACATTTGGTAGTGTATATATGTCCATGCCACTCTCTCACTTTGTCCCAGCTTACCCTTCCCCATCCCTGTATCCTCAGGTGCATTCTCTAGTAGGTCTGTGTCTTAATTCCCGTCTTACCCCTAAGGTTCTTCATGACCATTTTTTTTTTACATTCCATATATATGTGTTAGCATACGGTATTTATTTTTCTCTTTCTGACTTACTTCTGTCTGTATGACAGACTCTAGGTCCATCCACCTCACTACAAGTAACTCAATTTCGTTTCTTTTTATGGCTGAGTAATATTCCATTCTATATATGTGCCACATCTTCTTTATGCATTCATCTGTTGATGGACACTTAGGTTGCTTCCATGTCCTGGCTATTGTAAATAGGGCTGCAGTGAACATTTTGGTACATGACTCTTTGAATTATGGTTTTCTCAGGGTATCTACCTACTAGTGGGATTGCTGGGTCATATGGTAAATCTATTTTTAGTTTTTTAAGGAACCTCCATACTGTTCTCCATAGTGGCTGTATCACTTTACATTCCCAACAACAGTGTGAGAAGGTTCCCTTTTCTCCACACCCTCTCCAGCAATTATTGTTTGTAGATTTTTTGATGATGGCCATTCTGACTGGTGTGAGATGATATCTCATTGTAGTTTTGATTTGCATTTCTCTAATGATTAATGATCTTGAGCATTCTTTCATGTGTTTGTTGGCAATCTGCATATCTTCTTTGGAGAAATGTCTATTTACGTCTTGAGTCCATTTTTGGATTGGGTTGTTTGTTTTTTTTCACACACACACACTACATTTTATTTTTACAAGAGATAAATAAACTGACACCAAGCATTGTAAATGGATGACCACAACAAAAGCAACAATGATTGAAATTACCAAACACAAAACACACTCATACTATGTCATAATATTGACATTCAGTCCAGTAATCCTCCACTGGAACAGCTCCTTTACTTTGCAGTGAAAATTGATTTGTATATTTTTTGCCTCTGAGTCCTTGTGGGACTTTTATTTTTTAATACAAACAGAAAGTCACAAAAATTATAATCATCCTCATCAGTTCACTCAGTCCCATGTAATTAATATTTTTTTTCATCTTGATCTTTTTTTAGCACTTTTATGAATTCATCAGTTTTCCATTAGAGTTCTGAAAATGCTTATTCATTCAGTTCAGCAGTATAGTCAGTTACCAGAAACCTGTACTTGTCAGAGTCTTTTCCATGAATTCCTTGAAGATGAAACCCTTTTATAGGAACATTTTTGCAAAAGCATCACAGTACACCCAGAACTGTCTGTAAATGACAAAAGACTTAAAAATGACCACGGTTAAAGATTTGATGAAAGTTCATAATAATGCAATTGACAAGGAAATTTAGTTATTTCAGAGATACACATTTTAAAGTAATAACTAGAATTATGACTTATCATACCAAAACATATAAGATTTCTAGAAATTTCATGTAATGTCTGAAACATTTAAATTAACATATTTCCATACAAATAACCCAAAGAAAGTTTAGTATTAGTTGTTTTTTGTTTGTTTGTTTGTTTATACTGCAGGTTATTAGTTATCATTTTTATACACATCAGTGTATATATGTCAATCCCAATCACCCAATTCAGCACACCACCATCCCCACCCCACCGCGGTTTTCCCCCCTTGGTGTCCATACCTTTGTTCTCTACATCTGTGTCTCAACTTCTGCCCTGAAAACCAGTTCATCTGTACCATTTTTCTAGGTTCCACATGTATGCGTTAATATATGATATTTGTTTTTCTCTTTCTGACTTACTTCACTCTTATGACAGTCTGTAGATCCATCCATGTCTCAACAAATGACTCAATTTTGTTCCTTTTTATGGCTGAGTAATATTCCATTGTGTATATGTACCACAACTTCATTATCCATTCATCTGTCGATGGGCATTTAGGTTGCTTCCATGACCTGGCTATTGTAAATAGTGCTGTAATGAACATTGGGGTGCATGTGTCTTTTGGAATTATGGTTTTCTCTGGGTATATGCCCAGTAGTGGGATTGCTGGATCATATGGTAATTCTATTTTTAGTTTTCTAGAAATGTCCATACTGTTCTCCGTAGTGGTTGTATCAATTTACATTCCAACCAACAGTGCAAGAGGGTTCCCTTTTCTCCACACCCTCTCCAGCATTTGTTGTTTGTAGATTTTCTGATGATGCCCATTCTAACCAGTGTGAGGTGATACCTCATTGTAGTTTTGATTTGCATTTCTCTAGTAATTAGTGATGTTGAACAGCTTTTCATGTGCTTCTTGGCCATCTGTATGTCTTCTTTGGAGAAATGTCTATGTAGGTCTTCTGCCCATTTTTGGATTGGGTTGTTTGTTTCTTTAATATTGAGCTGCATGAGCTGCTTGTAAATTTTGGAGATTAATCCTTGGTTACTTGCTTCAGTTGCAAATATTTTCTCCCATTCTGAGGGTTGTCTTTTCGTCTTGTTTATGGTTTCCTTTGCTGTGCAAAAGCTTTTAAGTTTCATTCGGTCCCATTTATTTATTTTTGTTTTTATTTCCATTTCCCTAGGAGGTGGGTAAAAAGGATCTTGCTGTGATTTATGTCATAAAGTGTTCTGCCTATGTTTTCCTTTAAGAGTTTGATAGTGTCTGGCCTTACATTTAGGTCTATAATCCATTTTGAGTTTATCTCTGTGTATAGCGTCAGGAAGTGTTCTAATTTCATTCTTTTACATGTAGCTGTCCAGTTTTCCAAGCACTACTTACTGAAGAGGCTGTCTTTTCTCCAATGTGTATTCTTGCCTCCTTTATCAAAGATAAGGTGACCATAGGTGCGTAGGTTATCTCTGGGCTTTCTATCCTGTTCCATTGATCTATATTTCTGTTCTTGTGCCAGTACCATACTTACTGTCTTGATTACTGGAGCTTTGTAGTATAGTCTGAAGTCAGGGAACCTGATTTCTCCAGCTCCATTTTTCTTTCTCAATATTGCTTTGGATCTTTGGGGTCTTTTGTGTTTCCATACAAATTGTGAAATTTTTTGTTCTAGTTCTGTGAAAAATGCCAGTAGTAGTTTGATAGGGATTGCATTGAATCTGTAGATTGCTTTGGGTAGTATAATCATTTACACCATGTTGATTCTTCGAATTCAAGTACATGGTATATCTCTCCATCTATTTGTATCATATTTAATTTCTTTCATCAGTGTCTTATAATTTTCTGCATACAAGTCTTTTGTCTCCTTAGGTAGGTTTATTCCTAGATATTTTATTCTTTTTGTTGCAATGGTAAATGGGAGCATTTTCTTAATTTCACTTTCAGATTTTTCATCATTAGTGTATAAGAATGTCAGAGATTTCTGTGCATTAATTTTGTATCCTGCTATTTTACCAAATTCATTGATTAGTAGTTTTCTGGTAGCATCTTTAGGATTCTCTTTGTATAGTATCATGTCATCTGCGAACAGTGACAGCTTTACTTTTTCTTTTTCAATTTGGATTCCTTTTATTTCCTTTGCTTCTCTGATTGCTGCTGCTAAAACTTCCAAAACTATGTTGAGTAATAGTGGTGACAGTGGGCAACCTTGTCTTGTTCCTGATCTTAGTGGAAATGCTTTCAGTTTTTCACCATTGAGGATGATGTTTGCTGTGGGCTTGTCATATATGGCCTTTATTATTTTGAGGAAAGTTCCCTCTATGCCTACTTTCTGCAGGGTTTTTATCATAAATGGGTGTTGAATTTTTTCAAAAGCTTTCTCTGTATCTATTGAGATGATCATATGGTTTTTCTCTTTCAATTTGTTAATATGGTGTATCACATTGATTGATTTGCGTATATTGAAGAATCATTGCCTTCCTGGGATAAACCCCACTTCATCATGGTGTATGATCCTTTTAATGTGCTGTTGGATTCTGTTTGCTAGTATTTTGTTGAGGATTTTTGCATTTATGTTCATCAGTGATATTGGCCTGTAGTTTTCTTTCTTTGTGACATCTTACTGGTTTTGGTATCAGGGTGATGGTGGCCTCATAGAATGAGTTTGGGAGCATTCCTCACTGTGCTATATTTTGGAAGAGTTTGAGAAGGATAGGTGTTAGTTGTTCTGTAAATGTTTGATACAAGTCGCCTGTGAAGCCATCTGGTCCTGGGCTTTTGTATGTTGGAAGATTTTTAATCACAGTTTCAATTTCAGTGCTTGTGATTGGTCTGTTCATATTTTCTGTTTTTTCCTGGTTCACTCTCGGAAGGTTGTGCATTTCTAAGAATTTGTCCATTTCTTCCAGGTTGGCCATTTGATTGGCATATAGTTGCTTGTAGTAATTTCTCATGATCGTTTGTATTTCTCTAGTGTCAGTTGTTACTTCTCCTTTTTCATTTCTAATTCTGTTGATTTGAGTCTTGTTCCTTTTTTCCTTGATGAGTCTGGCTAATGGTTTATCAAGTTTGTTTATGTTCTCAAAGGAGTAGCTTTTAGTTTTATTAATCTTTGCTACCGTTTCCTTCATTTCATTCTCATTTATTTCTGATCTGATCTTTATGATTTCTTTCTTTCTGCTAACTTTGGGATTTTTTGTTCTTCGTTCTCTAATTGCTTAAGTGTAAGTTTAGGTTGTTTATTTGAGATGTTTCCTGTTTCTTAAGGTAGGATTGTATTGCTATAAACTTCCCTCTTAGAACTGCTTTTCCTGCATCCCATAGGTTTTGGGTCATCGTATCTCCATTGTCATCTGTTTCTCGGTATTTTTTTATTTCCTCATTGATTTCTTCAGTGATCACTTCATTATTAAATAGTGTATTGTTTAGCCTCCATGTGTTTCTATTTTTTACAGATATTTTCCTGTAATTGATACCTAGACTCATAGCATGGTGGTCGGAAAAGATACTTGATACAATTTCAATTGTCTTAAATTTACCAAGGCTTGATTTGTGACCCAAGACATAATCTATCCTGGAGAACGTTTCATGAGTACTTGAGAAAAATGTGTATTGTGTTGTTTTTGGATGGAATGTCCTATAAATAACAATTAAGTCCATCTTGTTTAATGTATCATTTAAAGCTTGTGTTTCCTTTTTTATTTTCATTTTGGATCATCCGTCCATTTGTGAAAGTGGGCTGTTAAAATCCCCTACTATGAATGTGTTACTGTTGATTTCCCCTTTTATGGCTGTTAGTATTTGCCTTATGTATTGAGGTGCTCCTATGTTGGGTGCATAAATATTTACAATTGTTATATTTTCTTCTTGGATGGATCCCTTGATCATTATGTAGTGTCCTTCTTTCTCTCTTCTAATAGTCTTTATTTTAAAGTCTATTTTGTCTGATATGAGAATTGCTACTCCAGCTTTCTTTTGGTTTCCATTTGCATGGAATATCTTTTTCCATCCCCTCATTTTCAGTCTGTAGGTGTCCCTAGGTCTGAAGTGGGTCTCTTGTAGACAGCATATATATGGGTCTTGTTTTTGTATCCATTCAGCCAGTCTATGTCTTTTGGTTGGAGCATTTAACCATTTACATTTAAGGTAATTATCGATATGTATGTTCCTATTTCCATTTTCTTAATTGTTTGGGTTTGTTATTGTCAGTCTTTTTCTTGTGTTTCCTGCCTAGAGAAGTTCCTTTAGCATTTGTTGTAAAGCTGGTTTGGTAGTGCTGAATTCTCCTGGCTTTTGCTTGTCTGTAAAGGTTTTAATTTCTCTGTCAAATCTGAATGAGATCCTTGCTGGGTAGAGTAATCTTGATTGTAGATTTTTCTCCTTCATCACTTTAAATATGTCCTGCCACTCCCTTCTGGCTTGTAGGGTTTCTGCTGAGAGATCAGCTGTTAACCTTATGGGGATTCCCTTGTGTGTTATTTGTTGTTTTTCCCTTGCTGCTTTTAATATTTTTTCTTTATATTTAATTTTTGATAGTTTGATTAAATTGTGTCTTGGTGTGTTTCTTCTTGGATTTATCCTGTATGGGATTCTCTGTGCTTCCTGGACTTGATTAACTATTTCTTTTCCCATATCAGGGAAGTTTTCAACTATAATCTCTTCAAATATTTTCTCAGTCCATTTCTTTTTCTCTTCTTCTTCTGGGACCCCTATAATTCGAATGTTGGTGCGTTTAATGTCCCGGCGGTCTCTGAGACTGTCCTCAATTGTTTTCATTCTTTTTTCTTTATTCTGCTCTGCAGTAGTTATTTCCACTCTTTTATCTTCCAAGTCACTTTTCTGTTCTTATGCCTTAGTTATTCTGCTATTGATCCCTTCTAGAGAATTTTTAATTTCATGTATTGTGTTGTTCATCACTGTTTCTTTGCTATTTAGTTCTTCTAGTTCCTTGTTAAACGTTTCTTGTATTTTTTCTATTCTATTTCCAAGATTTTGGATCATCTTTACTATCATTATTCTGAATTCTTTTACAGGTGGACTGCCTATTTCCTCTTCATTTGTTAGGTCTAGTGGGTTTTTTTCTTGCTCCTTCATCTGCTGTGTTTTCTTCTGTCTTCTTATTTTGCTTTTCTTCCTGTGTTTGGGGTCTCCTTTTCACCGGCTTCAGGTTCATGGTTCCCGTTGTTTTTGGTGTGTGTCCCCAGTGGCTAAGGTTGGTTCAGTGGGTTGTGTAGGCTTCCTGGTGGAAGGGACTGGTGCCTGTGTTCTAGTGGAGGAAGCTGGATCTTTTCTTTCTGGTGGGCAGGTCCACATCTGGTGGTGTGTTTTGGGGTGTCTGTGGCCTTGTTATGTTTTTATGCAGCCTCTCTGCTAATGGATGGGGTTGTGTTTCTGTCTTGCTAGTTGTTTGGCATAGGGTGTTCAGCACGGGAACTTGCTGGTCATTGAGTGGAGCTGACGTGGTGTTGAGATGGAGGTCTCTGGGAGATTTTCTCCGTTTGATATTACGTGGAGCTGAGAGGTCTCTTGTGGACCAGTGTCCTGAACTTGGCCCTCACACCTCAGAGGCACAGCCCTGACGCCTGACTGGAGCACCAAGAGTCTGTCATCCACACAGCTCAGAATAAAAGGGAGGAAAAAAAAAGAAAGAAGAAGATAAAATAAAGTACAATAAAATATAGTAAAGTCATTAAAATAAAAAAAAAGTTAGTAAAAAAAAGCATTTTTAAGTAATTAAAAAAGGGAAGACAGGCTATACAGACACAGATCACACACAGAAGCAAACAGATACACACTCACAAGAAGAGAAAAAGGGAAAAATTTATATATATCGTTGCTCCCAAAGTCCACTTCCTCAATTTTGGATGATTCGTTGTCTATTCAGGTTTTCTACACATGCAGGGTACATCAGGTTGATTGTGGAGATTTAATCCGCTGTTCCTGAGGCTGCTGAGAGAAATTTCCGTTTCTCTTCTTTGTTCATACAGCTCCCAGGGGTTCAGCTTTGGATTTGGCCCCGCCTCTGCGTGTAGGTTGCCTGAGGGTGTCTGTTCTTCGCTCAGACAGGACCGGGTTAAAGGAGCAGCTGATTCTGGGGCTCTGGCTCATTCAGGCCGGGGGGACGGAGGGGTACGGTGTGCGGGGCGAGCCTGTGGCGGCAGAAGCTGGCATGACGTTGCACCAGCCTGAGGTGCATCGTGTGTTCTCCCAGGGAAGTTGTCCCTGGATCACTGGACCCTGGCAGTGGCGGGTTGCACAGGCTCCCGGGAGGAGAGGTGGGGATAGTGACCTGTGCGTGCACACAGGCTTCTTGGTGGCTGCAGCAGCAGCCTTCTCGTCTCATGCCCATCTCTGGGATCTGCGCTGATAGCAGCAGCTCGTGCCCGTCTCTGGAGCTCCTTTAAGAGGCGCTCTTAATACCCTGTCCTTGTGCACTAGGAAACAAAGAGGCAAGAAAAAGTCTCTTGCCTCTTCAGCAGCTCCAGACTTTTTCCCGGACTCCCTCCCGGCTAGCTGTGGCCTGGTAGATCCCTTCAGGCTGTGTTCACGCAGCCAGCCCCAGTCCTCTCCCTGGGATCCGACCTCCAACCTCCGAAGCCCGAGCCTCATCTCCCAGCCCGAGCCCGCCCCGGCAGGTGAGCAGACAAGCCTCTTGGGCTGGTGAGTGCTGTTTGGCACCGATCCTCTGTGGGGGAATCTCTCGACTTTGCCCTCCGCAGCCCTGTTGCTGCACTCTCTTCCGTGGCTCCGAAGCTTCCGCCCTCTGCCACCCGCAGTCTCTGCCCGCGAAGGGGCTTCCTAGTATGTGGAAACCTTTCCTCCTTCACGGCTCCCTCCCACTGGTGCAGGTCCCGTCCCTATTCTTTTGTCTCTGTTTTTTCTTTTTTCTTTTGCCCTACCTAGGTACATGGGGAGTTTCTTGCCTTTTGGGAGGTCTGAGGTCTTCTGCCAGCGTTCAGTAGGTGTTCTGTAGGAGTTGTTCCACATATAGATGTAGTTCTGATGTATTTGTGGGTAGGAAGGTGATCTCCATGTCTTACTCTTCTGCCATCTTGAAGCTCCTCCCCACAAACTTTTGAATGTAAAGTTTATTGTTTTTTACTGTCCTAGTTTTATGTGTTTTCTATAATACAAATGTTTGTTTCATATTTAAATATGTATATTTATAAATATGTATTTATAATTTTTTATATAAATGTATATTTATACTTCCATCTTTTGCTTGTATAAACCATTTATTCATCACGTATTTGTTAAATACCACATCTATAGAGCAGTGCAGTAAGTGTTGTGAGGTGCACTCAAGACAAGATGTTAGGGTCTTCCCTCAAGGAGAATAAAGTCTAGTTGAAGATAAAGTATATATGGGACAGCCAAAAGGCTATTAACAAGGAACTGATAAATAAATGCAAGGTAAACTGCATGTGTGTACTATGGGGCATGGAGTAACAGAATGATGAGTGTGGTTGGGTTAAGGAAGACTTCCTGGAAGTGAAATTTAAACTTTTTCTTAAAATGTGTCAATTGGTGAAGTATGTGATTATGTTTGGGGATGAGGGAATTGTGATATTACAGGAAGTGGGAAGAATAGCCCAGAAGAAGCAATTAACATGGGCCAAATCATGGAGATTTGAGTTGATAAATTAGGAGTTAGAGATGCCATTTCAGAAAGTAGGAGAGATGAGACAAAGAAGATAGTTGATAAAGAAGGTGATTTGGTTTAGAGACTGGAAGAGGAAGATTTTGTGGAGTAGGGTTGAGATTCAATATGAGAAAGAACTGCTGTTAGTTCTTGAGCAATCAGTTAGCAGATGTTTACTTCCCACAGCCTGTCATGTACAAGGCATTTTTAGTGTTGAGCAGTAGGGCAACTCAGTGAAAACATAGGTTCTGTGGAGGATAAAATATCATGGAGAGATACATGATGCAGGCACAGCGAACGGGAGCCTGTTGTGTCAATCAAGGCAATAATGGACTGAGAATGTTCACTCTAGTAGTAACTTTGGAAGTGGCGCTTCCAGGAAAGTAATAGACACTAACAATAAAACAAAGTACAGCAGGAAAGAATTCAGAAAGATACCACATTGTGATAAGCCAACTTACACTTTCACAGCAGTTTTTTTCTAGCTCTGTCACACTACAGTAATAATCTTTGAATAATAATCTTTGCTCAACAGTAATTACCACTGTTGAGCATTTACTGTGTGCCAGGCACTGTGTCAGGTTCTTTGCATGTGATACTTCATTTAATCTCCAAAACAACCTTGTGAGGTAGGTGGTATTATCCCTATGTTATAGATGGATAATTTAGGTCAGAGAGGATAAACAACTTGTCTACATTCACAGAATTATCTAGTCCTAGGGTGAGGCTTTGAACCTCGATCTTTTTATTCTGAGGGATGTACTTGTAAGCACTGTGTTGATTTGTTTCTAAAATGCAGTTCCCCTGTCTGCCTTAAATTCTCAAAAATATACATGTGATTAACATACACACTACTATATATAAAATAGGTAATCAACAAGGACCTACTGTATAGCACAGGGGACTCAATATTCTGTAATAACCTATATGGGAAAAAAATCTGAAAAAGAATGGATATATGTATATATATAACTGAATCACTTTGCTGTATACCTGAAACTAATGCAATATTGTAAATCACCTGTACCCCAATATAAAATAAAAATTAAATAAAAAAATAAGAATCTGCTTTTCACCAAAAAAAAAAAATACACACACACACACATGGCATGGCCTGCTAAACCCTGAAATCTTTATGTATATTTTTCAGATCTTAAGTATGTTTCATATCGTATTGAAACCTTAACAGATGAATGTTTAATGTGTGTGTCTCACATAAAGCAATGCATCCAAGATAAATGAGGTAAAGAAATAAAAATTGCCATTGAAAGTTAAAATAATAAAAAAAGGTAGCCAAGTATAATTATCAAAAGCCTGGTGTGGATTATTATTATAATTTCTCATTAGTCAGGATTTGCATGAAGATGTCGAAGAAGCTGGTGCACTGCAGAAAAATCACGCTTCTGTGACATCTGCAAACTCCACAGAAGCTGCAGATTCTGCCTGCCTGCCTACAGAAGATCAGTCATTAAGTACTGCAAGCTGTGAAATACCCACAGAACACACTCCAAGCAGTGATCCAGAGGGTGCCCTAGAAGTAAATGATTTTGAAGCGACAGGGGAGAAAGAAAACCATTGTGATGATAAATCTTCTATGCCCTCAACTTCAGAAAAGGAAACAAGTGAAAATGTGCCTATGGCCGAAGAAACTGCAGAGCAACCAAAGAAAAATAGGATTACTTACTCGCAAATTATTAAAGAAGGCAGGAGATTTAATATTGATTTGGTGTCAAAGGTAAGTACCAGTTTTACCCATCTTTTCATAGAACAATACTAAATTTTAATTGATTGAAAATAGCATCCGGGTCCATAAACCCACTTTTAATAATTTTATTCTCTGAAATGTAGAACATTTACTTTATAAAGAGATAGTATCTGAAGTTTATAGCTCCATTAAAATATTCTTTAAACATAGTTAAAAACACATTAAGAATGCTCAGTACTATATCAAGGATACTTCTGTATTGGAACACGTTTTCCACCCTAATATTCTCCTCCTACTGCATGGGCACTATGAATTCTACCAAGAAAAAAGTCTAATGAACCTAATTACAGATCCATGTTATTTATAGTCAGTCTATTAAATGAACTTTTGTTTAGCCCTTATTTATATAGTAACTATTTTAACATCTATATGATGATGAACATTTTGAAAAAAACAATGCATTTTTGAAAATTATCGGTTCAGGTGTGAGGACTTTGGAGGATAATTTAATAGTAGTGGGGGCAGGGAGATTGGTAAGAATGCTATTTACTTCAGTTATTTTTCTATCCTTACCTCTAATGTTAGGTCAGTATGACTTCAGAATAGGTTCCTGAGTCTTAGGAGGATATAGTGTTGTACTGGGTTTATGGGAAGCAAGGCTAATTTAGTGCAAAAGCATAGAAAACCAGTAACATAAAAGGTAATGGCCTTAAAGGGTTACAGTATAGGGCTGGGTGAAAGTAGAAAGAAACAGACCAAATACCGTAAGTTGAGGGCAAACGAGAAATTGAAAAGAAGTAGGAGAGGGTGGTGAATAACATCAGACTTGCCTCAAAACTAGGCTTTTCTATTTAATGTGCTCTCCTGAAGTTCCAGGTTATAAAGAGAGGGACTAATGCTCCTCACATTTTGCTGATCCAATCACACATCCTCATACTGCTGATATCTTTGAACCTGATGCCTGAAAATATGAATATCTTTTTACTACTCATAGTTTCTTTCTGACATAGCTCTCTGTGCCTGATTCTGCCTTGGTCTGAGTTGGCTACTGCCTTGGTCCTACCTAATATTTCTGTACCATCTATTCCACCTACTTTGATCCTGCCATCCTTTGAAATCTAGCATTCTTTCCATGTTACCTTGGCTATTAATTCCTGGGTGGAAGTTAAATCATAGCTCACTAATAGTCTTCCTATTCTCATGAGCAGGAAAGAATTTAAAAAAAACAATAAATAAGACAAAACACTGAAGTAGTCAAGTAACAAATAGGTTTTGTTCTGAAATTTTCATTTTGAATTAGTTACTTGGAATTTGAAATGGTTAACTGAAAGAAACGGTAAATGGTGGTTAAGAATCAAGACTACTTCATAAAAGTCTCTAACTTTTATGTTAGCTGAAATATAGTATAAATCTTGCAAAGGGAAATGGTAAAAGAAGTGCTGTTAGAATTTTTGGAATTATTGTAGGAAATGATTCAGTTGTATAAGAAAATGCATGCTGGTTGTGGTGCAGGGGGAGATAGTTTAATTAGATGCTGAGATATTTGAGGAGACTCTGGAGGAGATTTCTGGGTATTTTCACAAGTTTGAACAGTTAATAATAGTGGTTCTCTTAGGGTAAATTAAAAACAAACACGTTAAGGCAGTTGTATTTTGTCCTGCATAGGTTTCATGGGTTCACATGTTTAAAAAATAACTAATAATGATTTACTGTACTCATCCTACAAAAGCAGGGGTAGCTAAAGAATGTATAACCATAGCAATACAAGAGGTTTATTATCATTTTTAAAAAGTGAGTCATTTAATGAACATTTATTGAGTACTTACTGTGTGGAAAGCAGTATATTCCATGACATTGGGTCAATCAGTTACTCCTAGGAAATTCCATCTGTTGTAATAATTGCAGTTATTGCATCTGAGTGTAGGGTGATTGACAAATATCTGTCTGAAGCCCTACCTCTTTCCTAAAGTCCAATTTGATATCGCCAAACTATTTGACATTTCTACATGCATTCCATTTCAGAGTCATCATGATAAAACTGACAAGTATTGTGGTGCTTTACAGTTTACAAAACTCATCCCTATATACAGCCTTTTAAAAAGAAATCTTATAGCTCAGGGTAGGTTAGTTAAATAAAATATAGTACTTTACTGCTTATGCTTATAGAGAAGATGATCAAAGATGAAGTTCTTACAAATAAAACTCATTTCAAAGAAAGTCCATACCTTTAATAATTATGAAACCAACATGCCAAGTGAAGCAAGAGTTGTTAATTATTTAATTTAGTTGCCATTATTATAATCAAATTGAAGTATTCTTTAGCCTCTCACCACTGTGAAATTGCTATGGTAGGTCACTTACATAATGATGGAAAAGAAGCTTAGGTTTAAATATGGTACATAATCATTTCTAAGCTTCAGACAAAAGGTTATGTAGTTTTTATTGAAATGTGTTTTCACTCTTCAGTGGTATCTTAAATGCTTTATTTTTAAAGCTGGAATTAAATCTTAAGGTTTATTAGATCTTAAAATACATTCTGTGTTTGATATATTAATATTTGTGAAATTATTATGATACTGAGGGATCACTGAATCTTGAGTATTTGTGTTTTTAAACAAATAAGGTATTTGAAGTAACTTTTATTATAATTATAGAATTAAGACTTGGCAATATATTCTTAAAAGCATGAGCTATATCAGTTGTGTAGTTTATTAGGCTGAAGGTAATGAAGTAACATGCCATATTTAGTCAGGATAATTGATTTTTAAAAAAGCAGTGTCAATTTTGTTTCTTATGCACAATGTTAGACTGATATAATAGTTTTAAAAAATTTACCTAACTGATACTGATTTACAGAACGACTGTGCTGAACCTCTTGCGTACTCAAACTAATGGTTTTTTGTTTTATTTTGGTTTGGGTTTTTTTGGCTGGTTATGCTCTGTATAGGTTTTTTTTTTTTTAACATCTTTACTGGAATATAATTGCTTTACAATTTTGTGTTAGTTTCTGCTGTATAACAAAGTGAATCAGCTATATGTATACATATATCCCCATATGCCTTCCCTTTTGTGTCTCCCTCCCACCCTCCCTATCCCACCCCTCTAGGTGGTCACAGAGCACAGAGCTGATCTCCCTGTGCTATGTAGCTGCTTCCCACTAGCTATCTGTTTTACATTTGGTAGTGTATATGTCATTGCTACTCTGTCACTTTGTCCGAGCTTACCCTTTCCCCTCCCTGTGTCCTCAAGTCCATTTTCTATGTCTGCATATTTATTCCTGTCCTGTCCCTAGGTTCATCATAACGATTGTTTTTCTTTTTTTTTTCTTTTTTTTTTTTACATTCCATATATATGTGTGAGCATACGGTATTTATTTTTCTCTCTCTTGACTTAACTTCACTCTGTATGGCAGACTCTAGGTCCATCCACCTCACTACAAATAACTCAATTTCTTTCTTTTTATAGCTGAATAATATTCCATTGTATATATGTGCCACATCTTCTTTATCCATTCATCTATCGATGGACACCTAGGTTGCTTCCATGTCCTAGCTATTGTAAATAGTGCTTCAATGAATATTGTGGTACATGACTCTTTTTGAATTATGATTTTCACAGGGTATATACCCAGTAGTGGGATTGCTGGGTCATATAGTAGTTCTATTTTAAGTTTTTAAGGAACCTCCATAGTGTTCTCCATAGTGGCTGTATCAATTTACATTCCCACCAACAGTGCAAGAGGGTTCCCTTTTCTCCACACCCTCTCCAGCATTTATTATTTGTAGATTTTTTTTTTTTTAACATCTTTATTGGGGTATAATTGCTTTACAATGGTGTGTTAGTTTCTGCTTTATAACAAAGTGAATCAGTCATACATAAACATATGTTCCCATATGTCTTCCCTGTTGCGTCTCCCTCCCTCCCACCCTCCCCATCCCACCCCTCCAGGCTGTCACAAAGCACCGAGCCAATATCCCTGTGCCATGTGGCTACTTCCCACTAGCTATCTACCTTACTGCGTTTGTTAGTGTGTATATGCCCATGACTCTCTCTCGCCCTGTCACAGCTCACCCTTCCCCCTCCCCATAACCTCAAGTCCGTTCTCTAAGAGGTCTGCGTCTTTATTCCTGCTTTACCCCTAGGTTCTTCATGACATTTTTTTCTTAAATTCCATATATATGTGTTAGCATACGGTATTTGTCTTTTTCTTTCTGACTTACTTCACTCTGTATGACAGACTCTAGGTCTATCCACCTCATTACAAATAGCTCAATTTCGTTTCTTTTTATGGCTGAGTAATATTCCATTGTATATATGTGCCACATCTTCTTTATCCATTCATCCGATGATGGGCACTTAGGTTGTTTCCATCTCCGGGCTATTGTAAATAGAGCTGCAATGAACATTTTGGTACATGACTCTTTTTGAATTTTGGTTTCCTCAGGGTATATGCCCAGTAGTGGGATTGCTGGGTCATATGGTAGTTCTATTTGTAGTTTTTTAAGGAACCTCCATACTGTTCTCCATAGTGGCTGAACCAATTCACATTCCCACCAGCAGTGCAAGAGGGTTCCCTTTTCTCCACACCCTCTCCAGCATTTATTGTTTCTAGATTTTTTGATGATGGCCATTCTGACTGGTGTGAGATGATATCTCATTGTAGTTTTGATTTGCATTTCTCTAATGATTAATGATGTTGAGCATTCTTTCATGTGTTTGTTGGCAGTCTGTATATCTTCTTTGGAGAAATGTCTATTTAGGTCTTCTGCCCATTTTTGGATTGGGTTGTTTGTTTTCTTGTTATTGAGCTGCATGAGCTGCTTGTAAATTTTGGAGATTAATCCTTTGTCGGTTGCTTCATTTGCAAATATTTTCTCCCATTCTGAGGGTTGTCTTTTGGTCTTGTTTATGGTTTCCTTTGCTGTGCAAAAGCTTTGAAGTTTCATTAGGTCCCATTTGTTTATTTTTGTTTTTATTTCCATTACTCTAGGAGGTGGGTCAGAAAGGATCTTGCTTTGATTTATGTCATAGAGTGTTCTGCCTATGTTTTCCTCTAAGAGTTTGATAGTTTCTGGCCTTACATTTAGGTCTTTAATCCATTTTGAGCTTATTTTTGTGTATGGTGTTAGGGAGTGATCTAATCTCATACTTTTACATGTACCTGTCCAGTTTTCCCAGCACCACTTATTGAAGAGGCTGTCCTTTCTCCATTGTACATTACTGCCACCTTTATCAAAGATAAGGTGTCCATATGTGCATGGGTTTATCTCTGGGCTTTCTATCCTGTTCCATTGATCTATCTTTCTGTTTTTGTGCCAGTACCATACCGTCTTGATGACTGTAGCTTTGTAGTATAGTCTGAAGTCAGGGAGCCTGATTCCTCCAGTTCCTTCTTTCGTTCTCAAGATTGCTTTGGCTATTCGGGGTCTTTTGTGTTTCCATACAAATTGTGAAATTTTTTGTTCTAGTTCTGTGAAAAATGCCAGTGGTAGTTTGATAGGGATTGCATTGAATCTATAGATCGCTTTGGGTAGTAGAGTCATTTTCACAATGTTGATTCTTCCAATCCAAGAACATGGTATATCTCTCCATCTATTTATATCATCTTTAATTTCTTTCATCAGTGTCTTATAATTTTCTGCATACAGGTCTTTTGTCTCCTTAGGTAGGTTTATTCCTAGATATTTTATTCTTTTTGTTGCAATGGTAAATGGGAGTGTTTTCTTGATTTCACTTTCAGATTTTTCATCATTAGTATATAGGAATGCCAGAGATTTCTGTGCATTAATTTTGTATCCTGCCACTTTACCAAATTCATTGATTAGCTCTAGTAGTTTTCTGGTAGCACCTTTAGGGTTCTCTATGTATAGGATCATGTCATCTGCAAACAGTGACAGCTTTACTTCTTCTTTTCCAATTTGGATTCCTTTTATTTCCTTTTCTTCTCTGATTGCTGTGGCTAAAACTTCCAAAACAATGTTGAATAATAGTGGTGAGAGTGGGCAACCTTGTCTTGTTCCTGATCTTAGTGGAAATGCTTTCAGTTTTTCACCATTGAGGATGATGTTTGCTGTGGGCTTGTCATATATGGCCTTTATTATGTTGAGGAAAGTTCCCTCTATGCCTACTTTCTGCAGGGTTTTTATCATAAATGGGTGTTGAATTTTGTCAAAAGCTTTCTCTGCATCTTTTGAGATGATCATATGGTTTTTCTCCTTCAATTTGTTAATATGGTTTATCACATTGATAGATTTGCGTATATTGAAGAATCCTTGCATTCCTGGAATAAACCCCACTTGATCATGGTGTATGATCCTTTTAATGTGCTGTTGGATTCTGTTTGCTAGTATTTTGTTGAGGATTTTTGCATCTATGTTCATCAGTGATATTGGCCTGTAGTTTTCTTTCTTTGTGACATCCTTGTCTGGTTTTGGTATCAAGGTGATGGTGGCCTCGTAGAAGGAGTTAGGGAGTGGTCCTCCCTCTGCTATATTTTGGAAGAGTTTGAGAAGGATAGGTGTTAGCTCTTCTCTAAATGTTTGATAGAATTCGCCTGTGAAGCCATCTGGTCCTGGGCTTTTCTTTGTTGGAAGATTTTTAATCACAGTTTCAATTTCAGTGCTTGTGATTGGTCTGTTCATATTTTCTATCTCTTCCTGATTCAGTCTTGGCAGGTTGTGCATTTCTAAGAATTTGTCCATTTCTTCCAGATTGTCCATTTTATTGGCATAGAGGTGCTTGTAGTAATCTCTCATGATCTCTTTTATCTCTGCAGTGTCAGTTGTTACCTCTCCTTTTTCATTTCTAATTCTATTGATTTGAGTCTTCTCCCTTTTTTTCTTGATGAGTCTGGCTAGTGGTTTATCTATTTTGTTTATCTTCTCAAAGAACCAGCTTTTAGTTTTATTGATCTTTGCTATTGTTTCCTTCATTTCTTTTTCATTTATTTCTGATCTGATTTTTATGATTTCTTTCCTTCTGCTAGCTTTGGGGTTTTCTTGTTCTTCTTTCTCTAATTGCTTGAGGTGCAAGGTTAGGTTGTTTATTCGAGATGTTTCCTGCTTCTTAAGGTGGGCTTGTATTGCTATAAACTTCCCCCTTAGAACTGCTTTTGCTGCATCCCATAGGTTTTGGGTCGTTGTGTCTCCATTGTCATTTGTTTCTAGGTATTTTTTGATTTCCTCTTTGATTTCTTCAGTGATCTCTTCATTATTAAGTAGTGTATTGTTTAGCCTCCATGTGTTTGTATTTTTTACAGATCTTTTCCTGTAATTGATATCTAGTCTCATGGCGTTGTGGTCAGAAAAGATACTTGATACAATTTCAATTTTCTTAAATTTACCAAGGCTTGATTTGTGACCTAAGATATGATCTATCCTGGAGAATGTTCCATGAGCACTTGAGAAAAATGTGTATTCTGTTGTTTTTGGACGGAGTGTCCTATAAATATCAATTAAGTCCATCTTGTTTAATGTATCATTTAAAGCTTGTGTTTCCTTATTTATTTTCATTTTGGATGATCTGTCTATGGGTGAAAGTGGGGCGTTAAAGTCCCCTACTATGAATGTGTTACTGTCGATTTCCCCTTTTATGGCTGTTAGTATTTGCCTTATGTATTGAGGTGCTCCTATGTTGGGTGCATAAATATTTACAATTGTTATATCTTCTTCTTGGATCGATCCCTTGATCATTATGTAGTGTCCTTCTTTGTCTCTTTTAATAGTCCTTATTTTAAAGTCTATTTTGTCTGATATGAGAATTGCTACTCCAGCTTTCTTTTGGCTTCCATTTGCATGGAATATCTTTTTCCATCCCCTTACTTTCAGTCTGTATGTGTCTCTAGGTCTGAAGTGGGTCTCTTGTAGACAGCATATATAAGGGTCTTGTTTTTGTATCCATTCAGCTAATCTGTGTCTTTTGGTGGGAGCATTTAGTCCATTTACATTTAAGGTAATTATAGATATGTATGTTCCTATTCCCATTTTCTAAATTGTTTTGGGTTCGTTATTATAGGTCTTTTCCTTCTCTTGTGTTTCTTGCCTAGAGAAGATCCTTTAGCATTTGTTGTAAAGCTGGTTTGGTGGTGCTGAACTCTCTCAGCTTATTTGTAGATTTTTTGATGATGGCCATTCGGACCAGTGTGAGATGATACCTCATTGTAGTTTTGATTTACATTTCTCTAATGGTCAGTGATGTTGAGCATCACTTCATGTGTTTGTTAGCAATCTGTATATCTTCTGTGGAGAATTGTCTGTTTAGATCTTCTGCCCATTTTTGGATTGGGCTGTTTGGTTTTTTTTTGATATTGATCTGCATGAGCTACTTATATACTTTGGGGATTAATCCTTTGTCAGTTGCTTCGTTTGCAAATATTTTCTCCCATTCTGAGGGTTGTCTTTTGGTCTTGTTTATGGTTTCCTTTGCTGTGCAAAAGCTTTTAAGTTTCATTAGGTCCCATTTGTTTATTTTTGTTTTATTTCTATTTCTCTAGGAGGTGGGTCAAAAAGGATCTTGCTGTGATTAATGTCAAAGAGTGTTCTGCCTAAGTTTTCCTGTAAGAGTTTTATAGTGTCCGGCCTTAACATTTAGGTCTGTAATCCATTTTGAGTTTATTTTTGTGTATGGTGTTAGGAAGTGTTCTAATTTCATTCTCTTACATGGAGCTGTCCAGTTTTCCCAGCACCACTTATTGCAGAGGCTATCTTTTCTCCATTATATATTCTTGCCTCCTTTATCAAAGGTAAGTTGACCATAGGTGTGTGAGTTTATCTCTGGGCTTTCTATCCTGTTCCATTGATGTATATTTCTGTTTTTGCAAGTGCCATACTGTCTTGATGAGTGTAGCTTTGTAGTATAGTCTGAAGTCCAGGAGCCTGATTCCTCCAGCTCCATTTTTCTTTCTCAAGATTGCTTTGGCTATTCGGGGTCTTTTGTGTTTCCATACAAATTGTGAAATTTTCTGTTCTCGTTCTGTGAAAAATGCCATTGGTAGTTTGACGGGGATTGCACTGAATCTGTAGATTGCTTTGGGTAATATAGTCATTTTCACAATGTTGATTCTTCCAAAGCAAGAACATGGTATATCTCTCCATCTGTTTGTATCATTTTTAATTTCTTTCATCAGTGTCTTATAGTTTTCTGCATAAAGGTCTTTTGTCTCCTTGCGGAGGTTTATCTCTAGGTATTTTATTCTTTTGTTGCAATGGTAAATGAGAGTGTTTTCTTAATTTCTCTTTCACATTTTTTATAATTAGTGTATCAGAATGCAAGAGATTTCTGTGCATTAATTTTGTATCCTGCTACTTTACCAAATACATTGATTAGCTCTAGTAGTTTTCTGGTAGCATCTTTAGGATTCTCTATGTGTAGTATCATGTCTTCTGCAAACAGTGACAGCTTAGCTTACTTCTTCTTTTCCAATTTGGATTCCTTTAATTTCTTTTTCTTCTCTGATGGCTGTGGCTAAAACTTCCAAAACTATGTTGAATAATAGTGGTGAGAGTGGGCAACCTTGTCTTGTTCCTGATCTTATTGGAAATGGTTTCAGTTTTTCACCATTGAGAACAACGTTGGCTGTGGGTTTGTCATATATGGCCTTTAATATGTTGGGGTAAGTTCCCTCTATGCCTACTTTTTGGAGAGTTTTTATCATAAATCGGTGTTGAATTTTGTCAAAAGCTTTCTCTGCATCTGTTGAGATGATCATGGTTTTTCTCTATCAGTTTGTTAATATGGTGTATCACATTGCTTGATTTGCGTATATTGAAAAATACTTGCATTCCTGGGATAAACCCCACTTGATCATGGTGTATGATCCTTTTAATGTGCTGTTGGATCCTGTGTGCTAGTATTTTGTTGAGGATTTTTGCATCTATGTTCATCAGTGATTTTGGTCTGTAGTTTTCTTTTTTTGTGAAATATTTGTCTGGTTTTGGTGTCTGGGTGATGATGGTTTTGGTGTCTGGGTGATGATCGCCCCGTAGAATGAGTTTGGGAGTGTTCCTCTCTCTGCTATATTTTGGAAGAGTTTGAGAAGGATAGATGTTAGCTCTTCTGTAAATCTTTGATAGAATTCGCCTGTGAAGCCAACTCGTCCTGGGCTTTGGTTTGTTGGAAGATTTTTAATCACAGTTTTAATTTCAGTGTCTGTGATTGGTTTGTTTATATTTTGTATTTCTTCCTGGTTCAGTCTCGGAAGGTTGTGATTTTCTAAGAATTTGTCCACTTCTTCCAGGTTGTCCATTTTATTGGCATATAGTTGCTTGTAGTAATCCCTAGTGATTCTTTGTATTTCAGCGGGGTCAGTTGTTACTTCTCCTTTTTCATTTCTAATTCTGTTGATTTGAGTCTTCTTTGTTTTCTCTTGATGATTCTGGCTATTGGTTTATCAATTTTGTTTATCTTCTGAAAGTACCAGCTTTTAGGTTTATTGATCTTTGTTATTGTTTCCTTCATTTCTTTTTCATTTATTTCTAATCTGATCTTTATGATTTCTTTCCTTCTGCTACCTTTGGGGATTTTTTGTTCCTATTTCTCTAATTGCTTTAGGTATAAGGTTAGGTTGTTTATTTGAGATGTTTCTTGTTTCTTGAAGTAGGGTTGTATTGCTATAAACTGCCCTCTTAGAACTGCCTTTGCTGCCTCCCATATTTGGGTCCTCGTGTTTTCATTTTCATTTGATTCTAGGTATTTTTTTATTTCTTCAGTGATTTCTGGGTTATTTAGTAGCGTATTGTTCAGCCTCCATGTGTTTGTATTTTTTTAAGTGTTTTTCTGTAATTGATATCTAGTCTCATAGCGTTGTCATCACAAAAGATACTTGATACGATTTCAATTATCTTAAATTTACCAAGGCTTCATATGTGACCCAAGATATGATCTATCCTCCAGAATGTTCCATGAGCATTTGAGAAGAAGGTGTATTCTGTTTTTTGTTTTGTTTTGTTTTGTTTTGTTTTGTATTGCGGTGCGCAGCCTTGTCACTGTTGTGGCCTCTCCCGCTGTGGAGCACAGGCTCTGGACGTGCAGGCTCAGCAGCCATGGCTCACGGGCCTAGCCGCTCTGCGGCATGTGGGATCTTCCCAGACCGGGGCACGAACCCGTGTCCCCTGCATCGGCAGGCGGACTCTCAACCACTGCACCACCCGGGAAGCCCTATTTTGTTGCTTTTTCATGCAATGTTCTATAAATATAATTTAAGTCCATCTTGTCTAATGTATCATTTAAAGCTTGTGTTTCCTTATTTTTCATTTTAGTTGATCTGTCCATTGGTAGAAAGTGGGATGTCAAAGTCCTGTATTATTTGGGTTACTGTTGATTTCCCCTTTTATGCCCATTAGCATTTGCCTTATTTATTGAGGTGCTCCTATATTGGGTGCATAAATATTTACAACTGTTATATCTTCATGGACTGGTCCCTTGATCATTCTATAGTGTCCTTCTTTGGCTCCTGTAATAGTCTTTATTTTAAAGTCTATTTTGTGTGATATGAGAATTGCTACTCCAGCTTTCTTTTGATTTCCATTTGTGTGGAATATCTTTTTCCATCCTCTCACTTTCAGCCTGTATGTGTCCCTAGGTCTGCAGTGGGTCTCTTGTAGCCAGCATATATATGGGTCTTGTTTTTGTATCCATTCAGCCAGACTGTCTTTTGGTTGGAGCATTTAATCCATTTACATTTAAGGTAATTATCGATATGTATGTTCCTATTCCCATTTTCTTAATTGTTTTGGGTTTGTTTTTGTAGGTGTTTGCCTTCTCTTGTGTTTCCTGCCTAGAGCAGTTCTTTTAGCATTTGTTGTAAAGCTGGTTTGGTAGTGCTGAATTCTCCTGGCTTTTGCTTGTCTGTGAAGTTTTTAATTTCTCCGTCGAATCTGAATGAGATCCTTGCTGGGTAGAGTAATCTTGGTTGTAGGTTTCTCCCTTTCATCACTTTAAATATGTCCTGCCACGCCCTTCTGGCTTGCAGAGTTTCTGATGACAGATCAGCTGTTAACCTTATGGGGATTCCCTTGTATGTTATTTGTTGCTTTTGCCTTGTTGCTTTTAATATGTTGTCTTTGTATTTAAATTTTGATAGTTTGATTAATATGTGTCTTGGCATGTTTCTGCTTGCATTTATCCTGTATGGGACTCTCTGTGCTTCCTGGACTTGATTGACTATTTCTTTTCCCATATTAGGTAAGTTTTCAACTATAATCTCTTCAAATATTTTTCAGTCCCTTTCTTTTTCTCTTCTTCTTCTGAGACCCCTGTAATCGAACATTGGTGCATTTAATGTTGTCCCAGAGGTCTCTGAGACTGTCCTCAATTCTTTTCATTCTTTTTTCTTTATTCTGCTCTGTGGTAGTTGTTTCCACTAGTTTATCTTCCAAGTCACTTACCTGTTTGTCAGTTGTTCTGCTATTGATTCCTTCTAGAGAATTTTTAATTTCATTTATTGTGTTGTTCATCATTGTTCGTTTGCTCTTTAGTTCTTCTAGTACCTTGTTAAACGTTTCTTGTATTTTTTCCATTCTATTTCCAAGATTTTTAGATCATCTTTACTATCATTACTCTGAATTCTTTTTCAGGTAGACTGCCTATTTCCTCTTCATTTGTTAGGTCTGATGGGTTTTTACCTTGCTCCTTCATTTGCTGCATATTTCTCTGTCTTTCCATTTTGCTTAACTTACTGTGTTTGGGGTCTCCTTTTTATAGGCTGCAGGTTTGTAGTTCCTGTTTTTTTTGGTGTCTGCCCCCAGTGGGTAAGGTTGTTTCAGTGGCTTGTGTAGGCTTCCTGGTGGAGGAGACTGGTGCCTGTGTTCTGATGGGTGGGGCTGGATGTAGTCTTTCTGCTGGGCAGGGCTGCATGCAGTGGTGTGTTTTGGGGTGTCTTTGAACTTAGTATGATTTTAGGCAGCCTCTCTGCTAATGCGTGGTGTTGTGTTCATTTCTTCCTAGTTGTTTCGGCATGCAGTGTCCAGCACTGGAGCTTGCTGGCCGTTTGGTGGAGCTGGGTCTTAGCATTGAGATGGAGATCTGTGGGAGAGCTCTCACCGATTAATATTACATGGAGCCTAGAGGTCTCTGGTAGCCCAGTGTCCTGAACTCGGCTCTCCCACCTCAGAGGCTCAGACCTGACACCAGGCCCGAGCACCAAGACCCTGTCAGCCACACAGCTCAGTAGAAAAGGGAGAAAAAAAGAAAGAAAAAAAATTAATAAAATAAAATTATTAAAATAAAAGAATTGTTAAAATTTAAGAAATATTTAAAGTAATAAGAAAAAAGAAGAGATCAACCAAACTAATAAATCTATGAATGATAACAAGCACTAAAACCTATACTAAGATAAACATAAAAATCAGAAACAAGTCAATTGCAGACAGCAAATCCCAAGTCTGCAGTTCTCCCAAAGTCCACCGCCTGAGATTTGGGTTGATTCCTTGTCTATTCAGGTATTCCACAGATGCAGGGTACCTCAAGTTGATTATGGGAGTTTAATCTGCTGCTCCTGAGTCTGCAAGGAGAAAATTCTCTTTCTCTTCTTTCTTTGTACAGCTCCTGTGGTTCAGCTTTGGTTTTGGCCTCACGTCTTCCGTGTAGGTTGCCCTCAGGCTTCTGTTCCCACCCAAACAGGATGGGGTTAAAGCATCGGCTGATTAGGGGCCTCTGGCTCACTCAGGCCGGAGGGAGGGAGGGGTAAGGTAGTTATAATTGGAATGCCAGATGAGCCTGCTGCAGCAGAGGCCAGAGTGAGTTTGCAACAGCCTGAGGCGTGCCTTGTGTTCTGCTGTGGGGTTTGTCCCTGGATCACAGGACCCTGGCAGTGGTGGGCTGCACAGGCTCACAGGGCAGTGCGGCAGCGTGTGGGTAGTGACCTGTGCTTGCACACAGGATTCTTGGTGGCTGCAGCAGCAGTGTTAGCATTTCGTGCTCATCTCTTGTGTCTGAGCTGGTAGCCGGAGCTCATGCCCATCTCTGGAGCTAGTTTAAGCGGTGCTCTGCTTTCTGTGGGCAGACAGGGAAGGAATCCCCTCTCCTCGCGCTCCCCAAAACAATGGTCTCTTGCCTCTTAGGCAGGTCCAGAGTTTTTCCTGGACTCCCTCCCGGCTAGCTGTGGCGCACTAGCTCCCTTCAGGCTGTGTTCATGCAGCCAACCCCAGTCCTCTCCCTGAGCCCGAGCCTCAGGTCCCAGCCCCCGCCTGCCCTGGCTGGTGAGCAGACAAGCCTCTTGGGCTGGTGAGTGCTGGTCGGCACGGATCCTCTGTGCGGGAATCTCTCCGCTTTGCCCTCTGCACCCCTGTTGCTGCACTCTCCTCTGTGGCTCTGAAGCTTCCCCCCCCGCCCACTCCCCATCTCCACCAGTGAAGGGGCTTCCTAGTGTGTGGAAGCTTTTCCTCCTTCACAGCTCCCTCCCAGAGGTGCAGGTCCCATCCCTCTTCTTTTGTCTGTTTTTTCTTTTGCCCTACCCAGGTACGTGGGGATTTTCTTGCCTTTTTGGAGATCTGAGGTCTTCTGCCAGCGTTCAGAGGTGTTCTGTAGGAGCTGTTCCACATGTAGATGTATTTCTGATGTATTTTTGGGGAGGAAGGTGATCTCCGCATCTTACTGCCATCTTGAAGGTCCCGCCCCAAAAGTAATGGTTTTGATTGATTATTTAAATTTCCTTTTTTTTGTAGTTAAGCTGTTTTTTTCTTTTCCCCCTTATTTAAGATGTAATATTTACATTTTTTAATATTTATCGAGTTATAGGTACTTAAAGGTATCTCAGTATAGGAATTAGTGAAATCTGTTGCATTTATCCATTTGGTTAAATTCAAAACATGCTAGATAATACTGTTGAAATTGTTTTTGTCTCTCTGAAGTTGATTATGAGATATATTGAAAGATTAAATCAGTCTCACATGCATGCTAGCAACAACCATCATCCTCACTTCTTGAGAAAGACGTATCATATAAATCTAGATAGCTAGGATTACAGAGACCGTATAATTTCACTCTTTGGGTGGACATGCATAGCCAGTCTTTTTCTTTTTTAGTTTATGAGGAGGTCCAGCAGGCTGGTTTCTTCTTAATAACCACCTGGCCTTATGTAAAGCTATAGTCTTTTATCCAAAACCCTTGGGGCCTGGTGTGTTGTTATTTGAATTTAAAAAAATATATTTTAGAAAGTAATACAGTATATATGCTAGCTGATATTTTATATATGATGTAACATTCTTAACAGGGTCTGAAGAGTCACTCTATAATTAAACATATTAATATTTCTGCAGTGAGATGTATGAATATTCACATTAACTGGGACAAGCGGATGGAAGAGCCTTGTATCAGTTTGGGTCAGTTATGAAAAAACTTTGGATTCCAGAATTTTTTGAACTTTGAATTTCAGATAATCAGTGGTGAACCTATAATAAAGTGTGTTATGTATTATAATATTAATAGGTATAATGCTTTTTACAAATAATTTAAAATATAACAAAATTATATGTCTTTATTTAGTGTTTATCAGTTTTTCCACTATTTCACCTTTTATTTCATTCTCTAAAATATTTTCTTTGTACAGCTGTTGTATTCTCGAGGATTGCTAATTGATCTTCTAATCAAATCTAATGTTAGTCGATATGCAGAGTTCAAAAATATTACCAGGATTCTTGCATTTCGAGAAGGAAGAGTGGAACAGGTACTGTGCTGAGCAAGTATTGTAACTGGGTATGATTTTGAGTTACTGTGTTTTATTTGGGAAGGATAAGCAAATACGATTGTTATTTTCCTGGTAAAGCAGCAAAATCCAATCCTGCATGGTGATTAACAACTGTAAATAGTAAGAGATTGCCAATTAAAATGTCTAATGTTAATTTTCTCATGATTTATTCTGCAGCTTGATGTTGGTGTTGAGAAAGTGTTAATTTCAGACACCGTTGCTAGATTTGAGCTGTCATTTGTTCCCAGTTAGGGGTGACATGCTGGTGGCCTTCTAATGGCCTAAAGAGCAACTTGGCAGGATTAAGTAAGAGAGCTCACAAGTTAATTAGCTCTGAAGTCAACAGCGATGCCATAAGAACTGATGGAAAGTAACATGAAACAGCCTGATTAGAAAGGAAATAATAATCTTGTTATACTTAAAGGGAAAGAAAACGTCATTTGGAATACTTGTATCACTAGGAAGCAGTTTCTTAACTTTTAAAATCATGTTTTTCAGGTTCCTTGCTCCAGAGCAGATGTCTTTAATAGCAAACAACTTACTATGGTAGAAAAGCGAATGCTAATGAAGTTTCTCACATTTTGTATGGAGTATGAGGAACATCCTGATGAATATAAAGGTATTGTTTTTCATTAAATTTGTTTTCTTACATTATTTGAGAGTTCTTATTATTTTAATATGCTTGCTCTGATTTAATGAGCCACTCGCTATGCTTTTAAAATATTTTTACTTTGCACTGTCCAATAGGTTAGCCTCTAGCAAAATGTAGCTATTTAAATTTAAATTAATTAAAATAAAATAAAATTTAAAATTTGTTCCTCAGTCTCACTAGCCACACTTCAAGTGCTCAGTGGCCACACGTGGCTAGTGGCTACTATGGCTACAGTGCAGCTGTAGAACATTTTCATCATGACAGCAATTCTGTGCTGGGTGTTCATTTTTATTCTTGTTAATTAAACACTGCAGTCAACTGGTTCTTCATAGATGATACTCCCTTTTCATTATCCATTAATTTTTTAATCATTTTTTAAAATTGAAGTATAGTTAATTTACAATGTTATGTTAGTTTCAAGAGTACAGCAAAGTGATTCAGTTATATTATATATATATATATTCTTTTTCATATTCTTTTCTGTTATAGTTTATTGCAAGATATTGAATATATTTCCCTGTGCTATACAGTAGGTCCTTGTTGTTTATCTATTTTACATATAGCAGTGCATATATGTTACTCTCCCACACCCCATCCATTAATTTTTTTATCAGTCATTAAAAAATCAGTATGTTTTTTCATTTTTCCAGGATCACTTTTGCTTGAAATGTTGAATTATTTATTTTGATTGATTAAAAACAAGCTAGATAGTATGGGGGTGGGAAACCCCTGGATTAGGCGAAGATATGGATGGTTTCTAGTCTTGGCTTTGACCCATCTCACTGTGTGATCTGGGACCAGTTACTTCAGAGTTCGTTGAAAGTTGAATACACCACTTTAATATCAGAGCTTTACACTTAAAGTGCATTGAGCTGGAAGAGTTATCCAAAATAGGAATATACTGACAATTCACTTATAAAGTTACAATGAGAAATACAGCAGTTTTTTTTATATTAGATGGAATATTAAAAGTCTAGCGCTTGTTCTTAAAGCTTCAAGTCCATTAGATACTGCCAGATTATTCTCCACAGTAGTATAAACTTATATTCTCTTAGGAAATTTTTATAATTTTTGTTTATATTATTTCTATGAAGTTTTTGTCTACCAATAACAGTCCAATTACATTTTTTCTGTTCTTGGCTTAAAGGAATAGTATTTAGGGGATCCTTATGTTTTGAGGTGTGATTATAAGGCAGTAAGACTGATTCCACTAGCCATACAGAAATTATTTTCATTACCTTTTAGTCATAGTTCATTGTTTGCAGTTTTAGGAAGAAATAGCAATTCAAAAAAAACAAGTATTACTCTATCGTTTTCACCAAAAAATTGCCATTTGTCATATTTAATATTTCAAAGTATAATTATTGGCATTATTCTGCAGTTTTAATAATAAAGTTAGATTATTGCCAACTGTGGAAACCTGTTGTGATGATTTAATTATTTAATACTTTTAATATTATTTAATACTTTTCTAATTTTTTAAATCCATAAAATACTAAACAAAGAATCATCATTTAAAGCTAAATATTGTATCGTCAGTCCAATTAGGATAGTGAGATTGTTTCTAGTTTTTTTTTGTCCCCCCACAATCAATAGTCTCTGTTTAAAATGTAATAATATTACCACCTGTGTCCTTTGCCAAGTGTTTTAAACAGATCTGATCTCATTTTTGTGCAATGGTTTTAAGTGGAAATTTGGGTTTGATTTTAATTGATAAATTTTCATCTTTCTTTTCATAGCCTATGAGGAAATTACATTTTCTGAATATTTAAAAACTCAGAAATTGACCCCCAACCTCCAATATTTTGTCCTACATTCAATTGCAATGACATCAGAGACAGCCAGCAGTACTATAGATGGTCTCAGAGCTACCAAAAACTTTCTTCACTGTCTTGGGCGGTATGGCAACACTCCATTTTTGTTTCCTTTATATGGCCAAGGAGAACTCCCTCAGTGTTTCTGCAGGTAAGACAGGCATTGGTTTTCTTATCTCTTTTAAACTGATACTTGAATAACAGATGAAAAATAGAAAGACAAAAATGAGATTTAGTCAAGATTTAGTATATGCAAACATATACTTTGTTGTTCTACTCTTTTATAATCTATTTGCCTGCCTACCTACTTACCTAAATGCTATAATCAGTCTGGCCTGTTTTTGAACTTTATAAAATAGAGTCATACTGTAAATTCCATTTTCCACTCAGTATTATGTTTCAAAGCATCATCCTTGTTGTGTGTGGTTATAGTTAAACTTATTTTCATTGCTACATAGTATTCCATTTTGAATACACCACAAGTTATTATTCCATTTTTCTGTTGATGGACACAGGGTTTTTCCAGTTTTTTGTTGTTATTAACATCCTGTGTATGTTTCAGAGTATACAAGTTCAAGATTTTCTCTAGTATACATATCTAGGAGTGGAATTACTGAGTCATGGGATATATGAAGGTTCATACAAGATAGTGTCCAGTTGTTTCTCCAGAGAGTTGTACCAGTTTACCTCCCCCAGCAGTATAGTATATAAGAATTCTCATAGCTCTACATCTTTGCCAACATTTGGTGTTATCAGACTTTTTAATTTTTGTCAGTCTAATTCACCTAAAGTATCATCACATTGTATTTTTATTTTACATTTCCTGGATTACTAATGAGGTTGAGCGTCTTCTCATATGATTATTGGCTATTCATGTTTTCTCTTTTGGGAAATGCTTGTTCATGTCTTTTATCCATTTGTCTCTTGGGTTGTTGTCTTTTTCTTATTGATTTGTAGGTGTTTTTATATATTCTGAATACTGATCTTTTCTCAGTTAAATGTGTTGCATGTATCTTGCCTTATGGTATTTATGATGCGTGGAGGTCATTAAGATTAATGTAGTCAAATATAGCAATCTTTTCTTTTATACTTAGAACTTTTGGGGGTAGTAGAGCATGGTAGTTAAGAACCTGGACTATGGAAACAGACTGCATAGATTTAAATCCTGGCTCCTCTATTTATTAGCCATGTAACCTTGGACAAGTTTCTCAATCTCTTTATTATGTTTTGAAAGAATCAACTTTTGGGTTCTTTGATTCTCTGTATCCTAGTTCATTAATTTCTGGTCTTTATTATCCTTTATTTTGCTTTCTTTGGGCTTTGTTCAACTCATCCCTCCCCTCCCCTGCCCTTGCAAATTCTTAGGCTGAAACCTAATGAGTTAAATAGTCACCTTTTTAATTTTCTAATATAAGCATTAATATGGTAAAGTTCTAACTATTGTTTTGAATCTTACACAGTTATTATATATTATTTTCATTTTAATCCTAATTATCTTAATTTCCATTCTGATTTCTTCATTGACCCATGAGTTATGTATTTTTAAATAGCTAATCTGGTTGATTCTTCTGCTCTTACCATCTCATTTAATTCTACTGTGTATAGAAAATATGTTTTTATGGTACTAATTCTTTGAACTTTATGACTTAGTATGTCATCAATTTTTATAATTTTTCCACATGTGCTCAAGAAGAATGTGTTTATCTAGTTGTTGGTTACAGGGCTCTCTAATTATTGCTCTTGAAGTCTGATAAGTCAAACTTCGAGTTGTCATTTTCAAACTTTATTTTTATTGAAGTGTTTTTTCTTTGATCTGTCAATGATAAGAGTGATGTGTTTTGAAATCTCCCATTATGATTTTTGATTTGTCAGTTTCTCCCTATAATTCTATCAATTTTTACCTTATATTTATTTTGAGGCAATTTATTAAGATTATATAAATTTATAATTGTTTAATCTTCCTGATGAATTTAATGTTTTGTATAGTCTACTGACTTTCTCCATCCCTAATAATACATTTTTTTCTTAAAGTCTAGTTTATCTAATATCAAAGAGCTACTCCAACTTTTTAATATTTGCCTGTTATATCTTTCTCCATCCCTTTATTTTTCAACTATATTTAGAGCTCTAAATAGCATATTATTACATATTTTTAATTCCATCTGACAATTTCTATCTTTTACCAAGTAGTGTAAGTGCAGTTAACAGGAGTCTGTTCCTTCCTTCAGAAGTATATAATTTTAAAAGTTCCTCTAGTTTATGCTCTGGGCAGTTAATGCTTTCTAGTTTGTGTGCATATGAAAATAACTTTTTTTTTTTGCCTTTTTTCTTGAGTGAATATTTGTTAGGTAAACATTTCTATGTTGGCAGTTCTTTTCTCTCAGTACGTTAAAATTTTATTCCACTGTCATTTGGGTTCCATTTTTGTTGTTGAGATGTTTGATGTCAGCCTAATTGTCATTTCTTTATAAGTGATATCTCTTTTTTCTCAGGCTGTTTTTAAGATATTTTGTCTACAGTGTTCTGCATTTTCACTACAGTGAATTTAGGTATTGGTTCCTTTGTATTTATCTAGCTTGATATAGGTCAAACCATATGAAATTAACAATATTAAAACATTTTGACCTACAATTCCATATGATTCAAACAACTACATTGCAAGTTCCTCTATCTTTGAATTGTCATTTATTATTTTAGAAAATTATCAGTCAGTATCTTGCAAATGTTGTTTTCATCCATTGTCTCTTATTTTCACCTTTTTGGAACCACAAATAGGTATGTTTTAGAACTTAGCATTCTCTCTTCCATGTTTTTTAATCTCTCTTTCATATTTTCTATTTCCTTGTCCTTCCTGCTACATTCTGGGTACCTAATAAAGGTCTGTTTTCCAGTTTATTCTCTTCACCTGTAACTAATCTGCAGTTTAACCCTTTTCTTTTACTCCAATACTTTTATCGTTCATTTTTAGAAGTTCTGCTTTTTCCCCCAAAATCTTCCTGTCATTGTTTGATAGACTCTTTTGCTTGGTCACTTCTTTCATATACAGATATTTTATATTCTGCCATGTGTTGTTTCTGTTGATTTACGTTAATGATTTATTTTCTTGTGCCATGCTTATTTTTGACTGAGAGTTTGTATTTGATTGATTTTAATCTGTGGAAATCTGGGGGCCCAAATTAAGAATGCTTTCCTTCAAGAATTATTCGTGTTTTCCTTCAGCCGGAAGGCACTAAGACTTGGGACCATTCTAACTCCCTTCAGGGGGTCTTTGCTTAATAAAGAAACCCCAGATACAGCTCCCACACTGATACGGGCAACACGACTTGTTTGTTTGTTTGTTTTTTAATTGCAGTGTTTGTTGCTCAAAGCTTTGAGTTCAGCTCAGGGTTTGTACTGTGCATATGTGTGTTTGGGGTTGTGGATTTCCTATGGACATTTCTCTTATTTCCTTCACTCTCAGCAGTGCAATAAAAGTTATGTTTAATGTAAGAAATAGTCTTTTGTTAGTAATAGGAGGTCCCTTCACAGTATCTAGTCCAATATGTGATTTTATGAATGGTGGTAAGAATGTTATAAATTTGAAAGTAACTTAATTCTGAAAGATAGGTCTGTGTAATTCCAGACAAGTTCTTTCTCCTCCACCTATTGTCAAAGTAGGGATGAATGGGCAGTGTCATGTCCCCCAGGACCAGAGGTCCTCCTATCAATTGAAACTAATAGGGGAGTTGTATGGGTTTCTTAATCATTCTTTTCCTCTTCCTGTGGCTTTGCCCGATTCAGAGGGAGCTACACTACTTTCTCTCATGTTCCCACTTGCCACTTACTCCTACAGAACTTTAGGGTAAGGAATAGGGACAAAATCAACAGGTCACTGGGGAGTGAGCAGAAGATCACTGGCTTCCTTACCAGCACTTTATGAAAATGGATTATTTAACCTCATTCTTATTTTTTCACAAAATCCATTTATTTCCTTTCCTAATTCATATATTTGTAAATATATATTTAATGTTTGTTTATTTGTTATTTTTAAGGGAAACAACATTTAAAAGTTTCATTTGTCCTGTACTGATAAAAAATTTGAATGACACCCTTATGTGTTGAATTCTAGACAAAGGAAATATTTTTCGCCAAAGATGATTGTAACCTTCTTAAGGCTGAGGTTTTATCAGCCTTCTGTATCTTTTTATCCTCTGCAAGCCTATCTCAGAATTTTGTGTGTGGTTCATATTTAATGTTTGTTATAAAAATTATATCTCGCTCTCTCCAATTTGAAGTGAATTGAAATTTCAGGGAATGATATAATTAAATGTATATGTATTTGTGTAGATAGATAGATATTAAAGACAACAACAAAAGACTGTTATATTTGAAGTAGTATATTAAACTTCTGGGTGGTTCTTTGGCAACTCTGAGTTCTTCCTACATATTATATATATGAATCTGTGTGTTTATAAGTTATAATAAAATGCATTTACTTGGCCTAGGGATATTAACTTTTAATTTTATATTTGATTCCCTGCATAATGCTTTACAATTTCATATAAATATTGTTCTGTTTATATCCTAAAGTACTAACACTACCACCATCTGTACATCATAGTCTACACTTTTTATCACCAGGTTATCAGAATTAGGTATCACCTGTTCTGTGATTTCTAACCACCGTTTTATATTCTGTTTTAATATAACCCTCTTAAGCATTTCTCACAGCCAGTTACAGTGTGTTCTCATCAAGGCTACTGTTATAAATGGCATGCATGTATATTTATGTGAAGGATTCAAAGACTTTTGTAAGTCATATCCTTGCATTCTAAATGAACTCTGCATAAACTATAACATTTTAACTACTGGAGATAACTTTCATGAATGACCACCCTTTGAGGTTTTTATCAATTTAAATAGGTAGGGTTTTTTTTCAGCAAAGAAAATGAAGCTTATTTATTGTACTACCTATTACCCATTGATATGTCAAGATACATAAATTGGACCATACTGGAAGAAAGTCATTGAAATCTATATATTTTTCTAGTCTAGCAAGCCATAGAATTTCCCCTACTGTATATTCGTTGGTTAATATTTTTTCTGGCACACTGGGCAGGATATGTATGCAGTATATAGGTTTTTAAACTCTCACACTATATCTTCCAAACAGAAGTCCTTTTTAAGCGCTAACCAAGTAATTTGTTTCTGTTATCTGTGTGGTTGGTAACATGGTAGCCTTTAGAACTACTTTCTAGTTCAGAATGGGTTTCATATACTGTGTCGTGTTTTCATAACCTATGAAATGGAGCAGTACCTGTGGGAGCAAACAAACTCTACATTTTTTTTATAAATAGACTTAGACTGCCTGGAGATTGTTACTTGTTTTTTATAAAGAGAGAGAATTTAACTAATAGTTTACTAGGTAATTCTGCCTTCCATTCTTCAGATTTTAGCCTACATTTTATTTCCTTTTTTTCCTTTAATGTAATGGGATTGTTAAAACATACAGAATGAATATGTTTTACTTTTAACATGTAATATAAATTGTGTGTGTGTGTGTAAAATCACCACCGAATATTTTGTACCAAGTATTCGCATTCAAATATCATTTTCCTGAGTATTGTATATGGAAAATTGAATAGATGCATGATCTACCTCAGGAAATTGTGGAACACACATTGATTAAATTAGAGCTTTTTAAAAAAGAGAATGAAAGAACACCAAAAGTCCAAAACATATAAGTAACTGGCTCAAGATTATAGGAATAGCATGGAACAACAGGAAAGGGAATCTCCCATTTGATACATTCAATCAGTAATGGAAGAAAGAATGATGCCCCAAATGGGCCACATAGATGCTACTATGATTTTGTCATAACCATGGAATTGGTTTTTTAATATAAAGTGTAAGGTATTTTATATTTTGTCTTTTTTCCTCTGCTTTAAAAAAATAACTTCTTTAGTCCAAAGTCCAAGATCAAAACATACACTTTACTGAATGTTGTATTGTTCTATTTGGAGAACTCATAGTATAAAACATCTCTCAGACCAAAGTTGCCTGCTTATTTTCTTCTGTAATAACCAAGCTTTTTTTTTTTCTTTTTTTTTTTTTTTTTGCGGTACGCGGGCCTCTCACTGTTGGGGCCTCTCCCTTGCAGAGCACAATCTCCGGACACGTAGGCTCATGGGCCATGGCTCACGGGCCCAGCGGCTCCGCAGCATGTGGGATCTTCCCGGACCGGGGCACGAACCCGTGTCCCCTGCATCGGCAGGCAGACTCTCAACCACTGCACCACCAGGGACGCCCCCAAGCTTTTTTATTTAGAGAATTTTCAGAAATCTAAGAGATGTTTGTTAACCTGGATCAACATATTTGAAAACCAAGAGAAGCCTTAAAATTGATGAAAGATTATACTGATGGAAAATTTTATGAGTTTATTTATGGCTTCAACTGCATGTGAAGTCAGAAAAAGCAAAATTGAGATGGTTTTTTACTGTCTGCCCCCAATGTTCTTACCCCTTCACCCCAACAAGTGTGGGCTAGATTATGGATCTAGATTCTTTAATTGTACATTTTTCCCCCTCAACAGCATTCTCCTTAATCTCTCTTCTTGTAAAAATCTCCCTACTATTTTGCTAGTGATATGACAGAAAAACTTAGAGTTGGAAGAATGCTGTTATATTGTTTTGACTGGTTGTCTAATTTTACAAATGAGGAAAGTTAAGGTAAAGAGAGGCTGAGACTAGAAACCAGATTTCCTGGTATGCATTCTACACAACTCACTTCTTCTACAATGTTTCTTTAAACAATGTTTTCTGGAAAAAATTAAGAGGAGATAGTTAATTAAAATATTGTTATTTGGGGGGATTTTTAAATATTTGTGGTTTAACAACTTGTAATTTGCTATGATTTCTTTTCTCACAGTCGATGCATAGTCATTCCCCCACCACCACCTACCACCCCCGCAAAAAAGACAGGAGAGAATAAAGGCCATTCTTACCGTGTTCTAGAAACATGTTCTGATTCTGTGCCCAATAGGAAATACCAGTTTAGATGAATAAAGAAATTATGTCAAATTCCTAAATTTACCTAATTGATAAAGGTAAAAGGAGAAACAGACCATGAGCAAATCGATCTCCCCCCCACCCCTATAACTTGTATGTATGCATTTGATAAACAGTAATGCAGATGAGCCCAGTAGCAGTTATGTTTTATACGTTTTGGGGACTAGTTAGCATTGATCTGTTTTATGCTCCAAATCCCATTGGTTTCCTCCCCCAGTGTCATAAGTAGAACTCCACGATACACCTAGGTGCAGAATCTGGCCCTATGTCTAATTGTTGGTAGATTTGACCAATCCAAATGTATGTGTGTGTGTATTTATGTAAAGCTTGATTATTGAATCAAGCCTTAAATATTTGAAATTAAATGTTAAAAAATTGCCAGAGTGAATTTAAAAGAAACGGATTAATTAGTTGGACATCAAGTATATAAATCATATGGTTAAGAAATATTTTCACAGTGGATCGCTACACACTATTGTTTTGCAGCAGTGCAGCTGAATAGAACTGCATTGAAATATACCAAAGGTTCTTAATCTAGGGTCCATAGGTCCTTGGAACTTATATATAACAGGTTATATGTATATCTTTATAAAAATATTGGTAGTTTCATCAGATTTTCACAGGCATCCGTGACCTAATAAGGGTTGAGAACCATTGTGAGAATTTTCTATAAAAGAAAGCATTATTTTTTTACTCAGATAATCATCCTTAAGAGCTTATAAAAAGAAGAGGTTATAAAGAGTGAATAGCAAAGGTGCTTCTGGGCTCTAAAGACCAGGGAGAGATGGGAAAACTTGAAAATATTGCTATTGGAACTGTAATTTACAAGCGCCTCTTCGGGTAGATGCAAGCAGATATCTGTGCTCTAGTGGTGTGGGGGAGAAGTAAGTTCAGTGCAGTGAACCAGAGTGTACATTTTAGAGCCAGACCAATGGGGTCAAATTCCGGTTTCACCATGTGCTAGCTGTGTATCATTGTGCAAGTTATTTAAACTCTCTGTGTTCCAGTCTCTTCAGTTTTTCCATGGGGATAATAATAGTAGTATCTACTTCATAGGTTGTGAGGCTTAAAGTGAATTAATATCTAGAAAGTGCTTAAACAGTACTTGCCTTAGTAAGTACTACATAAGTGTTAGGTGTTACTACTCTTACTGTTACTATGATTATGATGATTACTGCTGCTGTTGCTGCTGTTGTAGAATGCTACCAGGGCAAGTATGAGACCAAGTTAGGGACTGAGCTAGATTTGTGTTCTAATCCAGTGGGTCAACAAACTTTTTCTGTAAGGGTCAGATAGTAAATAGTTTAGGCTTTGCAAGCCATGTGGTTTTGGTTGAAACTATTTGCAGTCTTAGACAGTATGTAAAAGAATGGACGTGGCTGTGTTCCAAAAAAACTTTATTTACAAAAATAGGTGGTAGTTTTTCCGACCCTAGTGTAATCAACGGGATAGACTTGTACCTACAAAACATGATAATAACTTTTTTTAAACTTTGATGTTAGGAAATTATAGAAAATTGCCTGAGTGCAATACCTGGTATTTATTAGTCATTCATTAAGTATTTGATGGATAAGTGAGTGAATAGTTGGTATTTATGAATTGCTGCAAAAATTAGGTGTTAAAGGGCCCATAGAGCAATATTTCTCAAGCTTTCACTTACGTCAGAATTTAACAGATTACTGTGTCCCATTCCCAGAGTTTCTGACTTGTAGATCTGAAGTGGGGCCTGGAAATTTGCATTCTAATAAGTTTCCAGATGTTGTTGATGCTGCTTGTTTAGGGAACACGGCTGAAGAGGAAGCAGCCAGGGGAATTGCTCTCCGGGCCCAATTCTAATCAACAAGAAGGAAAAGATTTAGTTAAAGTGACAGAAAACTTGTGAAGAAGCATCTCTGTCATTTGTTATAAGTTTGATTATTTTCATTTCTTCCCATTTTAATTCAACAGCTATTTTTTAAGCGTCTGTTCTCTACTTTATACTCTCCTAGGTGTAGTGGATATATATGAAAAAGAATATGATATAGTCAGACTTTGATGGCAGTGTCAATAGTGTTTACTGTAGTTGAGGAAAGAAAATAAAATGCATACTCATAGACCAATTAAAGAATAAGAAAACATATTTCATCAGGTTCCAGAGTGTGCAATGCAGGAATGAATGCCATCAGTACTCAGAAATGATTTGAAGGAGCCTAAACAGATATGACATGAAATTAATTTAATCAAAGCACACAGATGACACTTAGGAAGTTATAGGAATCTCAGACTGCTCTGTTAACCCATCCATTTCTAGAAAAGAGCAAGAAGATTGGGCTCCACTCTATGCTAAGAACCATCAGTGGTCTGACCCCACCTTGTCATTGAACATGGTCCATTTCTGTGAGATACATAATTGTTCTAGAGGCTCTTGATTTAGGCTAGCTTCTCAATTGAAGTATTGTTGACATTTTTGGCAGTATAATTCTTTGTTGTGATGTTGAAAGAGCTGTCCTATGCATTTTAGGATGTTTATTTAGCAGCATCTCTGGCCTCTATCCACTAGATGCCACTACCTTCACCTACCTACTTGTGACAGACAAAAATATCTCCAGACATTGCCAAATGTCCCCCGGGGCAAAATAGTCCCTGTTTGAGAAATACTGGTTTAGTCCAACTCAGTATATATTTAATTTGGTGTAGTCTACTCTAGTTAAATGTTGACAGGCAGGGAGAATAAAATGTTCTTTCAGGTCTTTCTTACATTCTTCTTACTCAACTTTTGGTTCTATAATCTGGAACTATGTAAAAATTCTTTAAGGAACAGAACAGTTTAAAATCTCTTGGCACTTGAATCAATGGAATAATTCATGTAGGTCATTTAGCAAAGTATACCTGTCAGGAGATGTTAAATAGCCATTAAAAAGCAAATTTGGGGGTAACATATAATCTTAGTAGGTAGAAAAAAATGAAAATACTGAAAAAAAATAATAAAGCACACAGACACTCACTTTTATAAGGAAATGCAAGCCCTATTTCCCACCCTAGAATTCCACCCCCAGAGTTAACCATTGTTAAGTTAGTTGCATATCTTCCCATATTTCCCATGCTTATACAGATATCTATGTAAGAACATGTATGTATATGCATACTTAAAATGTTAAGGGCTGAACAGTTCTCTGGTATATGGACCTATGTGCCATAATTTATTTAATCATTTTCCTATTGTTGGTGTCATCATGCTTAATAAAATTATGTCTTTATTATATAAGAAATACAGGGGCTTCCCTGGTGGTCCAGTGGCTAAGACTCTGTGCTCCCAACGCAGGGGGTCCGGGTTCAATCCCTGGCTGGGGAACTAGATCCCGCCTGCATGCCACAACTAAAGATCCCGTGTGCTGCAACTAAAGATCCCACATGCCACAACTAAGACCCAGTGCAGCCAAAATAAATAAATATTTTTTAAAGAAATATAATTTCATGTACAGAAATTTTGGAAAACAGGAACAGAAGTATTACTATTGATTATTATAGTTAAATCCCATCACCTGTTAACAATAACCACACTAAATATTTTGGTATATTTTCTTTTCCTTTCTTTCAATCCACACATTTAAAGAATACATGTAATTACAATCCTCTTAATTTTTTTTAATTTGGGCATCTTCAATTATAGCATAAGCCAACTTATAGCCATCATCTTTAAAAACACATATCTCAGCTTAAAATAGATAGCAGTGGAAGGCCGGTATAATAATAGGCATTCTTCAAATTCAGGGGTCCTTAACCTGGCTTCCAATGCCTGGAATAAATCACCTGGGTTTCAGGAGTTTGGGGGTAAATACCCTGAAATCTCATGCCAAATTTTGTGGGTGTAATGTGCATAGCTGCATTTTTTAGGAGGTTCTTAGTTTCTGTCAGTGTCTCAAGGGATGTATCACAGCTCAAAAAGGTTAGGAACCACTGGGATGTACTATTTCAATTGAGAACCGTCCTTATTAAATTAGAATAGCATTGTAGAATAGGTTAACCAAAAGCTTGTCTCCCAATAGTTTGAGGACTATTTTTTGAATAGGCTTTTTATAAACTGTAAAATCCTAGAGGGTAAAATAAACAGTGACATACCTCATTTTTTGAGTCTTTTGTATATGATTTTCCAGACAGTTTTCCTTCTAGTTAATAGTTGATATTGGCATGGAGATGATACATAAAGTATAGGGGGTAAGCATGATGATGTTTGTATGATCACTTGTTTGTTTTTCCCTTGAGGAGAGAGTATTGTGTGGGATAAACTGCAAGGTGGTGAGATAATCCATCATTTTGAAACCTGTTCTCTGGTGATGGATGGATAGACAGGTAAAGTAACTCAATAATCTTCATTTTTTGCCAGGTTATTCACAGATCAGTGAACGTTGTCGTTAATAAAACAATGGAATGCTTTTGTGTCCTTTCCTGCATTATTCCTCAGGTTTTGACAGGACAAGTCTTTTAATTTGGGAGTAGCCTCTTATTAAAACTTATATTACGGGCTTCCCTGGTGGTGCAGTGGTTGAGAATCTGCCTGCCAATGCAGGGTACACGGGTTCGAGCCCTGGTCTGGGAAGATCCCACATGCCGCGGAGCAACTAGGCCCGTGAGCCACAACTACTGAGCCTGCGCGTCTGGAACCTGTGCTCTGCAACAAGAGAGGCCGCGATAGTGAGAGGCCCGCGCGCCGGGATGAGGAGTGGCCCCCGCTTGCCACAACTAGAGAAAGCCCTCGCACAGAAACGAAGACCCAACGCAGCCAAAAATAAATAAATTAATTAATTTTTAAAAAAACTTATATTACACTTAAGTGTGTGGTGCTGGAGCATTTATTGTGACTCTTATGAATATATTAGAATTGTATTGGCTACACAAATTATACAGTTTCAGGTTCTACTTTACTTCCCCTTCAGTGCTAATTCAGATACTAGATTAAACTCACCCAATCATTTTCTCCTCAGGTAACTACGCCAGGTCTATGTGTGCTATTCCAGGTCTTAAAATAATTCTAATAACTTGTATTAGAGTGAAAGGTGGCTGACTATATATAGGGCAAGAGTGATATTCGAATTAAGTCCAATGATATTTGAATTAAGTCCATGTTTAGAGCTGAAATTTTAGTTTGATTAAATTGAAAGGTAACACTGTATGATTGCATAGACTAACTTAAGTATCATTCAAAACAATTATTAACCCATCTCTTTGGAGCCAATATATTATTGTGCAACTGTAATAGAAATAATATGTGAAGTGTGTTTATTTTCAAGTCAATTCAAAGAGCAAAGAAAAACCTTAGGGCAGCCAGATTACAAAGATCTAAGGCTTTATTTGCCAGCTATGTTAGATAGCTGGGTTTCCAGGCGTTCTCTGCTCTTCCCTTGTTTAATTTGGTTTTGTTCCAGATTGATCTAATTAATGTGATCATCTATAGTTGTAACAAAGCTGTTCATTTCCAATTATTCATCAGTTTATATTCTACTTTGGTAAGGAGTGCTCAAAAACTGAATCTTTTTATAAAATACCTGTCGTACTTCCAAGAAAGAAAGTTTTCCGTGTATTATAAAAGTATCAGTCTTAGAATTGGGTTCTAATTCTAGCTCTGTCTGTTGTTACTTGCATGAACTTGAACATGTCATTTAAATTCTCAGAGCCTCAATTGTTTTACCTGTATTATGGGTAGTTAAATCTAATCCTACCTCCTGACCTGGGCTATTGTGAGCCTTAAATGTGATGATGTTAGGGAAAGTATGTTGAAAATTGTCCAACACTGATGTAGGGTATTACAACAAAAATTGAATGACTTCACAGTTTTGGTATTTAGAATGAATGTTTTTGTAATTACTGAAACATTAATTTATATATTGTAGACCAGTTTATACAAACTAGATTTAGAATTTAATTATGTAATTAAATTACCTAATAATTTGAGTCTGTTGATAGATATATTTGCGGTATAAAATTAAGTCATCTCTATGTCTCCTGTAGTTCCTAGCGCGTAAATGGGTACTCCATAATTTTTCTTTTTTTACTATTGAATTTGGTATACTTTTCTCATACATAGGTAACTGCTTAGAACTTTGGCTGGCACATAATAGGTGCTTAATAAGTTAAATATTTTGAAAACGGAATTAGAAATTACCATGGAAAGAAATTAAATACTGCAGGACAGAAACTGTTTTATCTTTCAGGTACTAGAGAAATAATTTGTAAAGGAGAGCTTTCTTGGGGCTGAAATAATTAATGTAACTTAACCATTCCTCCTTATTTTTCTATCTGTTCATGCCTCATCTTCTCCCCTCTCCCCAAATTAGGCAGTAGGTTCTCACTTGCCTGATATATCGAAATAGAATAAAAGTTTTGCCAAAAAAACACCCCACTTCCATATGGCAAAACTTCACCAATTTTAATCTCACCAGTTTAACATTCATAACAATTTGAATGTTTTTACTTTATACTCTGTATGTAAACAGTTTGCTAAACAAATGAGTAGCATAAACAGGAAGGTATATTTAGCCTACTCAAGAAGCCAAACTAGTTTCAACTAATTATTTTAATTACTCCTACAGTTTTTAATTCACATACATTGAATATAATAAACCTGTAATTTTTAACTTACATTTAGACTGGTATCCCTACGTTAATTCATACAAGTGCACATGTATTTGTAAACAGCCATATTTTTCAAACTTTTTGCTTACCCAACTAGAGTTTTTAAAAGAAAAATGAATATATGTATAGCTGATTCATTTTGTTATAGAGCAGAAACTAACACACCATTGTAAAGCAATTATACTCCAATGAAGATGTTAAAAAGAAAAAGAAAAGAAAAATGGGATCACAGTGTGGCTTTTTTTCTTAAGTAAATCTCTTTTATATTTGAATTTGAAAATACTCATTTTTGAATCTATAATCTTTAATTGTGGTCCCATATGCATAGACCCATATTCTTCAGGTGCATTTAAAAATAGAAGGAATTAACTCTAAAATAACCTCTTTTGAATTATACACATTTGTTGAATGAACAATTAACTTTGATCCTAATTTTATGTTTTAACATATCATATTCCTAGAGGTAGCATAGTTTAGTAGTTAAGAGTAGAGACTCTGAAGCCAGACTTGCTGAGTTTGAATCCTGGCTCTGGCACTTACCTACTGGTTAACCACCCTGTGTTTTCAGTTTCCTCCTGTATAACAATGGAATAACAATATAGGGCTGTTATGAGGATTAAGGAAATGAATATTTGCAAAGCTCTTAGAAGAGTACTTGGCACATGATAAGCACTACATGAGCCTTTGTTATACAAAATTTTAAAATTTCCAAGTTTCTTAAGTTGTGCAGATGAGAATTTGCGTTCTTAGGTATAGTGGAGTGGTTCCAAATGCTTAATGAATTGAGAGCCAAATTTTTGACTGAAGTGTTTCCACCTTCCATGATGTCTTCAAAATCAACACTTAACTGTCATCCTGTAGTGGTCCTAGTATAGAGGTGGATGTACCAGGATCAGAGCCACTGCTGTCTGAAATCTAGTGCAACACCTCCTCCCCTGCCTAGAACTGGCTTTCTTGCTTGTCCCTTTTTTGTGAGGTTAGACCTGACTTTTCCCTGCATTGTGGTAGTGCATGTTATGATGTACTTCTTTCACAAACAAATCAGTTGAAAACAAACATTAGTTTTCTTTGTATTTCTAAAGTAGAAATAAAACCCACTATTGAATGTCTGTTTAGGACATGAATCTTTTAGTGCTTAAAATGGACTCTTTTAAAACCGGCAGACTAAGGCAGTGTCTGTATGGTACAGATAAATCAAGTGTAAAGCAGAAGCATTTGGTCATCTTCTTTCAAATTTTAACTTAAATATTCTGGCCATAATGAGACTATTACTTATCTCCAATACAGTTTTTGGTATATAATAATTAGAGATCTGGGCTTCCTGGTGGCGCAGTGGTTGAGAGTCCGCCTGCCGATGCAGGGGACACGGGTTCATGACCCCGTCCGGGAAGATCCCACATACCGTGGAGCGGCTGGGTCCGTGAGCCATGGCCGCTGAGCCTTGCACGTCCAGAGCCTGCGGGAGAGGCCACACCAGTGAGAGGCCCACGTACCACAAAAAAAAATAATAATAATAATTAGAGATCTAATATTATCAAAACTTACATGAGAAAAGATATTGCTTTATTCCTGAATACTGGCTGGGGTAGAAAAGAATTTTCCTTGGAATGTAAACTGTGGAGCTGGTATTTTTAAGGGCCCAATAAACATACTGATGCTCTTGATGTTCAGTCAGTTGAGCAGACTGAATGTTTCTGCTGTTAACCATTCTTTATGGAAATGATCTTAGTCACAGAATACTAATAAAATTGGCCTGATCACTGCATTCAGAAAGGTTTTTTAAATACCCTCATATATGATATATAGTTAGTGAGATTAAGAAAATGAATCTGTCAACCTTGCAGATTAAGCTTGAGCTTCTATGCATTTTGTTCCTCCTGGAAGATGTCAAACCATAGGTAAAATCTCCCCTAAGTAGGAATGTTTTCTCTAGGGATACAAAGCTAAGTTTGAAAACGTAAGTGAGTTTAATTCCTTAATGTCAGTTTGGAGCATGTAGTTAATAGGTTGAAATGGTATGAGAAAAACACGCTACTTGTCTGTGGGAAATAAAATCACGGTAGCAAAAAGGACGCCGAAGACAGCAAAGCACAAAAGCATAGCGAAAGGTACTTGGGCAGCTTTGAAGTTCTCTGTGATGTAGGATGCTTTCTTGTTTTGTTAAGAATAGGATATTTAGACAACCAGTAGTTCTCAACCCCTTTCTTTGTCAGCATACATGGTGCATCCATCCTTATGCATGTTTGACCCACTCAGGCTTTGGCCTAGTTGAGAGGCTATAGTCTCTGCATGAGTCTCACTGTAGCGCCACCTTTTTTTTTTCTCCCACAAACTTAAGGCACACTGTCTTGCAGAATACCAAGGTTGAGAACCACTATGTTATTAAACTGAGCATAAAATTCATACAAAATCTGGAACTCACCTATGAGTGATGGCTTTTATCACTTTTACCTTACCAAATGGAAGGTAGCTTATTAACAGCCAATATGTATGTTTCCTTGTGTTCTAGGAATAAAGGAAAACATAATTTTAGATGTCTTGTTCAGAAGAAAAAAAATAGTATATAAGATATATGAACTATATCTGTGGTTCTAGATTTTTATGTATTTTTAGTTCCATAAAGTCAATTGAAAGATGTATCTTCAGCAGTGCATATATTCAGTAAGCCTCAGATTCTGTTTACTCTTTTGCTGTTTTCTTTCCTAACGTGCTACTGTACACTTCCTGGTTATACCTTGCAGCAAGTTGAGCTTTATTTTTTTCCTAAAAGGAAATAATTTTTTCTCTTTCTGCTTATCAGAATATCCATGCTTATGATAAGAAATTTAGACAGTATAGAAGGTATGAAGAATGTAAAAATTAAGTTGATGAGATAATTTTTTTTAATCAGAATTACTTTGAATCATTTTGGTTTTTAAAATAGCCTTCATAACATTTATCCTCTTTACTTTGACCATCCTGTTATTTACTTAGTATCCCAGCCTTAATTTATGCATAGTGTCAAAACTACTCTAATGCTTGAAAACTAAAACAGTTCCTCCAGATTGCTCAATATGGTAAGTATCATTGGATAAACAAATTTGTTGTTGTTGTCTAAGTCTGAGAATGTTAAAGCTTTTTTTTTCCTACCATGGCTTCTAGTGTTGTAAGCACGTTTTGCCTTTTTAAATATTTACATTGTTTATTGACAAAGGAAAAAACTGATCCTCCTGTAAATAACTTGATAAAAACTTGAATTTCCCATTAGAGTTAAAAGATGTACGCTTGAGTCCATATACTGGGGAAATTAAGTTATGGGAAAGGATTACACGCACCCTCTTTTTTTTTTAATGTGTTTTCACAAGGTTCCAGTGAGGACTGGGAAGAAGAGTATATATTTCCAAGGTCAAATTATCAGAGTCGAAGCATTTTTTCCCAGAATGTAGGAATAGTGTAGAAAACAGTTCAGTGTTTATATGTTTATGTACTACTTTTTTACAAGAGTAAAGAATACTAGTTATTATGATTATTAAACTAGAAACTTGAAGTTTCACTGAAATCAGCTTTTTCTACATTAGAAAGTTTAAAATAAACCTGTAAAAGGCAAAAAGTTTCTGAGACCTTGGAGACTTAAACTGGTTCTGATCTCATTTTTTTTCCTTTCCACTGAATATGTCCTCTTGGAAACGGATATCTTCCCTGGCCAAAGATTGAGCCAGTAACGTGTCTTGCAGATGTGTACTCTTGATCACGAGGAACCTAGTAAGAGTGTTCATTATGTTTGTTACCGCCAATACATTGGCAGTTTTTGTGCATTCTTTGATAGCCATATGCGTTTTGTCTAAATACCCATACACTGTCACACACACTCAAACACGCACACACTCAGTCACTCACTCACTAGGTCACAGTTACTGAGTTTTTTACCAAAGACCTAAAACGAATACTTTTTTACATGAAAAGTTAGGAGAGCGTTGACTATAAATTTGGGCTCTCTGTTTTATCATATGCAAATTTAGAATAAAAATTAATTTAATAAATGCATGTATTGAATGCTTTATACTAGCTTTTCTGTAGGTGCTAGACATACATTGTTGGAAACAGAATGTCTCTGGTGGGGTGGGGATGTTGAAGAGTGTTGAAGAGTGTTGGATGGAAAGACAGTAGACAAAATTTAAGAGAATTATATGTGCTGTGCAGAAAATACAGGGTGATATGGAAGGAAGTGACTGTTGGTTGGGGCAGGGAGGTGCCCCATTAGATGCTGTGATGGTCAGGGAAGGCCACTCGGGGTGGCATTTGAGTGTAGTGACACCACAGATTGTACCCTTTCAGCTTTCGATGATTTGAGGAAAGAGTCTAGGCAGCGGGAACTGTGTCAAAGGTCTAAGGTGGGGTCTTCTGAGTTATAGAAAGGTTAATATGACCGGGACACAATGAGCAAGTTAGAGTGGACTTTGTGACAGTACCCCAATTGAGGCCATGGGTGAGCATACAAATCACTGCTACCTGCTCTTTGTAGCATCTCTGTGTCCCAATAATTTCTTATATGCAAACTTTCTATCTTTTGAAATATGATTTCCTGTTTGAGGATTACTTTTTGACTTCTGTGGAAAAGTATGCATCATGTTTAATTTTCTTTATTGGTTTGATGTAGTTGTATGATTCAATAGCTTTGATGATAGGACCTCAGCTGAAGGTCTAGAGAACTTTAAAAAAAGTAATAAAATGAAGCATTAAATCCAGGACACAGAATGTTCTGTGTGTAAAAATAGATTAAATAAGAATAATACATTAATGTGAGCCCTTGCCATTTTTCCTCTGATCTCCCTCCAAAGCTGTCAGGGCCTTGTGCCCAGTATTTATCTTAAGCGGCAGAGAAGGTCTCTTGCCACCTTTAGGAAAAACTCTGGTTAAGGCAAAGACCTACTGTTCATTTTTCATATATATTGAATAGAATCCCACATTTATAATTTTAGAAATGAAAACAGTGCCTTACATTTTACATTAATGAATTTGAAGAATATTTTCAAAGATTCTTTGTTTTCAAATTCTCAAGCATTAATACAGTTCAGATTTTATTCTTGTAATTTCAAAATTAGTACAAATAAATATGTATAAAATAGTTCTTCCATTTTGAAGGTAAAGAAATTAGATGAAGAGATACTTTTTGTTTTGTTGGATTTGTCCTGGGAACATTATATCCACACAGTACATTTTTCTTGTAGCAACAGATGCAGTAACCCTGAAGTCTTATTTTCTTGTTACATTAGTTTTTAATTAGAGAAAAAAACTAGTTGGAGGCAGTTACTTTCTGTGAAATGTAATGAAGATTTATTTTGGAAGTGACCTTCAGTTTATTAGCTGAAGCAGTAATCAGCAGAATTAATAGAATAATCAAATTATATACAAACTCATAAATCATCATGAATAGTGCTGTCAAAAGTTCAGCTATTAATGGGTCCTATTGTTTTGCAGCTGTATTAAAAAAAATTACCACTGCTGATTCCTACCTTGATAGGCACTAAAATTGTATTTTTAAAGGCTATGTAGGATAAGGGCTACCAGCCAAAAATTTTCACAACTGTTAATTTATCTGTAATACAGTTTGATGTCACCAGGGCAAAGTTGAAAGTGAGTACAGTGTTGATGTGCTCTGAGTAAAATCTAAATCACTGTTGGAAGCAGTACTCACTTAGACTTCTGTCAGTTTAAATGTCTATTTGGGGTTAATGGCATCAAAGAGTTAGGTTATGCTCCAAATATATACAATTATCTGAATAATATATTGGATAGATATTATGTTGCTTTTATGAATTTTATTTGAGCTTGTTATAAATAAGTAATTGAAGTGGCAGTTTAATATATGAAACAGAAAAAATATATCTCATTAGACTCAGTGCTTCTTAATTCTTCAGGAACTTATTTACTTGGATTCGCATGTTCTTTTTAACTTAATTACAGTGGGACAAATGAGAAATTTCTTGCTGCTGAGCTTTGTATTTTTTACAGTTGCATGTACGGGAATGGTAGATCTCCATCACCCATAGCTGATGATACTTAAACTCTAACCACAGCTTTGTGCAGTCAAGCATTACATCTGTCAGAGCCTATTAAAATAAATTTATATTTGAAAAAAATCTGAGACTTTGTGAACTTAGAAAACAAGTTGTCATTTTTTCTAATTAATGTGCAGTATAATTATTTTATTTTGTATCTTTGAAAGTGACATTTTTCTTTGTTTCCTTTTAGTTTGACAGAGGAAGACATGTTCACAAGTGAGGAAAATTGTCTTTATTCTCTGTCATTAGGCAGACCCAGATATGAATTTCACATGAATGACCATTGCTTATTTTTCAAATTTGTATTTTCATTGTGTTAATTTTAATGTCTGAAAAGTATGAAGAATATCTCTGTATTAAATAGTAAATAACCAAAGTATAAAATGTGTTAGCATTCTAAGTAAGAGGAATTCAAAATAAGGTTTAACCTTTGATTTAACACTGCCTCTCATAGGTAGATTTTTTTTAATCTAAAGGAAGCTGAAATAATTCACAGGCTTTCCCAAGATTCCTCCATTACTTGTTACAGTCAATTTGAAATGGAAACACCCTACTGGTTTTCAGAAAAATAAATTGTGGCCACCTCAGAACATCAAATACCTTTCCCTTTTTCAGTATCTTCTATAGCTAATAAAATGAATGAACACTGTCAGAATTCTACCAATTCTGTTAACATTTGCATTTTGCTGTGTCTTTAATGGATTTCTTTTTCTTTTAGAAGATCCTTATTTTAAATTGTAATGAACAACATCCTGAATAATAGTCGTTTAACATAGAACATTCATGACAAGGTAAATAAAAATATCAAAAGAAAACGTAGTGAACAACTGAGGCATAGGGATTGCAATTACAAATGTCTCCAGGGACCAATCAGGTCACAGAAAGGAAGTGAAGTTGGGAAGGACATGGTGGGAGTGGTAGCGACCACACTGAACTGTTGAGCACAGGATGCACCTAAAGGGAGCAGCTGCCATACGACCCTAAGTCTCAATTGCAGACCCATTGTTGTCAGATTTTCTCTTATTCAAAGAAGCTAGAGATCCAGATCGTTTTTGCCAAGGGAATTTTTTTTAACTGTGATGTCATACAAAACTTATCTACAGGCAGATTTATCCTATGGACTTCCAGTTGGCAACTCCTTGCTATAGATAAATGACAATTTTTATTTGTGCATTTAAGAGGCTGATATTTTTCACCAAATTGAGATTTTTCGAAAATTATTATAGCCATTCTAAAATTCTTCTTCATTACATCAAACTCATTGTTAGCAACTGTGGTAGGTAGTGTATTTATACCACGCGCATACCATTTCTGAAGTCTAAACTTGGATTTTGAGTTACTATATAAATTGAGCACCCCTTAAGGAAACCACAAGCATTCCAGCGATATTTTTCTTGTCACAAGTCAACAGCCTAGAAATTCTGGGGTTAACCTTTGACTCTGTCCTAATTACTGTGTTATTTCTTCTCAATTTCTTAGAGTTATGCTTTCCTCAGTTTCCACTCTTCTGCCATGATCCAGGACTTATCACTTAACTGAGTTCCTGCTGTAACCCTTAGCAGTCCTCCTGCTTCCAGTATCTGCCACCTTCATTGAGATGACTTGTCACTTCCAGTGGCATTCTGTTGTCTGCCACATCAGATCCAACGCTTCTACATACCTTTTAACCCCATTCCATAATCATTTGATCCTTCAACTCCTTCTTGTCATTCCCCAGTTTGTACATCCATTCAGTTATTCAGATATCTATATACATTCTCACCTTTCTACATTTCCTTATATTTTCTCACCTTTTAGAGTCTGCCCCCACCCCTAACAGCCTACCCTATTCCTCTTCCAAGGCTTGATTCAGGCCCAGCCATCAGATCTTCCAGTACCTCTGGCTGCAAGAAGCTGTGTGCTTTTCGGCAAGTAGTTTAACTTCTCTGATGTTCTGTAACAGGGAATTGGTCCAGCTGTTGTAAAGGTTTTCTCTGTTTCTGACATTCTGTAATTCTGCCTCCTCCAACATGTTGACCTCTTCCTTCTCTGAACTCCCTTTTAGAATGCTTTTAGTCTCTACCACATAATATAATCTTCAGTTTTCTCTAGTTATTGCACTTAGTAATGTCATTTGTCTCATATGCTTAACAGAGGGCTAAGTCCATGACTTAATACTTTTGCATCTATTGCAGATTAGTGCAGGGCAGGTAACTGGTTGGGTAATTTGAGCACTTTCAGTCTCATAACACAGCCCGAGGTGAATCATGGCTGACAGCTCTACCTTCAGGTCCCAGGCCAGTACCATTAACCTTTGAACTGAGAAGGTTTGCAGGCCTTTTCTAGGATTTGTCCAACAGAAGTGACTCTACTTTGTTTTATTTTACTATATGAATTGCCAACAAAGGAGAAAAATGAAAGGATCTGGGATCGCAGAGGCCTGGGTCACTTTTGTGTGTGAACCATCTCAGTTTAAAATGTGACAGGCTTGGGCAGGGGTTCAGGTTGGTAGGGGCAGTTGAAGGAAATCAATTGCTGTGGTGTGTAGAGGGTGCATAGTTTAAAGAAGGAGCCCAAGGAACCACAGAGGAATAAGGCTAACTATTCGACTTGAGAGTCAGTTTTGTAATAAATAGCTAAAGGGTGAAGTTATTGAACATATAATAACCCACAGGAGGAAAGAACATGGTTTTTGTGAGGTAATTATACCTCAGCATCTAACAGGGTTCTTTGAGAGGGGTAAATAAGGTGTGAACAAGGCGGAGCCAGTGAACAGTTTAGATTTTCAAAAAGCCTTTGATAAGATTTTATACCAAAGACTGCTTTAAAAAATGTCCTCTCCCCATGGGGTTGGGGATAATGTTTAGTCATGCAGAGAGATCTAGTTTAAACACAGGAAGGAAGAAACAAACGGGTGGTTTAAATGAGCTCTTACTTGCATGGAGAGATTTTTACAGTAGGCTCTCCTAAGAATCAATGTTTAGGTTTTTTTTTTTTTTTTTTAACATTTTTATAAATGATTGGGGGGTCAGCATAGTAACTCTCCCAGATGCTTCCCAATTTATAGTTGACACTGAGAGCTTGTAGATAGTAAAATACTAAGCTGAAGAGTATTAGCTGAAGGACTGTTTCACAAGGCAATGTGAGAAGGCAGGAAAATAGCATGAAAGACTATGTCTGAGAAGATGGCTGTGCACATATTTTTCAACTCATGAAAGGGATCCAGGAGTCATTATGTAGGGATCTCTGAAGATATTTACTTTGGGTATTCTGTGTCTACATTCAGAAAGACTTACATAATACTTGACATAATCATAAAGGTCATTAGAAATAAAAGAGTATATTATTGTCCTGATTCAAAATTGATGCCTTTTTACCTGTGTTATTTGTACAATTTGAGTTTTGAAGACTACGCAGGAAAATGGATCAAGGGTTTGAATAAGGATTATTCAAACAAGAGATGAGTATGTCATTTATAGAATGTCAAACAGAGAAAGTCTGAGAAAGGAGATTAATCAAAAGAAATCTCATGGAGAACATAAGTTGGTTTACTGTAGACTTGTTTGCTACATCCCAAAAGTTTGAACAAAAGGCTTTCTTTTGAATTTGAAAGATCTATTTTTAAATGAATTTGCCTTAGCAGACATGTGGCAAATAAGAAACATGAGGCTGTTAGCCTGAGTGTTCAGACTGAAAAATGCAGTTTTATCAAGAGCTTAGTTTATAATATGTTTAAAGAGTAGCCAGGAAACACCAGTGCTTTTTCATTAAAAGCTCTGTGGATGTCATTGTGATGGGCTGTATTGAAGAATCATTGAGTTGGCATGGTGATTCTGGCCCTTTTACAAACCAGGGAGCCATTTTACACAAGAACTGTAGATACAGAACCTAGGTTGTGACCCAAGCGTATAAATTGACCCCCAGTATTTTTGGAAGACTTTATTTTTTAAAGATTGAATGATGACTTGTACTCTGTAATTTATGCTAATTTATTCTGGGCCCCTGGTGCAGTTATTAAATACAGATCTGTTTCTGTCATCCAATACATAGTTTTATTGTGACTTTTCCTATAGAAAGTTAAATTTAAGGACAGCTGGAAAAGCTGGAAAAAAAAAGAATATATCATCTACAGAATGTCACCAAGAACAGAGGAAGCTAGATATATGGCTAAGATCTATAAAATAGGGGCAGTTTCTGGGAGTGAGTTTTCTGAAGGCTATGTATTGCTTTTTGACAGCTTTTTCTAAGTTAAGCATGATGATAATGCCTTCCCAGAGTGACGGCAGTGCCTAAAGGGCAATCCATCTGCCCACAACCTTTTCAGTGAGTGTGAAATTTGCATCAAAAGACCCACTGACTCAGATACTTATACCATATAATTTCTTGAATCATTAATAATGCTGTGCCCTTCCAGGCCCATGGTAACTCCTTGAAAGCACAGAAACTAATCCGTTCATTGTGCCCTCCTATGTAAAATTAGTATTAAGTAGTAATTTTGATGAATGGTCAGGAGTTAGTGATTGTTGAGTTTGTAACAAATAGCTGACTCTAATAACCACACCCCAGGTGGAGGAAGAGGGTTTCTGCAGGAGCCCTTCAAAGCGCTGCTTGTACGGGAAGACTGTACCAGACTTGAGCAGTTGGATTTGATTGTTACACACTTCAAAGGGGAGACTGCTCTCATGGATATGTGCATTACCTTAAACTTGTCTTCAGGAAGATATCTTCCTGCTACATCTAGTCCATCAGCAATTCTTGTCAGCTTTATGTCTCAAATATGTCCCCAATCTCTCCACTTCGTCTCTGTTGCCATGACCCTGCTTCAGGCTGCCATCATCTCTCGCTGGTCTACTGCAGACATAATTGGCCTCCCCTTTTCCACTCTTGCCCCCTTGACAATTCTCCAGACAGCATCCAGGCTCATTTTTTTAAAAAATACTAGTCTGATTATGTCACTGTCCTGCTCAAAACCTTCTGGTGGCTTCTCATTGTTCTTAGAATAAAATTCAAAGTCTTTGCTGTGGCCTTTGAAGCCCTGCATGGTCAAGACCTTGGCTATCTCTGTGACCCCATTTCATACGATATTTCTCCGTAAGTCACTACATTCCAACCCCTCTAGTGCTGTCTCTCTTCCTCAAATACACCAAGCTACTCTGCACTTCCAAGTTTCAAGTTTGCTGTTTCTTCTGCTTAGTATATTCTTTCTCCAGATCTTCACATAGTTGATGTCTTCTGGTCACCTGGGTCTCAGCTCAAATATCAGTTCCTCAAAGAGGCTCTCCCTGATTATCCTATCTAATGTTCAGACCCATGTATCACCCTCACGTTATCCTGTTTTACTATTTCAGAACACATATCACTGTCTACTATTACTTTATTTCTTGTCTCTCTTGTGCACTAGATAAGTTATGCGTCAGCAAGGACAGTGTTTGTGTTGTTGACTTTTATATCCCTAATATCCAGAACTGTAGCTGATGCATAGTAGGCCTAGTTTCATAAATATTTGGGAATGAAGAAATAAATCTCAGTGTTCATCAGCATCAGCAGTTCTCTTACAACTGTCACAGTTTCCTCTGGGGAAGGTAGTTGACTTGACCAGGTGGTACCTAAGTTGCTTAAATTGTATTAGAGGAAACTACAGGCCTTGAACACCTGGAGGCAGATTCTCATAGTAATGGCAGTTTAGCCTTATAAACCCCACATGGGTGGTACAGTCTTTAATCATTGTCTTCTTTGCTATAGAAGGTGATAGCCAACAAAAGCTACAATTTATTGAATGTTTATGGTGTATCAGGCACAGAATAAGCACTTCACAGGCATTATCTCGTTTAATCCACGCAACAACCCTATGTGGTAGGTTTTATTATTATCCCCATTTTATAGTCTTGAGAACTGAAGCATAGTCACACAGCTAGTAAGTGGGGGAATCCAGATAGGTACCTAGGCAGCCTGACTCCAGAGGTTGACCATACATGTGGATTGCACAACCACCTCTAAGAGGTGATCTCTTGATCTCTGTGCAATTTGTACATCATGACTGAGATTTTACACTTGACTTTTAGTGACCTTTTAGTTTTGGTGATCACTGCTTCCCAAACAAGTTCCTTTGGGTTCTATCACCATGACCAATATTAGGTAAGATGTGCCTTTTTGGTCATACTGGATCACTGTGAATAAGACCACGTTGTAATGGAGCACTCATTTGAGGTGTTTTTGTTTTTTTTTTGTTTTTCTTTCTTTTTTCATGGTCTTGCTGCATAGTCTAAAACTTCATAGTAATGAATCCCAAGAACTTATAGCAAGGGATGAGGCCTAGCTTGGGATTGTTATGAACGTAACTGTTTCCTGAGGCTGCAGGAATCATTCCCTGTTGTGTAGCTCTTGCTCTCAAGAAAGCATTCAGTTCTGGGCCAATAGGAAATCTATGCTGAGTTGGATGACACTAGCTTCAGTTGGGGAGATATTGAGTGGAGGGGGGAGATGATACTGTGACTTACATGCTGCCCAATTTTTTATTCCCAGGAGACAGACCAACTACAGCAAAAATGCATCATTCATTTCTGACACCCACTATACAGTCACCCTCCTTCTCCCTACTTCCTGCTGGAAGAAAGTAGAAAAAAAGGGAAAAAAGGATGGTAGTATAAGTAAACACCATGCTAAGTAATATAAATATGTAACCAGTTAACATGATGTAGTAGTATAAATATGCAATGTAAGTATATAACCCATAAACATACTATATTCTATGTAATATATATTAAAAGTATGTGTGTGTCAACAGCACTAAGACGTTTGGGACCCACTGTATGTATGTGTGTATTTAAATATTTAAAAATAAACACATATACCTACATGTAAGCCTCCTCATACAGGTTTTTCAGACCAGCAGGCACTGGTTAAACATGATGGAAAGCTCAATGTGTTACTATAAATGTAATGCTCTGATAGATGTATGTGTCTGAATATAGTTACAAATAAGTAACCACAGTTGAACTTTGTATAGATAGATGGAATCACTGAAGCTTGTCTGTCTCTCATGAAACTTAGACTTGCCTAATTACTGTTGAATGGAACTTCTGCTGTATCAGTACAGGTTAAGCTGAAGTGTCACTAAAGCACAGTGATGATGATCAGTGGTCACTCAGAACTCTCTTATAATGGACTTTTTTGTTTGGTTTGTTTTTAATGGCATTTGATAAAGTGTTTCAAATGTATTTCTGTACTGACTTTTTTTTGGTAGTATTACCTACTGTATTTAGTATGTTTGTAGATTTTTTTAAGTCCCATAAAACGTATACTTTCTTGCCTCTTAGCCCCATAGTACACTCTAGAAGGTAGATGTACAGAGCTATCTTGCCAGGCATTATGTTAGGCCCCAGGATGGCTGATATGAACTGGGAAATCTGGGACCTGACTGGCATTTTAGTCATTGATGTTCACCATCTTTGGCAGCTTAATTGTCCATCAAAAGGCATGTTAACCCTTGGATCACTAGGCTGCCATTTAATGCACTGGAAGAAAACGTGTCTTGTAGAAACTTATTACCTCCCAAAGAATTAATGGTAAAATGTTTTCTTTCTACTAACAGCACTTTTTCTGTTTAAAAATCTCTAGCTTACCAATATATACTTTATAAATCACTTTTTAAAATGTGAATTGCAAAGTATTCATAATTTGCTAGGTACTCTAAAGATGAGTACTCCCATGGTTACTCTTACTCTGAGCTTATGTTCTAACTAAAATGCAGTCACACATAATCCATTTAACATTACAGATAGAGAATAAACATGTACTTTTTAGGAGACAATGTAGAAATTGAGGAGTTATTTTACTCTTTGTAATAATCTTTACAACTCTTCAGGAATTAGAACAACTCTAAGAGTAACTTTGACTATCTGACTCCGTGTTGCTTTCCTTCATAACACCAAAAAGGATGGTACTAACAGTGAAGCAGTTTGTATGATGGTTAACTGAGAAGCCACTGGGGCCAGATCGCCTGAGTTTTTATTCAGCAGTACCATTTACTAAATGACCTTAAGCAAGTCACTTGACCTCTCTTTCCCTCAGTTTCCAAATCTCTAAAACTCTGCCTCATGGATTTGTAGGATACAGTGTGTTAATACATGTAAAGCTTCTGGTATTTAATGAGCACTCAGTGCTAGCCATGATGATTATTTGTATTGTTGTCATTATTATTGACTGTGTGCACCAAAGACCACTATGTAGCCAACAGTTATTTCTTCACTTCTCATGTAATTCCCTACTTCTCATGTAAATGAGTTTTGCATGCAGCTCTCAAGAACTGCCTGCTGTTGTGCTTCTTACCCACTCATAAAAGAGTTCCTCAGTGGCTCATTGCCACCAAGTAGCTCTCCCCTAACCACAAACATTTTTTAAAAAGACTAAATGTGAAAATACTTCATAAGAATATCACACAGAGGAGTTTTCATCAATCCCATCATTTTGCCCGGCACTTTTTACAAAACACTGTTTTTTGTCACTTGGGCACTAGGTACATTGATGAAAATACTGAAGTGAGAAAGAACAAATGCCACCATTGTGAGCAACACATAGCTCCCGTAACAAGTAAACCTGCTGTAGGGGAAAAAAAAACAGTGAGAAGCAGTATGAAAAACACATATACATACAACTGTATGCTTTTGCAGTTACAGACACTTATAGAAGATATCAAGTCATCTTTCCAAGAGCACAAAATACTTCCTATGTTCTCATTTAAAATTAAAAGGAAATTTGTTGGATTATCATGACAGTGTCATTATTGTACTTCTTCCTCTGTAATATTCACCATCATCCTCACAAACCAGTTCTTAACATCTTTACGTTCTTATGTTTCTTCCATATAGTATATGTCCACTGTTAATAAATCATGTTTTTGAAAACCTGGTAATTTTTTCATGGCTTACTAAAATAAATATAGATGCCTCTGTTGCATTTTATATTTAAATGTATTTTTCAGAGGTCTCATTTACCATAAAAACTTCATAGAAATGAATTTTCAAACAAAAAATTACTTGATAATATTATATACTAAAGTAGCAATGTGTTTCATAAACAAGTACAATATATAATGAAAGGAGGTCTCTAGAAAATTGCATTTCATCTTAGTTAAATGGATTTCTCATGCCTTTGATAAACCTGTAATAGTCTATGACATAATGTTTTATGATTTTTTAACCTTATACAATCTCTGACTAATTCTGAACTTGATCTCCTTGCCTTTCTTGCAATCTGAGAAGATACTTAAAATTGTTTTTCCCCAGAGGGGGAATTGATGTTTGTGTTGGGGTGGGGAGAGAGAGAGAGGGACAGAGAGAGAGAGGGAGAGAGGGAGAGAGGGAGAGAGGGAGAGAGAGAAAGAAACATGCACCAGTCTGACTGAAATGAAAAACTCCACAGGTCAGTTGGTAACAGCTCATCTGTAGCTACTTACGAGGAAGTTGGAAACACTGGTGCAACTATTCACATGAAAAAGATATCCCCAAGCTAAAGAGAATGTTAATTGTGTGGTTCATACTTTTAACTTGCTTGTCCATATTGGGGCCTTAACCTAATTCAGCCTATTTATTTTTAGTGGGCCAGTAACATTTCATGTGCATATGATCTCCTTCAATATCATCAGGAAATTGATGGTGAAAGTTGGGCTGTTTGTCTTGATCACATCAATTTCACTGTATCAGTATTCCCTTACCAATAACAGGAGGCAGAATATCACTTGAGAAATGTAGCTAAACAGTCCAGCAGAAATATGACCTCATCTAACACTCTTTAGAATCTGAGTACAATGTCTCAAATAGTACCAGGTGTACCAATGCAGGTAATAAATATTGTTTCATAATTTGATATGTGACTGGTGAACAAGATTAGCAAGGAGAAGAGAATATCTTGTAGCTAATGTCCTGGGTACAATTTGCAGTCTAAAGGGTTTCTGAACACATGAAATTTTGCTTGCTTGCTCTAATGTGCCATTTCTTGTATTAGTCTAAACTTTTCAATGGGAAAAAAATCCCTGATTTCCTCGTTGTTCTATACCAGAAGGAATTATTACCTAACTTAATTAGCTTGGTCATAGCTACTAAAATGATTGAATTTAGAAATACGATAAGAATATTATGCCATGTTTAGAGAGAGTCACTTATCTGTATCACTCATTTATATTTTTTATTATAATCTGGTTATGAAGTATTTTAAGGATGTTTCAGAAAGTACAGAGAATAATATAAAGAACACCCATGTAACCACTCACAGTTTTGCCAGATCTTAACATTTTGCCATATTTGCTCTCAATATATTTTTTAAAGAAACTGAGCAATTGAAACCTTCAGTGTAGCTTTCACTCTTTCCCTTCTCAGAGATAACTACTATCCTGAATTTCATGTTCCTAATTCCCTTAAATGTTTGTTTACTTTTACTACATGTATATGTGTCCATAAATGATATTGTGTGTGTGTGTATATATATATAGTATTATTTTACATATAAAGTTTTAAAACTTTTTATAAATGATATCACTCTGGATATATTCTTCCCCAACTTGCTATTATCGCTCAATTTTTATGTTTTTGCCATATATCCCTGGTGATAGATGGAGCTGTAGTTCATTCATTTAAATTGCTTATAGTATTCCGTAGTACAATGTGAGAGATTAAGCCAACTGTACAGTTAGAAGGTGTAGTCCCCACAAGACCTCCCACACTTCTGACACAAACTGCATGTTTGGGGGATTCCCAAAACGACCCTCAGTTTTGATAGTTCACTAGAGGGACTCCCACAACTCACTAAAAGCTGTTAACTCACCATTATGCTTTATTTATTATTATTTTTTAATATATATATATTTAAATTTATTTATTTATTTTTGGCTGTGTTGGGTCTTCATTTCTGTGCGAGGGCTTTCTCCAGTTGCGGCGAGCGGGGCCAACTCTTCATCGCAGTGCGCGGGCCTCTCACTATTGCGGCCTCTCCTTGCGGAGCACAAGCTTCAGACGCGCAGGCTCAGTAGTTGTGGCTCACGGGCCCAGCTGCTCTGCGGCATGTGGGATCCTCCCAGACCAGGGCTCGAACCCGTGTCCCCTGCATTAGCAGGCAGACTCTCAACGACTGTGCCACCAGGGAAGCCCCACCATTATGCTTTATTACAGGGAATGGGTATAGCTTGAGATCAGTCAAGGGAAGAAGTGTGTAGGATAGAGTACAGGGGGGTTCCAAATGTGGAGCTTTCAGTTGTCCTCTCCCCGTGTTATTCTCCTCTTATTGATGTATAGCAGTATGCACAGAGGATGGCTAACCAGGGAGGCTCAGCAGAGCTTCAGTGTCCAGAGTTTTCATTGGAGCTCCATCACTCAGGTGTGACTGATTTGCCCATGGGGCTGATCTCAGTCTCCAGCCCCACCAGAGGTTAACTGAAATACCACAGTTTCCAAAGTCTCCACCCTAAATCACACTTTGGTCTTTCTGGCATGACTAGTTCCCACCCTAAGACTCTCTGGTGTGGCCAGCCCTCACCCTAAGTCATATTGTTAGACTGTCTGGTGACCCAAGGGCTACACACAAACAAAGACACTTCTTTTAGGCTTGGCATTCCAAGGGCTTAGAGATAACCTCCCAGAAGCCAAGAACAAAGGCCGGACGTCTTTGTGGGCCAGGTTAAATTCTTTATTACACATATGAATATACCACATTTTCTTTTGTTCATTCTCCTCTTGATGGACATTTGAGTTGCATGTGATGTATATCAAGTAGTACCTATATTTATTTATTTAATGAATGCTTTATGTAATACTGTATGACAGGCACTGTGTAGCTTCTTTACAAATATTAACTCATTTAATTCCCAGAAGAATCCTCTGTGATATAAATACTATTATTCTCATTCCACAGATGAAGAAAATAGGATACATAGAGGCTAAATGCCTTGTTCAAGGTCACACAGTCAGTAGGTGGAATAGCTGAGGTATAAACTCAGGCAGTCAGAATCCTTCCCCATAACCACTATGTTTTGCTGTCTAAAAAAAATGCAGCAACAAATATTTTTATACACGTCTTCTTTTGTATATGTGTCTGAGAGTCTTTGTAAGATTTATGCCTAGTAGAATTGCTGCACTGTAGGCGTATGCATCGTCAACTTTATTAGACATGGCCAAATTATTATCCAAACTGATATTTTTAAATAATTTGTGAGATATTTGCACATATCTTTCCTAGCCTGTGGCTTTTCATTTTCTTTTGTTGTCCAGATGTTTATAATTTTAAAATACTTCATTTTTTCAAGATTTTCTCTATGATTTTGCTTTTTGTATCTTATTCAAGAAATATTTCTTTCCCCTGAGCTCAAATGTATATCCTCCTATATTCTAGAAGCTTTGCATTTTATAGTTATACCTTTCATCTACCTGGGATTGATTCTGAATATGGTGTGAAACAGTTGTCTCAAAACCACTTGTTCAATGGTCCATTCTTTCCCCATTGGTCTGTAATGCCACGTCTGTCATAATCATATTCATATACTTAGAAGTCTTTATATTAGTTTGCTATTGCTGCCATAACAAATCACCACAAACTTATTAGCTTAAAACCATACAAGTTATTATATTATGGTCCTGGAGGTCTTAAGTCTAAAATGGGTAGGCAGGGCTATCTTCCTTCTTGGGGCTCTAGGAGAGAATTTGTTTCTTGTCTTTTCCAGCTTATATAGGGCCCCTACATTCCTTGGCTTGTGACCCCCTTCTAGCAGTAGCATCACTCTGACCTCTGTTTCCATCCTCAAAATCTTCACTGACTTTGACCCTTCTGCTTCCTTTTTTAAAGTACTTTTCCGATGACATCGCACCCACTGGGATAATCCAGGATAACCTCTCCAGCTCAAGATCCTTAATTTAATCACATCTTTAGAGACCCTCTTGCTGTGTAAGAGAACATATCCACAGGTTGCAGGGATTAGGATGTGAACATCTGTAATGGGGGCATTATTCAGCCTACCACAGTCTTCTTCCTGGACTTTCCATCATTCTTATGTTTTTAATTCATCCCTTTTAAGCATACCCATTTTATAATCTCTGATAGCTCTACTATCTAAGTAAAGTGTTTTGGGAATCTAATCCTGCTGTTTATTGTGTCCAGTAATTCTCACTCAGGATAAGATGTGTTTCTTCATCTGTTGTATAATTTTAGATTATAAACTCATCATAAGGGAACTCTGTGACAATCTTATGTGGCCTGGGTTGAGGTCATATTGCTCCAGAAAGTTTTAGCGGTTGCTTCCACCAAGTTTCCAGGGGATACCCAGGGGGTACCCAGAGCCACTTTAGTGATGTTTTATTGGTTAAGGGTTTCTTGGATCATGTAGTAGTGTAATTTCAAATTCCCAACCTGTGTGAGAGCAGACCACTGGTTATAAATATAGAGGTATATATATATATATATCTTCTTCCACACAGGGCTTTAGGTAAAACAATTTCTGTTTTCTCTCTCTTGTAGTCATTGGATTTTCTACCTCGATCACCTTTTCACTGAGTCCTTTTAAGGATCCAGGTGTTGTTAGAGAATATCTTATTCTCTACTCCCTGCCTTGTTTGGATCCTAAGGCCTCTCTTTTCCCTATGTGGGTGGACATTAAAACCCCAGCCCTTAGATTCATGAGTTAGGCAAACTTCTTAGAGCTTCTGTAGCATTAACTCTTGTGCTTACTGCTCTGGTTTTCAGTTCCTGGTTTAGTTTTTGCTTACTTTTATGGTAAACCTCCAGAGCTTTCCCTGCTTGTTTCTTCCTTAACATTTATTTGCGGTCACTTCTGTTGAGGGGGGGGGTCTCATTCATCACCTCTTGAGGCTATTTGTAGCCTATGTATCTCAGTCAGTAGCTGGTTTGGTGTTGGGGGTAGCTGAACTTTGCTTAGGGACACTTTTGGCTTGGTCTCAATTCTAGGCTTCCACATTGTATTATTAGCACTATTACCTGTGCTGCATTAAAATATTACTAATCTTACCTCTGAGAGATTCTTAATACCATGATAGAAAAGGTAATAAATTGTCAAAATCTTTTTTCTCTAAGACCAATTAAATTTATTAAATGTTAGATATTTAAAAGAATATTATGTTACCCTAATTTTGAACTCAAGAATTCTAATCCTCATTTTCCTATTCTCTTCCTAGGATGTGTGCAGTGTTTGGTGGAATCTATTGTCTTCGCCATTTGGTACAGTGCCTTGTCGTGGACAAAGAATCTGGAAAGTGAGGATGATATAAGTTACCTTCCTATATTTACATCCCAAGCACAAGTGAAAAATGCTAAATTCGATTTTTAAAAAATGATTCTTCAAAGATCCTCCTTGGTATTAATAACATATCAACCTTGATTAAAAGTAATTTGTGTTTACATCCTCCAGAACAAGGAAAGTGAGTTCAGAATATAGAAACTAAATTAATTTCCCTACAATATGACTATAGCTCCTGATCATCCAAGCTTGGAAGACAAATCATTTCAGCTGCCGGGGGTGGGTGATGAGTGATGTTAGTTTTCCTTATGGCCTTACCTCCTCTAATTGATTTTTATCAGATGACAACAAAGCCCTCTGTTATTGCATTTTTAAAAATGGAGCTCACCTAAAGACTCATCAGATTAATCTGTGCTGATAATGCATGTCACTCCAAGAGAAAAGACTTTAATGAGTTTTTAGGTAGATTGTTGTCATAAACTATGCTGCCCTGTTATCTGAGGATAAATTATTTTACAACCGTATCAGGTCTACAGTCTGGTTTAGGATTGAAATAAGGATGTACCTGCTTTTAAAGAAAGCTGAGCACAGTCTATTTATCTGTGTATTTTTATATTTCAGCTATATTTTTCTAGGATTTATTATTTAGTTACTAGCATATGCTGTTGTCTAAATTACACTAAATAAGTAGTATTCTTCGATATCTGGGGTTTACATTGAAACTTAAATGGGTCAACTGGATCAAGTTTTAGGAGCTATTTAATTTACTATGTATTTTTCTTTTTTGTTATATGTTCTTAAGCATATACTGACCTATATCTCTTGTGTGACTTTTTAGGGGTATATAAAGAAATAGTATTTTTCAGGTCATAAAATACCTTAATATCTTGAACTGGAAGCTTAAAAATATAAATTTTAAGGTGTTTTTTTCATTTTACAGTAATTCTCTATAGTCTAAGTGGCATAAAATGTCTGTTAACTTCTTACAAGCCAGTTATAGTGCACTACTAGTATTTCAAGATATGGTGGAGAACAAATTCAACTAGAATATGTAATAGTTAAACAGTGAATTTGCTTTAGAAAAGTAATTCTCTACTATAAGATAAAATAGGCACATGGTTTAAAGGCTTATAATTTACTTTTAGCAATTTAACAGAAAGGTACTACGTAAATGAAATATGATAATCTACAGTGAAAAAATCCACTCTGAAGGCCCAAGATACTCATATATTGATGCGTGAAGGGCTCTGTGGAGGTTCATGAAGGAATAGTTGTCTTTATGACTCTTAGAGTCATTTTTCCTTATGCATTCATTTTGAAGCATGAGTATGTACCCATGATGGAAAGGCAGATAATGAATTGCTTGTTTGGTGTTTATTTACTTAGATTCTTTTACCTTTTGGGGGCCTCATTCCAGTCCTACACGTTACTTTTAGTGACATGAAGAATTTGCATGGCTCGTGTTTGTTTAAAAAAAAAAAAGGATATGTTAGTACAGTAAAAACATCTGTTGAACTAAAGGCTACATTTACCTTAACTTTGACTTAGTTTTTATTACAAACTCTGAACAGAAGAACTCTTCTTTGTGGTCTGCTGCAGATTTCAGTTGCAACAGATAGCTGAGGGCTAAGGGTCTAACGACCAAAGTTTGGTAGTTTTCAAATTTTAATGTGCCTATGAATCACTAGGTAAACTTGTTAAAAAAAAATACACATTTCTGTGCCTCACGCTGAGAGAGTGAAATTGGATAATGGGCTTAGAGTGGAGCCAGGGAATTTGCAGTTTTAAGGAACACCCCCAAATGAATATAATGTAGGTTCTCCTTAGATGACACTAAAAAATACTGATCTGTAAGGTAAAGTTCAGGATTTAGCCAGTGGTACTATGTTCCATGATGGACTGGGGACTCTAGGTCTTAATTCATTTCTTTTACATCTTTGTAGAAGGACCTCAAACATAACAGTTATTCTCTAATGACTCTGAAGGCATGCAATGGTCAGGTAACCCTGGAGTGAAAGAAGACATGGAACTCTGTCACTGCCATGAGTGACAGTGGACACAAGTCAGTTTTCTCTGGGCCAGTTCCCTTATCTGCAAGATGAGTTAGATGGACTCTGCAGTAGTTTTCGAGTCTCCTCCAGCTATGACATGTTTCAGTTGAGTTACTGAAAGTACTTAGTTTCTCCTTAACACTTAGAAGTAAGTTATTTTAAGATGTTTTATATGCCCAAATGTAGTCCATTCTCACATACTGGGTTATCTTCAGTCCCAGTGAGAAATTGAAAAAAATGTTCAAACAACTTGTATGTGTCTACTTTAATGAATGTAAATGAAATAGCAAGATGTCTACTTATGCTATTTATTATTATTTTACTAGAACCTCAGTTTTCCAGTGAATATCTTTTTCTTGTCCATCTTGGGGTGGTTAAGATACAGCCATTTTGTATTCTGCATATGATTCTCATGCTGGAAAACTTATTCCAAGCCATAACTATTTAATTCCTTAATAGTGGGACAGTTAAAACTTTGACCTGCATTTATAATATTCATGATATCTACAGTATTCTCACTATACTAAATTGTGTATGGGATCTTTAAAAGGTTTCTTTTAAGAGACAACCAGTACTTCAAAATTGTAAATTCATATCTTTGCTAGTAATTATGAAATTTTGCTTCTTTAAAATATCCATTCTATCAACTCAAAGAGTCTCTATAAACATCTAAAGCTAGCATTGATTGAAGTTGACTCAGGCTAATGTATCTTTCCCAAATACTATTTTGTCATTCAAAATCAAATAATTGAGAGACCTACCAGTAATAGGAGATGTTTTGTTAGGACTTGAATATAAAGTGAGGGATAATTTTTTGAGGGGAAAAACTTGAGTTTATATTTGGGCATATCCAGCATACATTTCTTTTTAAGCAATCCAGGTTGACTAATTGTTTATTCTAAGTGTAATTGGCGTATTAATCAAGGAATCTGCAGATGTTTGTATTTGTCTCCTTATGGTTTTAGATTGCCTTTTTTTCCCCAATTTTCCTATAAGGAACACTTGACATCCCCTTTACTCTTCGGTGTAGTTAAGAGCTAACCATGCTTCAGGTCTAAGGTCTAAGTTTATTTCCTGATCCCACAGACTAGATCAGAACCCAGCCCCCCAACTCAGGTCCCCTTTTATGATTGTAAATTCCCCCTAAAAAAAGTCAGGGTCTCACTTCTTTATCTCCAGAACCAAGGCAGTTTCCGATCACCCATTATACGCAGTAGCTTTGTGTTAAATGAATGAACGAAGATTAAAAACTGATGATAGCCTCTTTTGTGCTTTTCTTTTCACCTTTCACTGAGGAAACCTGATAGAAGCATAAATGATCATAGCATTGAGTTTAGCGTGGTGATTACACATCAAAGTATCATACCAATGTTGAGAGGAGAAATATGGAATATGTAACTAAATGCATGCTTATTTTCAGCTAGATCTTATTTTTCATTTTTTTCCCCAAAGATCAAGGTTTATTTATTCTTTTAAATTTTTGAATGTTATTTTATTTATTTTTTTATACAGCAGGTTCTTTTTAGTTATCCATTTTATACACATTAGTGTTTATATGTCAATCCCAATCTGCCAGTTCATCACACCACCACCACCACCACCACCACCTGCCGCTTTCCCCCCTTGGTGTACATAAGTTTGTTCTCTACATCTGTGTCTAAATTTCTGCCCTGCCAACCAGTTCATCTGTACCATTTTTCTAGGTTCCACATGTATGCATTAATATACAATATTTGTTTTTCTCTTTCTGACATACTTCACTCTGTATGACAGTCTCTAGATTCATCCACGTCTCTACAAATGACCCAATTTCGTTCCTTTTTATGGCTGAGTAATATTCCATTGTATATATATGTACCACATCTTCTTTATCCATTCATCTGTTGATGGGCATTTAGGTTGCTTCCATGACCTGGCTATTGTTAATAGTGCTGCAGCGAACATTGTGGTGTATGTGTCTTTATGAATTACGGTCTTCTCAGGGTATAAGCCCAGTAGTGGGATTGCTGGGTTGTATGGTAGTTCTATTTTTAGTTTTTTAGGGAACCACCATACTGTTCTCCATAGTGGCTGTATCAATTTACATTCCCACCAACAGTGCAAGAGGTTCCCTTTTCTCCACACCCTCTCCAGCATTTGTCGTTTGTAGATTTTCTGATGATGCCCATTCTAACTGGTGTGAGGTGATACCTCATTGTAGTTTTGATTTGCATTTCTCTAATAATTAGTAATGTTGAGGAGCTTTTCATATGCTTCTTGGCCATCTGTATGTCTTCTGTGGAGAAATGTCTGTTTAGGTCTTCTGCCCATTTTTTGGTTGGGTTGTTTGTTTTTTTTTAATATTGAGCTGCATGAGCTGTTTACATATTTTGGAGATTAATCCTTTGTCCGTTGATTCATTTGCAGGTATTTTCTCCCATTCTGAGGGTTGTCTTTTTGTCTTGTTTGTAGTTTCCTTTGCTTTGCAAAAGCTTTGAAGTTTCATTAGGTCCCATTTGTTTATTTTTGTTTTTATTTCCATTACTCTAGGAGATGGATCAAAAGAGATCTTGCTATGATTTATGTCAAAGAGTGCTCTTCCTATGTTTTCCTCTAAGAGTTTTATAGTGTCTGGTCTTACATTTAGGTCTCTAATCCATTTTGAGTTTATTTTTGTTTATGGTGTTAGGGAGTGTTCTAATTTCATTCTTTTACATGTAGCTGTCCAGTTTTCCCAGCACCAATTATTGAAGAGACTGGCTTTTCTCCATTGCATATCCTTGCCTCCTTTGTCATAGATTAGTTGACCATAGGTGCATGGGTTTATCTCTGGGCTGTCTATCCTGTTCCATTGATCTATATTTCTTTTTTTGTGCCAGTACCATATTGTCTTGATTACTGTAGCTTTGTAGTATAGTCTGAAGTCAGGGAGTCTGATTCTTCCACCTCCGTTTTTTTCCCTCAAGACTGCTTTGGCTATTCGGGGTCTTTTGTGTCTCCATACAAATTTTAAGATTTTTGTTCTAGTTCTGTAAAAAATGCCATTGGGAATTTGATAGGGATTGCATTGAATCTGTAGATTGCTTTGGGTAGTATAGTCATTTTCACAATATTCATTCTTCCAATCCAAGAACATGGGATATCTCTCCATCTGTTTGTATTATCTTTAATTTCTTTCATCAGTGTCTTATAGTTTTCTGCATACAGGTCTTTTGTCTCCCTAGGTAGGTTTGTTCCTAGGTATTTTATTCTTTTTGTTGTAATGGTAAATGAGAGTGTTTCCTTGATTTCTCTTTCAGATTTTTCATCATTAGTGTATAGGAATGCAAGAGATTTCTGTGCATTAATTTTGTATCCTGCTACTTTACCAAATTCATTGCTTAGCTCTAGTAGTTTTCTGGTGGCATCGTTAGTATTCTCTATGTATAGTATCATGTCATGGGTAAACAGTGACAGTTTTACTTCTTCTTTTCCAATTTGGATTCCTTTTATTTCATTTTCTTCTCTTACTGCCATAGCTAGGACTTCCAAAACTATGTTGAATAATAGTGGCGAGAGTGGACATCCTTGTCTTGTTCCTGATCTTAGAGGAAATGCTTTCAGTTTTTCATCATTGAGAATGATGTTTGCTGTGGGTTTGATGTATATGGCCTTTATTATGTTGAGGTAGGTTTCCTCTAGGCCCACTTTCTGGAGAGTTTTTATCATAAATGGGTGTTGAATTTTGTTGAAAGCTTTTTCTGCATCTATTGAGATGATCATATGGTTTTTCTTCTTCAATTTGTTAATATGGTTTATCACATTGATTGATTTGTGTATATTGAAGAATCCTTGCATCCCTTGGATAAATCCCACTTGATCATGATGTATGGTCCTTTTAATGTGTTGTTGGATTTGTTTGCTAGTATTTTGTTGAGGATTTTTGCATCTATATTCATCAGTGATATTAGTCTGTAAATTTTTTTTCTGTAGTATCTTTGTCTGGTTTTGGTATCAGGGTGTGGTGGCCCCATAGGATGAATTTGGGAGTCTTCCTTCTTCTGCAATTTTTTGGAAGAGTTTGAGAAGGATGGGTGTGTGCTCTTCTCTAAATGTTTGGTAGAATTCACCTGTGGAGCCATCTGGTCCTGGACTTTTGTTTGTTGGAAGATTTTAATCACAGTTTCAATTTCATTACTTGTGATTGGTCTGCTTATATTTTCTATTACTTCCTGGTTCAGTCTTGGAAGGTTATACCTTTCTAAGAATTTGGCCATTTCTTCCAGGTTGTCCATTTTATTAGCATAGAGTTGCTTGTTGTAGTCTCTTAGGATGCTTTGTATTTGTGCAATGTCTGTTGTAACTTCTCCTTTATCATTTCTAATGTTATTGATTTGAGTCCTCTCCCTCTTTTTCTTGATGAGTCTGGCTAATGGTTTATCAATTTTGTTTATCTTCTCAAAGAACCAGCTTTTAGTTTTATTGATCTTTGCTATTGTTTTCTTTGTTTCTATTTCATTTATTTCTGCTCTGATCTTTATGAATTCTTTCCTTCTGCTAACTTTGGGTTTTGTTTGTTCTTCTTTCTTTAGTTCCTTTAGGTGTAAGCTTAGATTGTTTATTTGAGATTTTTCTTGTTTCTTGAGGTAGGCTTCTATTGCTGTAGACATCCCTCTTAGAACTGCTTTTGCTGCATCCCATAGGTTTTGGATCATCGTGTTTTCATTATCATTTGTCTCTAGGTATTTTTTGATTTCCACTTTGATTCAGTGATCTCCCGGTTATTTAGTAACGTATTGTTTAGCCTCCGTGTGTTTGTGTTTTTTACGTATTTTTCCCTGTAATTGATTTCTAATCTCATAGCGTTGTGGTCAGAAAAGATGCTTGATATGATTTCAATTTTCTTAAATTTACTGATGCTTGATTTGTGACCCAAGATGTGATCTATCCTGGAGAATGTTCCATGCGTACTTGAGAAGAAAGTGTCATCTGCTGTTTTTGGATGGAATGTCCTATAAATATCAAGTAAATCTGTGTGGTCTGTCATGTCATTTAAAGCTTGTGTTTTCTTATTAAATTTCTGTTTGGATAATGTCCATTGGTGTAAGTGAGGTGTTAAAGTCCCCCACTATTATTGTGTTACTGTTGATTTCCTCTTTTTTAGCTGTTAGCATTTGCATTGTGTATTGAGGTGCTCCTATGTTGGGTGCATATATATTTATAATTGTTTTATCTTCTTCCTGGATTGATCCCTTAATCATTATGTAGTGTCCTTCCTTGTCTCTTGTACCATTCTTTATTTTAAAGTTTATTTTATCTGATATGAGTATAGCTACTCCAGCTTTCATTTGGTTTCCATTTGCATGGAAAATCTTTTTCCATCCCCTCACTTTCAGTCTGTATGTGTCCCTAGGTCTGAAGTGGGTCTCTTGTAGATAGCATATATATGGGTCTTGTTTTTGTATCCATTCAGCGAGCCTGTGTCTTTTGGTTGGAGCATCTAATCCATTCATATTTAAGGTAATTATCAATATGTATTTTCCTATTACCATTTTCTTAATTGTTTTGGGTTTGTTTTTGTAGGTCCTTTTCTTCTGTTGTGTTTCCCACTTAGAGAAGTTCCTTTAGCATTTTTTGTAGAGCTGGTTTGGTGGTGCTGAATTCTCTTTGTTTTTGCTTGTCTGTAAAGCTTTTGATTTCTCCAAATCTGAATGAGATCCTTGCCGGGTAGAGTAATCTTGGTTGTAGGTTCTTCTCTTTCATCACTTTAAATATGTCATGCCACTCCCTTCTGGCTTGTAGAGTTTCTGCTGAGAAATCTGCTGTTAACCTTATGGGAGTTCCCTTGTATGTTATTTGTCCTTTTTCCCTTGCTGCTTTCAGTAATTTTTATTTGTCTTTAATTTTTGCCAATTTGATTACTATGTGTCTCGGCGTGTTTCTCCTTGGGTTTATCCTGTTTGGGACTTTCTGCACTTCCTGTATTTTGGTGGCTATTTCTTTTCCCATGTCAGGGAAGTTTTCAACTATAATCTCTTCACATATTTTCTCGGGTCCTTTCTCTCTCTCTTCTCCTTCTGGGACACCTGTAATGCGAATGTTGTTGTGTTTAATGTTGTCCCAGAGGTCTCTTAGACTGTCTTCATTTCTTTTCATTCTTTTTTCTTTTTTCTGTTCCACAGCAGTGAATTCCACCATTCTGTCTTCCATGTCACTTATCCATTCTTCTGCCTCAGTTATTCTGCTAGTGATTCCTTCTAGTGTTTTTTTCACTGCAGTTATTGTATTGTTCATCTCTGTTTGTTTGTTCTTTAATTCTTCTAGGTCTTTGTTAAACATTTCTTGCACCTTCTCGATCTTTGCTTCCATTCTTTTTCCGAGGTCCTGGGTCATCTTCACTATCATTTTTCTGAATTATTTTTCTGGAAGGTTGCCTATCTCCACTTCGTTTAGTTGTTTTTCTGGGGTTTTATCTTTTTCCTTCATCTGGTGCATAGCCCTCTGCCTTTTCATCTTGTCTGTCTTTCTGTGAATGTGGTTTTTGGTCCACAGGCTTCAGGATTGTAATTCTTCTTGCTTCTGCTGTCTGCCCTCTGGTGGATGAGAGTGTCTGAGAGGCTTGTGCAAGTTTCCTGATGGGAGGGACTGGTGGTGGGTAGAGCTGGCTGTTGCTCTGGTGGGCAGAGGTCAGTAAAACTTTAATCCACTTGTCTGCTGTTGGGTGGGGCTGGGTTCCCTCCCTGTTGGCTGTTTGGCCTGAGAGTACCCAACACTGGAGCCTACCCAGGCTCTTTGGTGGGGCTAATGGTGGACTCTGGGAGGGCTCACGCCAATAAGTACTTCCCAGAACTTCTGCTGCCAGTGTCTTTGTCCTCTCAGTGAGACACAGCCACCCCCTGCCTCTGCAGAAGACCCTCCAACACTAGCAGATAGGTCTGGTTCAGTCTCCTATGGGGTCACTGCTCCTTCCTCTGGGTCCGGATGCACACACTACTTTGTGTGTGCCTTCCAAGAATGGAGTCTCTGTTTCCCCCAGTCCTGTCAAAGTCCTGCAATCAAATCCTGCTAGCCTTCAAATTCTGATTCTCTAGGAATTCCTCCTCCCTTTGCCGGACCCCCAGGTTGGGAAGCCTTATGTGGGACTCAGAACCTTCACTCCAGTGGGTGGACTTCTGTGATATAAGTGTTCTCCAGTTTGTGAGTCACCCACCCAGCAGTTATGGGATTTGATTTTATTGTGATTGCGCCCCTCTACCATCTCACTGTGGCTTCTCCTTTGTCTTTGGATGTGGGGTATCCTTTATGGTGAGTTCCAGTGTCTTCCTGTCGATGATTGTTCAGCAGTTAGTCGTGATTCTGGTGGTCTCTCAAGAAGGAGTGAGAACACATCCTTCTTCTCCGCCATCTTGAACCTGGTCTTCAAAGTATTTCTTCTTCATAAGAAAAACTTGTGTTGTCTTATTTTTCATTTTTGTTTAATTTGCTCTCCTGAGATCTACATTGACTGTGCTGTCTTGGCTATATTATCCATTGACTCTGCTTTACTAATTTTTAGAGGACATGGATATCAGTAGTTCTTTTCTCTACCCTCTCATTAAGTTCTAATACTGAACCCCTCTGTTGACTGTTTCTGGAGACACTGAATGCTCTTGTTGAGCAGCTTTCTTTTTCTTTGCAGCAGTGCTGACCATGTAAAACTCCTGTACATTAGATTTGGCCATTTAGCAGTGTAGTATTTGATATTAGGGTAGGGTATGGATGACCTTGGACCAGACATGTCTGTAACCAGTAGTCTGAATCTAATTACTTCAGCTAGTGTTCTTGTGAACTTCAACTGTCTCACTTACTAGATTTCCTGCTATTACTATTTCTTGAGATATCTTTTTCTCTGATGTCAGGAATAACTCTACCTTTCCCAGGTACTTGGAAATTAGTAATGAATAGTATGTTAGACCAAGCATGAGGTGACTGATTCTTAATACCATTTGTCATTGTAGGAAAATTGCTGAATTTCTGATTTTAGTATGTCCTATTTGCAAAATGATAGTGGTAATATTCTAGATATTTAACCTCCACCAACCCACATGCTAGTTGCTATGGGGATAAAGAGATAAATAAAACATGAATCTTGCTCTTGTGTACAAAGATTACAAGCTCTAAGGTCAGGTAGGCCTGGATCTGTACCCTGGCTTCCCCACTTACTAGATGAGTGAACTTTAACAAGTTCTGTGATTGGAAGTGATTTGGAAGAAGCACTGTGATGGAAAGAGATTCTTTACCTGCTAAATCAGAGATTCTATATCTTTGTTTCTGTCTCTGCACTATTCATGTACATGGAATACTTCCATCATCTGTCCATCTATTCAGTCATCGATGAACAGTTGTTATCTGCGTGCCAGGCACTGGAGATACAGCACAGAACAAGACAATCATGGTCTTTGTTCTTGTGGAGCTTAGAGTCTACTGGGGGACATTAAGGAACAAATAAATTAGTAAGATAATTACACATTGAGATCTGTTCAGTATGCAGATCTGGCTTTGTCCCTCCCTATGTAAAAAGTTTCAGTGACTTTATATCACTTCAGAATGAAGTCTGAGACCCTTTTACATGACACATGAGACTCTGGGGTCTGACCTTTGCCTGCCTCTCTCAGCTCATCTCTCTTCTCTCTCTGCTTCCATTTTATTGTCAGTAACACTGAACTGCTTGTGGTTCCCTCCCTGTACTTCTCTTACTTGCCTCTGTACCCCTGCAGATGCTGCCCTTCTGCTGAAATGTTCTTCTTATTTGCTTGTTTTAACTGGTTTTAACTGCTTCAAAAGCAGCTAATATATCACTTCCTCCAAAGAGCATTCCCTGATACTCTGCCCCTCCCCCCCAAGCTTTCACCTCTTAGAACAGTGCTTGGCACATGGTTGTTATGCCACACACTATGTCAAACAAATAAGCTACCAATGTGTTAGCAGTCCAATGTCTTATTAGACTTAACAAAAATCTAGGGCAGTGTCAGTGGAGATGGAGAAAAGGGGCTAGTTTTGAGTAGCAGATTAGATGTGGGAAGAGAGATTTTGAGCTAGGGAAACTCTATAACTGCTGGTCATGCCATTAACTGAGACTGGGATTCCAAGTGGGGGAACATGTGAGGAGCCATGATTTAACTGTCTATTACCTATCCAGAAAAAATAGGTAATAGACAGTTAAAAATATGGATACAGAGCTTGGGATTGATTACAACAGAGAACCATAGGTTTGGAATTATAATCATGTTTGAGACTATTGGAGTAGATTTTTACCCAAGAAAAATGAGTAATAGGCATTTTGGAATGGTTTCATCGAAGAGGTGGCATTTGAACTAAAGTGTTTGAGAAGGTATGGAAGGGCATAGTGAGTAGGGGGAATTATCTTGTTTCCTTCAATTACTGGGAATCTTCTAATTTCCTTAATTAATATATTTTCCTTTTCATGATTTCATATGTGATTTATGTATTCCTTATCATAAAAACAGTTGGGATATTAATTCTGAAGATTATAGAGAATGGATACCTGTTTTAATGTTATTTTTATCTTCTGGGCCAAATTCCAGATAAAGAGTTTTCATCTTGCTGATTGTTTTCTTCCTTATCATCATTTTGCTCTTTATGTCCTCATGTCATTGAACCAAGAACTGAATAACCGTTGTGATTTGTTGATTTAGAAAGCTCAGCTCTAGAAATGTTCTGTCTGGCTTCAGTGATTCTTATGATCAGCTTGGTCATTGTGTCCGTGTAACTGGAAATTCCTATCATGTTCCTCCTCAATTTACTATTTATGAGGCTCAGCAAGGCCCTCAACTAAATCCAGAATGTTGTTAATCTTTAATGGCTTCCTCAGGTTCATGTGGGAGGGGTGGACAAGGGGGTATTTTAATGTCTCTGGCAGCACTGTTTCATTTTGTTGTTTTTCATTACTTGAATGTCATAATTTTTATATTAATCTTTGTAATACAAAGTCTAAGTCTAGGTACCAAATTAATATTCCTTTACTCATTGTTCTCCCAATTAGGCCTAATATATGACAGTAAGTAAGTATCTGAGCGGAAAACAAATCTTATCACTTACTTAAATGTATTTTGGTTTGAACAGCTTTGCTCAGGCCTAGAGCCTTAGTACTTTAGCGTGAGACTGTCAGGTAAGTTGTATTATCATCTACCAGACTGACTAGGCATATGTGACCATCACCTCAATTTCTGCAGAAATCAATATTTTTTTCTGTAGCAATAGCTCTTGACTTTTCTCCACCTAGCACAGCGTAAAGATACAACAGTACTGTGGCACACTACATGGTGATTCTTCCTTGGGATTTGGGAGCTTATCAGAATCTCCAGGGGTACTTATAATTTGAAAAAGTCCCCCAGGTGTGATTCTGATTTGCTTCCTTCTCCTCCTTCTACTCTAAGAATCACTGTTTCATCCAGAAGCTTCAGCATAAAGAGGCACATTTATTGGCATATTGTGCTTGCATAGTTGAGCTCCCCAATCTCCATGCACCCATCCTTCCCTCTTGAGTGGTCCTCAGTAGTTCTAATACCGTAATTTCTGAAACCAATGTCTGCCTGTCACCAAAGGTGTAGCTACCACCAAAGCAGCCCCATTAGTGTTTGGAAGCCTACAAGCAAGGAGCTCTCCACAAGCTTGAGGGCAAGGTTTAGTTGTGTGGTTTATTTAAATGGGAGCCCTTTGCAAAGACTTAGACTGGAGTCCAAGATTTGTACTAATATCGCTCCCTCTCTCAATTTGATTCCAACATTTTATGGTGAAAATTTTCAACTCTGCGCCAATGTTGAAAGAATTTCAAGATGATCACCTATATATCCACCACCTAGATTCTGCAGTTAACATTTTAATATGCTTGCTTAATCATATGTCTACACAAATATTCATCCCTCTGTTCATCTATTCACCGTTTTTAAGCATTTCACAGTAAATTCCGGATATCAGTACAATTCACCCTAAACACTTCAGTACACATATCATTAACTAGAGTTTAATATTTGTTTACAGCTTTTTCTTCTGATATAATATTTACATATGATAAAGTGCAAAAATCTTTTTTTTTAAATATTTATTTAGGCTGTGCTGGGTCTTGGTTGTGGCACGCAGGATCTTCACTGCTGCATGTGGGCTCTTTAGTTGTGGCATGCAGGTAGCGTCTAGTTCTCTGACCAGAGATTGAACCCGGGCCCCCTGCATTGGGAGTGTCTTAGCCACTGGATCACCAAGAAAGTCCCTAAAGTGCCGAAATCTTAAGTGTTCATTACCTGAGTGCTGACAGATGATAAATCTGTATAACCCAAATCCCTATCAAGATATAGAAGATTTTTACACTCTCTTTTTTCTGCCCAGATTATTCCCTCTTGACTTTGTATAGTCTCTGAGTTAAAGGTAAGAAAAAGGCTTGTCAGTGTTTCCAGGACAAATAAGGATCAATGCTTCATGATGGATCAGCAGATTTCTCTTTTCCCTCGCCAAAGTACCTTGTGTTTTAAATTATATATGAATGTCTTAAACAAGAGAATGAGAGAATTCCCTGGTGGTCCAGTGGTTAGGGCTCGGTACTTTCACTGCCAGGGCCCAGGTTCGATCCCTGATCAGGAAACTAAGATCCCACAAGCCTCGCGGCACAGCCCCCCAATTTTTTTTTTAATTAAAAAAATAAGTAAATAAATAAAACAGGAGACTGAATGAGTAACTTGCCTTTCAGTTTTTAAATACTTATTTTGGAAAATAGGTATAAATACTTTATGTAGTTAAGTATTATAAAATGAGAGCTCTAGTTTAATGAAATGTGAAGAGATATGCATAGAAACATAAGTGGGGAAGAGAAAGGAAGTGGGATGAAGGTGAGATGGGGAAAAAAATCACCTAAATATTAATGTAATATAACATGCATTAATATGTAGTTAATTGATTTAAAATATGTATATCTAACATCACGAGATATCATAGTCTATCCTGATGACAGTGGCATGCCATTTATTCAAGAATATCAGCATGTCATAATCTGCCTTTAGGAAATACACATTAAATTCCTCTCACAATTGGCCTTGGGTATTTGTCATTTTACTGTTAATGCCTTTATGCCTGGTAAATAGCTCTTACTTGGCTTATTTTTAGAGTGATGTAACATATTTTAATTTATACCAGTATATTTAAAATATGACATAAGTTTGAAATTATTTGCTTGCGTTTTATGAGGAGCAACACATAAGTGTATTTCTAATAAAATAATTCTAGTCCCGAAAGGAAAGCTGTGACAAAAGTAAATTGTGCTATTTCCATAATAAAAAGATATAGAAAACATGCAGGCATTTGCATATAGTTCCTGAAATATTGCATACTGGCTTGGTCAGTGCTGGTAAGTCCATTTCAAGGATGTTTCCCTTAGTCCATTAGTTTGGATAATGAGCCCTATAAAGTACATTTATAACTTGTGGCACTGTAAGGAGATGGATTCTAATTTTCATCCTTTTATCTAGACACACTGAAAGAAGGTCAGTGGAGGGCTCTATATGATTCATTTTCCCAACACACATCAGATGACAGAGACCTGATAATGTCCATGCATAAGTGTTTTCCTTATTTGGAAACAGCACTTGAAAGAAATCTTTATATGATCATCCTTTGGAGTAAAGTGGAAACATATTAAAAGAAGCTCCATCCCATTTTTTTGGTTTAAAACATTATCACACGTGGGACAAGATAGCTATTCTTGAACAAAAGAGAAAGTGACACTTAACAGAAAAATAAAAAGCCTTTAGTGACTTTTATAGGCTGTGAATGATATAACAAGATATTTAATCAACTTTTCCTCCCCCTCTTCTTAGATCTGTTAAGGAAAAAAAAAAGCCTGTTTCCTAAACAAAGAAAAAGCTTCTATGTTCCTAAACATTAGAAAAGCTTATAGAATAATACTTGTCCTAGCTTTATTCTTATTATTAAGCATTCAAAATAAATAAGTTCTAGTCTATACTTATCTTATAGTTTAAAAGACTTCAAAATAGCAATAAGAATGTATATTCTGCAGTTTAGTGAAGTTTTGTGCCAAAAATGTGAAATTGTAGGCAATTTAAAAATCTTGTCTTTTAAGACATTAGTTTTAGATTCAAGATTGGTAGCTGATTATGTTCATTTTCTCAATTATGTAATCATTAATGAGAACTATTTCTCTGTGCTTATCTTCTTCGTAGATGTAAAGCAATCATAGATCAGTTTGGTCAGAGAATAATCTCTAAGCATTTCCTTGTGGAAGACAGTTACTTTTCTGAGAACACATGCTCGCATGTGCAATACAGGTAAGGCACCCCTCCAGCCACTCTGCAAGGGAAGGTGAAACGGGGAAATTCATCTGTGTGATTACACTGACACTTCTGAATGACTCTGTTCTTCAAGTAAGATGCAAATGTATACCAAACCAAAGATATATTCAGTGTGTTACCACTGTTCTCTTATAAGGTCTGGTTTTGTGGAGGAGCCTAGCCTAATGTTGACTCCTTTGCATCAGCTGGGGTCTGTCTCCAGGTCACACATCCTCCTTTCATGAGCCAAGAAAAGATTAAAGCAGAACTTGACTTGGTTTGGAGAGGTGACACTTTTATCATAACAGTTCTTTGAAACATGCCTTCTGGTGGTTGTATAGCTATATAAATGAAATTTATCCATGGAATCTGAGTCACTTATTAACTGTTTTCTGCATTACAGGCAGATCTCCAGGGCAGTCTTGATTACGGATAGGTCTGTACTAAAAACAGATTCGGATCAACAGGTAATTCCAGTTCTGTACTTTTTAATAGCATGTTACTAACTTAATCTACATGGTAATATGTGTAAATTAACATCGGTGAAATAAAATATATTAACCAATATGTACTAATACATTTAATGCATTTTAAAAACACATAATGGCAATTATGTAATAATCTTGGTTTCTTAAAGATTTCCTTTCAGTGGAACAAATAATTGCATCTTATGTAACAGATTTATTCTAGGAATATTGAAATCACCGTAGTTTTTTTTACAGCTATTTCTATGAAATTGAAAGTATATTACTATGAGAAGAAAAGCATTTAGAAGCATTTAAAAATCTTGGAGGAAAAGGCTTTATGGTAACCAGTCCTACAGCAGTGGTGGTAAGCTCACCATTAGGGGCCCAGTGTGAATGAATATCAGCACACGTTTTCAGTTCTGACATTTCCTCATCACCATGGTTCATTTCGGTACCCCCTTCCTCCTCATAACTCCTGATTCGTTAGAAGTGTCTTTATACCTGTGGTTTTTCCTCAGTTTGAACACTTAAATTCCAGAAGTATGCCCCCTTCTCCTTCTGACCATAATTTACAGGACTGATAAAATCAGCTTACTTAGTGTGACTGTCAGACCTATCCTATATGCTACTGCTAAAAATAGTTTCCGAAATTTCCTTAAGTTGGAAGCTTTGTATTATATAAAGCAAATATGTTAATTTTACGAGTGAGCGCAAATACTTTCATTTAATCATTCAGCAGACAATGAGTGCCTTCGACATGCCAGCCAGTGTGCTGGATTCTGAGGAGATAGTGCTGACCATGATAGCATCTGTGCCCTCATAGCTTGCAGTCTAGAAGATACAGATACAGACAGATAAATAGCAACAACAGTACAGTGTGACAGGTGTGAGCGAGAAGTGGTAAAATCATAGCACTCATCACACTGTCCTGTAGTTGCTAGTTTACTTGTCTGTAGCTCCCAGTAAACCATAAGCTTTGTGAATGGGTCGAAGAATGACAAAGGCAGAAAAGTGAAGAGAGCAAACAGATGCTTCTGAAGAAGCTAAGCTGGGAAGAGTAAGAGGGAAGAAGTGATTCCTGCAGCGGGATGTGGAAGCGAAGAGGGCATTTCTTTAAAGTATTAGAGCAGCGGTCCCCAACACTTTTGGCACCAGGGACCAGTTTCGTGGAAGAGTTTTTCCATGGACCAGGGTGGGGGGGATGGTTTTGGGATGATTCAATCGCATTACATTTATTGTGCGCTTTATTTCTATTATTATTACATTGTAATATATAATGAAATAATTATACAACTCACCATATGGCAGAATCAGTGGGGGCCCTGAACTTGTTTTCACTTGCGACTCACTGATAGGGTTTTGATATGAGTTTGCAAGCAATTGATTTATTATGGTCTCTGTGCAGTCAAACCTCTCTGCTAATGATAATCTGTATTTGCAGCCGCTCACCAGTGCTAGCATCACCGCTTCAGCTCTACCTCAGATCATCAGGCATTAGATTCTCATAAGGAGTGTGCAACCTAGATCCCTCGCATGCGCAGTTCACAATAGGGTTCGCGCTCCTATGAGAATCTATTGCCACCACTGATTTGATAGGAGGCGGAGCTCAGGCGGTAATGCGAGCAATGGGGAACGGCTGTAAATACAGATGAAGCTTCACTCGCTTGCCTGCCGCTCACCTCCAGCTGTGCGGCCCAGTTCCTAACAGGCCACAGACACCGGTACCCATCCGTGGCCCGGGGGTTGGGGCCCCCTGTATTAGAGTATATTTCAACTGATGGGGATGGGGCCAGTAGAGAGGGAGAGGTTGAAGATTCCCAGGAGAAAAGGAGGATAATTGATGCAGCAAGGTCCAGATAAAGGCTGGGGAGGATGGGATTCAGAGAACAGGTAAAAAACATTGCCCTTAGATGGGATGTGAGACACTCTGAAATAAGAGGGTGAATGCAGGAGAATCTGTAGGTTTGGGAGTTCCCATCTGATGGGTTCTATTTACTTTTTAAATTACAAGGTGAGGTTATCTCCTGAGAATGGAGGTATGAGTGTGGGGATGGGTCAAAGCTCATGGAAGGGTGTAAAATAATCACCGTGGAGAGTGACCTGTCTCGTGGTCAGATGGCTGGGCAGTGTTGAGGGGTCCAATTAAATCTGGAGGTCATGGGTTTACAGTGGCATTAATCTGCTCTGATCCTTCCAGCTTTTTCATTCTCTTACCCCCACCCAGCCTACTCATTGACCTATTAAAAGAGACCTACAATTCCTTGTTCCCTCTGTTTCCTCCGGGATTACTAGCTCCCTTCTGCCCTCTTCCTTTTCCGTGTCCTAGACCACACGGTGGATCTTCTGAACTGCTCTTTCTCCAATACCTTCAATTCCTGTGTAGCCATGTTCTTCCTCTGCACCCACAGAGGAAAGTCCCATACCTGGATGAAGCTGGGATCTACACCTGGATCACTAAGGCTGATTGGGAAAACAGTACAGCCAGACAGACTGGCGCCACCACAGTGTTGGGGGCACCAACCTCATCCAGGAGGACCCTCAGTACCCACCACCAGTTAGCTCCTCACTGGCTCAGACAGTGCCCTCTCCCCTCAGAGCCTAGTCCAACTTTTCACTATTTTACCCACCTTTAGCCCTCTCACTCTCCCCCATCACTTTGCTGAGAAAAGTAAGGACACCTACTAAGCACAGTGCCCTTTGACCTCCTGCCCAACCACCCACAACTTATGTACACCAGCACAGAGACTAATGAGGGGTCTCCCGTCCTTGTCCAAGGCCAAGCCCTTTCACCAGCACGCTTGACACACACATGCACCCACACCACCCTGTATGCCTGCTCTCTCTCCTACATTTTTAGCCTCTCCCCACTATTGGCACCTTCCCCTCAACCTATACACATGTATTAGCATTTTCTGTTCCAAAAATTAAAATAATAAGGCAAACAGAAAAATGCTCCCTTGAGTCTGCCCCCATCTGTAGCTAGTATCCAATCTCTCCCCTGCTTCTGTCAGTATTTTTGAGATGGTATCTCTACTTGCTGCCTCCAGCTCCTTACGTCTCATTCATTTCTAGACCAACCTGGCTTCTACCCTCACATTCCTACCATAGTTTCTCTTGGTAAGTTTATTAATAACTTTGTACTAGTCAAGACCACAGGGCGTTTTTGGGGTTTTGTTTACTAGGTCTTTTCTGGTATATTTGACAGTGTTGATTATTCCCTTTCTCTTGAAACTCTCTACTCCTTTGGCTTCCATGACACTGTGTTCTCCTGGTTTTCCTCATAACTCTCTGGCTATTCCCTCTCTGCCTCCTCTGTGGGCTCTATCCTCCTCTTAAATATTGGGCTTCCTCGGGGTTCTCAGCTCAGCCCACCATATCTGTTACTCTTTGCACACTTGCTGTTTGACTCCATGTACTCTCATGGTTCCAACTCTGCATAAAAGTTGGTGACAGCTTTCCACTTGTATATCTCCCAGGACTTTTGGCCCACAGGCCAAATTTCCTACTGGACATCTGTCCCAAGTACTTCTCAAACTGAACATACTCAGAGCTGAACTCACCGTCTTCCCTCTCCAAACTACTCATCCATCGCTTCCTACTTCCATGAAAGCACTTACATCCTTCCAACAACGATTTCTTCCTCCTATCTCTGAAATCTCATGAGCCTCCAGGTCCTTGTCACTGTACATCCTAGAAGTTGCTCCAGTCTGCTTTTCCTCTTGATCCTTATTCTCACTGCTCCAGTTTTGGAACTCATCACCTCTTCCTTCTAACTGGTCACCCTGCTTCTCATCTTGTCTCCTATAAATCTATCCTCCATATAGCCATCAGAGAGATCAATCTAAAATGTACACCTGGCCTGCCTTTTTTTGTTTCCTATATGAGTTTTTTTCCCCCTTTTTAAATTTTTGAAGCACAAATAAAATGATGAGACTTAGAGGAAAGAGTAGGTGTCAGTCTAGATAAATTTTATGGAAGTGGTATTAAAGTGTTGAAGGAATTATCTTTTGGTGGCTGTTATAATCTCTCTGAGATTTAAGACAGTTACATTCTCAGGGTTCAGACAGAAGGCACTGTGGTAGGGGGTCACTGATTATATCTCAGTTTTTTTAAAAAAATATAGATGATAGTTGTAGGAAACAAAAGAAGTACTTACGTGTTGATACAGTCCTTAAGATACCTTTCCAGTTATACACATGTTTTTAGTCATAGTCATTTGATAATTATATGACATTAAATCCATGTTTTAGTGGTTCCTCTCTCTTTAATGCTAAAGTACAACACTTTTTATCATAGACAGCAGCAAAAGGAGTTAAGAGGAATATGGAGAACACAATTTTTGAGACATTGTAAAACCCAAAATGTATATACAGGTAATGACAGTAAGATAGTCATGACTGTCAAAATAATTTCTATTTTCAGAACTTGTAGGCATTTCCTCAGTAGGCTATCAATGTGACATTGCCAGTCAAAAATCTAAGCATAATGCTCACAGGTAAAAGTACAAATGGGGCTTTACTTTTTGGCAATGTTTCCTATATAAAATGATATAGTTTCCTCAGATTGAAGATTAAATTGAGAATTAATATTGAAGCTTTTGGTTCTGTAGAGAAACACTGACCTGATGGTTATTTAAAGTCTTTTAAATATAAAGCCATATAGCATATGAGTGCTGCCTAGGGCAGCATACTACATATTAATGGAGTCCTTAAATTACTTGGAAGCCATTCATTTTGAAACATTTTGGTATATGTTTAGCTGTACTTTGGTACATTTTGACATATACTTTGCTTATTTCAATTTCTTTGCAATTTGTAACATTTTAAATTTTTAGTGCTCTATAACTGCTATTTTTAGCCAATATGAATAATCAAAATTAATTTAATGTGCTCTGATTTCAAACAGTGAAGTACATACAACTCAGAGGTAATTAATCATATCCTTTGAAAATATGTAGTAAGTGAAGGATTTAATAAATATTAAAGATATTTGAAATATTTATTGTCTACAAATTAAAGGACTGCAATATATATATCATATGTAAATATATCAATAATGCAGAAACTGGACATTAGGACACATGTGCATGCTTTATGTTTCAAACTGTGTTCTAAAATTCAATCCTTCCAGATCAATGTTTTTCAAACATCAATGAGAGTTTGAAAAAAGACACTCAGTTTGGAAGTTAATTACACTCTAATGATAGAAAAATGAAAATGAGATCTAACAGCTATGTCTGATATTTTGTTTCTGCTTTTTAGATTTCCATTTTGACAGTGCCAGCAGAAGAACCAGGAGCTTTTGCTGTTCGGGTCATTGAGTTATGTTCCTCAACAATGACATGTATGAAAGGCACATGTAAGCACAACAGAGTCTGGTATTTTCTTTTGTGTTTGTTTAGGAAGTAAATGGGGACAGCTGTTGTTACCGTTCTCAGGGTTGTGTTAGTAGAGTTTTGCCGTATATATATATATATATATATTTTTTTTTTTTAATCTACAGTATTTGTTCAAACAGTGTATATTCATACAGTAAGTCATTTCATACCTTCCCCTTGCCTCTAAACATTTCTATGGCTAAATCTTCACAGGCACCATTGTTAATCTCTCCAGTGAAAGGATTTCTGTGACTTTCCAATTCTTTCTTTCTTTTTTTTTTTTTGTAACATCTTTATTGGAATATAATTGTTTACAATGTTGTGTTCGTTTCTGCTGTATATCAGTGAATCAGCTATATGTATACATATATCCCCATATCCCCTCCCTCTTGTGTCCCCTCCCACCCTCCCTATACCACCCCTCTAGGTGGTCACAAAGCACCCAGCTGATCTCCCTGTGCAATGTGGCTGCTTCCCAGTAGCTATCTGTTTTACATTTGGTAGTGTATATATGTCAATGCTACTCTCTCACTTTGTCCCAGCTTACCCTTCCCCCTCCCTATGCCCTGAAGTCCATTCTCTGCTTCTGCATCTTTATTCCGATCCTGCCTCTAAGTTCATCAGAACCGTTTTTTTCTTTTTAGATTCCATGTATATGTGTTAGCATATGGTATTTGTTTTTCTCTTTCTGACTTCCTTCACTCTGTATGACAGACTCTAGGTCTATCCACCTCACTATAGAGGACTCAATATCATTTCTTTTTATGGCCGAGTAATATTCCATTGTATATATGTGCCACATCTTCATTATCCATTCATCTGTCGATGGACACTTAGGTTGCTTCCATGTCCTGGCTATTGTAAATAGTGCTGCAATGAACATTGTGATACATGACTCTTTTTTTGAATTATGGTTTTTTTCAGGGTATATGCCCAGTAGTGGGATTGCTGGGTCGTATGGTAGTTCTATTTGTAGTTTTTTAAGGAACTTCCATACTCTTCTCCATAGTGGCTGTATCAATTTACATTCCCACCAACAGTGCAAGAGTGTTCCCTTTTCTCCACACCCTCTCCAGCATTTATTGTTTGTAGGTTTTTTGATGATGACCATTCTGACCAGTGTGAGGTGATACCTCACTATAGTTTTGATTTGCATTTCTCTAATGATTAGTGATGTTGAGCATCCTTTCATGTGTTTTTAGGCAATCCATGTATCTTGTCTGGAGAAATGTTTATTTAGGTCTTCTGCCCATTTTGTGATTCAGTTGTTTGTTTTTTTGATATTAAGCTACATGAGCTGCTTGTAAATTTTGGAAATTAATCCTTTGTCAGTTACTTCATTTGAAAATATTTTCTCCCATTTTGAGGGTTGTCTTTTCATCTTGTTTATGGTTTCCTTTGCTGTGGAAAAGCTTTTAAGTTTCATAGATCCCATTTGTTTATTTTTGCTTTTATTTCCATTTCTCTAGGAGGTAGGTCAAAAAGGATCTTGGTGTGATTATGTCATAGAGTGTTCTGCCTATATTTTCCTCTAAGGGTTTTATAGTGTCCATCATGTTTAATGTGTCATTTAAAGCTTGTGTTTCCTTATTTATTTTCATTTGGATGATCTGTCCATTGGTGAAAGTGGGGTGTTAAAGTCCCCTAGTAGTATTGTGTTACTTTTGATTTCCCCTTTTATGCCTGTTAGCATTTGCCTTATATATTGAGGTGCTCCTATGTTGGGTGCAGAAATATTTACAATTGTTATATCTTCTTCTTGGATTGATCCCTTGATCATTATGTAGTGTCCTCTGTGTCTTTTGTAATAGTCTTTATTTTAAAGTCTATTTTGTCTGATATGAGAATTGCTACTCCAGCTTTCTTTAAATTTCCATTTGCATGGAATATCTTTTCCCATCCCGTCACTTTCAGTCTGTATGTGTCCCTAGGTCTGAAGTGGGTGTCTTGTAGACAGCCTACATACGGGTCTTGTTTGTATCCATTCAGCTAGTCTGTGTCTTTTGGTTGGATCATTTAATCCATTTACATTTAAGGTAATTATCAATATGTATGTTCCTATTGCCATTTTCTTAATTATTTTGGATTTGTTTTTGTAGGTCTTTTCCTTCTCTTGTGTTTCCTGCCTAGAGAAGTTCCTTTAGCATTTGTTGTAGAGCTGGTTTGGTGGTGCTGAATTCTCTTAGCTTTTGCTTGTTTGTAAAGGTTTTGATTTCTCCATTGAATATGAATGAGATCGTTGCTGGGTAGAGTAATCTTGGTTGTAGGTTTTTCCCTTTCATCACTTTAAATATGTCCTGCCACTCCCTTCTGGCTTGCAAAGTTTCTGATGAAAGATCAGCTGTTAAGCTTATGGGGATTCCCTTGTATGTTATTTGTTGCTTTTCCCTTGCTGCTTTTAATTTTTTTTGTGTATTTAATTTTTGATATTTTGATTATAATGTGTCTTGGCATGTTTCTCCTTGGATTTATCCTGTATGGGACTCTCTGCAATTCCTGGACTTGATTGACTATTTCCTTTCCCATGTTAGGAAAGTTTTCAACTATAATTTCTTCCAGTATTTTCTCAGACACTTTCTTTTTCTCTTTTTCTTCTTTTGAGACCCCTATAATTTGAATGTTGGTGCGTTTAGTGTTGTCCCATAGGTCTCTGAGACTGTCCTCAATTCTTTTCATTCTTTTTTCTTTATTCTGCTCTGTGGTAATTTTTTCCACTAGTTTATCTTCCAGTTCACTTATCAGGTCTCCTGCCTCAGTTATTCTGCTATTGATTCCTTCTAGAGAATTTTTAATTTCATTTATGGTGTTGTTCATCCTTGTTTGTTTGCTCTGTAGTTCTTCTAGGTCCTTGTTAAACGTTCCTTGTATTTTCTCCATTCTTTTTCCAAGATTTTGGATCATGTTTACTAACATTACTCTGAATTCTTTTTCAGGTAGACTGTCTTTTTCCTCTTCATTTGTTTGGTCTGGTGGCTTTTTACGTTTCTCCTTCATCTGCTGTATAGTTCTCTGTCTTCTCATTTTGCTTAACTTACTGTGTTTGGGGTCTCTTTCTTGTAGTCTGCAGGTTTGTAGTTCCCGTTGTTTTTGGTGTCTGCCCCCAGTGGGTAAGGTTGGTTCAGTGGGTTGTGTAGGCTTCCTGGTGGAGGGGACAGGTGTCTGTGTTCTGGTGGATGAGGCTGGATCTTGTCTTTTTGAGGGGCAGGACTGCTTCCAGTGGTGTTTTTGGGGGGTGTCTGTGAGCTTATTATGCTTTTAGGCAGCCTCTCTGTTCATGGGTGGGGGTGTGTTCCTGTCTTGCCAGTTGTTTGGCATGAGGCTTCCAGCACTGGACCTTGCTGGCCGTTGGGTGGAGCTGGGTCTTAGCTTTTAGGCAGAGATCTCTGGGATAGCTCTCGCCGATTAATATTACATGGAGTTGGGAGGTCTCTGGTGGTCCAGTGCCGTAAATTCAGCTCTCCCACATCAGAGGCTCAGGCCTGACACCAGGCTGGAGCACCAAGACCCTGTCAGCCACACAGCTCAGAAGAAAAGGGAGAAAAAGAGAAAGAAAAAAAAAGTGAAAAAAATAAAATAAAATAAAAACAAATAATTAAAGTAATAAAAATAAAAGTATACTTAATAAAAATGAGAGAGCAACAAAACCAATAAACAAATCCACCAATGATAACAAGTGCTAAAAACTATACTAAGATAAACATAAAAATCAGAAACAAGTCAGTCGCAGGCAGCAAACCCCAAGTCTACAGTTGCTCCCAAAGTCCACCACCTCAATTTTGGGTTGATTCCTTGTCTATTCAGGTATTCCACAGATGTAGGTACCTCAAGTTGATTGTGAGGATTTAATCTGCTGCTCCTGAGGCTGCAAGGAGAAATTTCCCTTTCTCTTCTTTGTTTGCACAACTCCTGGAGTTCAGCTTTGGTGTTAGCCCCTTCTCTGCGTGTAGGTTGCCCTCAGGCTTCTGTTTCCCCCCAGACAGGACGGGGTTAAAGCATCGGCTGATTAGGGGCCTCTGGCTCACTCAGGCTGGAAGGAGGGAGGGGTACGGTAGTTATAATTGGAATGCGGGGCGAGCCTGTGGCAGCAGAGGCCAGAGTAACATTGCACCAGCCTGAGTTGTGTGTTCTCCTGGGGAAGTTGTTCCTGGATCACGGGACCCTGGCTGTGGTGGGCTGTACAGGCTCGCAGGGTGGTGCGGTGGTGTGTAGATAGTGATCTGTGCTTGCACACAGGATTCTTGGTGGCTGCAACAGCAGCGTTAGCGTTTCATGCCTGTCTCCGGTGTCTGAGCTGATAGCCGCAGCTCACGCCCATCTCTGGAGCTCGTTTAAGCCATACTCTGCCTTCTGTGGACAGACAGGGAAGGAATCCCCTCTCCTCGCGCATCCTGAAACAATGGTCTGTTGCCTCTTAGGTCCAGAGTTTTTCCCGGACTCCCTCCCGACTAGCTGTGGCGCACTAGCCCCCTTCAGGCTGTGTTTACGCCACCAACCCCAGTCCTCTCCCTGAGCCCGAGCCTCAGCTCCCAGCCCCCGCCTGCCCCCCGGTGGGTGAGCAGACAAGCCTCTTGGGCTGGTGAGTGCTGGTCGGCACCGATCCTCTGTGCGGGAATCTCTCCGCTTTGCCCTCCGCACCCTTGTTGCTGCGCTCTCCTCCGTGGCTTCGAAGCTTCCCCCCCTCTGCCACCCACAGTCTCCGCCTGCAAAGGGGCTTCTAGTGTGTGGAAACCTTTCCTCCTTCACAGCTCCCTCGCAGGGGTGCAGGTCACATCCCTATTCTTTTGTGTCTGTTTTTTCTTTTTTCTTTTGCCTACCCAGGTACATGTGGAGTTTCTTGCCTTTGGGGAGATCTGAGGTCTTCTGCCAGCGTTCAGTAGGTGTTCTGTATGAGTTGTTCCACACGTAGATGTATTTTTGATGTATTTGTGAGGAGGAAGGTGATCTCCACATCTTACTCCTCCACCATCTTGTAGGTCCTCCTATTATTCCTTTTAAGTGGACAAACTGAAAGAGCCAGTTCACAGAGGTCTAGTTCCAAGATCCTTTGCAAGGATTCTTTCTTTAATTTTTTTAAGTTTATTGGAAACTTACTTTCACAAAATTTATTTTCTTTACTGCTAGTTTTCCTCTTTTCCTTTGAATTCTTAATCTAGTTACTGAATTTCTACCATGTATAAATCCTTAATGTATTTCTTTTTTATGAGACTAAAGTTAGGGACTAATTAATCTATCTATTCTTTTATTTGTGTGTATTAAAATTTCTGTCTCACCACTCTCATGTATCATGCCTCCTCCAACATGTTTCTTAAAGATGTTTCACTAAGTTGAAATCAACATATATACATTAGCCATCACTATGCCTAGACCTAAACTGTACTTGTAGGGATTATAAAGGAACAGAGGCTGACATTCCTGATTTGAAGTATTCATAATCTTACTGCACATCTAATGGAACAAGACAATATTAACTGTGTGCTCTGGTAGGCATATCAGGATAGATAAAGATGAATACAACATAGGCCCTGAACTTGGGGGACTCACAATCTAGTGGGACAGATAAGACAAACACAGAAGTAGCTGTAAGAGGCAGACTATTAAAATACCACAAGAGAGGTACCAACAAACTAGACACTAGAGAGTCATAGGAGGAAAACATAACAGTATCATTAGGATGTTTTTAAATTCTATAAACTTATATTAAGTTTTACTGAAACTCTTACATGAATTATGAGAAGCAGAAGACCAATCTGGTTTGGCCTAGTCAAGGAACACTTGACTATGTTTACAAGTGTAGTGCTATTACTTTAAAAAAATGACAAAAATGTGGTCAAAGAGAAGTGAGAGCTTGATGCCAGCAGAGAGAGGGAAGAAAACTTATCCAATATTGCTGTAATCCTAAATTTCCATTTGAAAAAGTAGCTCAGAGAAGGTTTTTTTCCTTTTATAGTGATACAGGTAAATCTTTACCCTGACATCTGTCCTTATTATTTTTCCCCTATTACTTTAGCCAGTTTTTGTGTGTGTCTTTTTATCTGTGTTAGCATCTTAAGTATAAAATAAAACTGCACATTTTTAATTTTCTAAATTGCATTTATTTTATGTTTGTGAATATTTCTGTAAATTTATTTTTATTGATTATTTTTCTATGTGAAATATTTTGTATTCCCAGTCTAATAATGCATATTCACTGTTGACAATTTGGAAGATATAAAAAAAGAAAAGTAAAATTAGTATAATCTTTCTACTTAGAAATGATAAATACTTGGTTATGTTTGTCTTTTTTTGTTTGTGTATGCATGTATATTTTCATAAATATGCAATACTAATTTATATACTGCTTTATAACCTGCTTTTTAAAAAGACTTAATAATACAACAAAAATCATTTTGCATGTCTATGATATAATTTTCAGTGATTGTGGATATGCCATTTTTATTTAATCCCATGATGTTGGATTGTTTTGAAAAATTTTACTTGATACTCCTGTAACAAGCAGCCATCTTTATAAGTAAATATTTGTGAGCATCCATTATTTTTTGTAAGATTTTTTTTAGTGGAATTATTGGGTCAAAGTGTATGGATTTTTTTTAAATTTTGGAATAATTATAGATTCATAGGAATTTGCAAAGATAGTACAGAAAGGTCCTATGTATCCTTCATCCAGTTTCTTCCAATATAGTGCAATATCAAAACCAGGAATGTGACACTGGTACAATGTGTGTATGCAGTTTTATCACATGTGTAGATTCTTATGACATTACCACAAGGATCCCTATTGTTGCCCTTTTATAGCCACAGCCAAATCCCTCCTTCCCCACACCTGTTACCTAATCCCTGGCAACCACTAATCCGTTTTCCGTCTCAATAATTTTGCCATTTTGAGAATGTCATATAAAAGGAATCATACAGTATGTAGTCTTTTGAGATTGACTTTTTTCACTCAGTGTAATTTTGTTAAGGATCACCCAACCTGTTGCATGTATCAATAGTTCATTCCTGTTTATTGCAGAGTAGTATTCCATGGTGAGGTATACTTTCTTCTGGCCTTCATGGTTTCTCATGAGAAATCTGTTGTTTTTCCCCTATAGCTAGTGTTTGTTTGTTTGTTTGTTTTTCTCTCAAGGCTGCTTTCAAGATTTTTTTCTTAGTCTTTAATTTTTAGAAGTTTGATTATGATGTGTCTTGGAATGGATTTCTTTGGATTTATTCTATCAATATTTGGAATTTGTGCACCTTCTTGAATCTGCAGGTTTATATATTTTGTCAAATTTGGGAAATTTTCATCCTTTATTTCTTTGAGTACTTTTCAGCCAACCCTCTTTCTCCTCCTTCTTCTGGGAGGAAACATGTCTATTAGATCTTTCACTATAGTTCCACATGTCTCTGAGGCTCTGTTCATTTTTTTTATTCAAAGATATTTATTACACCTATTGACAGCAGTGTACCCTGCTAGACACAGTGGATTATATGAAGGAGTATAGCCAAAGTGGTAACAATACTAAGATAGTATTGATACAGAGAGTACAAAGATAGTACAAAGAGCAAGAAGAGCCCAAACTGCATGTATTTCTGTTCATGTTCATATAGTCTGTTTTCTCTCTTTTGTTCATATTGTGTCATATTTCTACAGTTCTACTTTTAAGTTCACTGATTCTTTCGTCTGTGCATTCCATTCTGCTCTTGGACCCAACCATTATGTTTTAAAGTTTTAATTATTACATTTTGGGTTTAAAATTTTCCATTTGGTTCTTCTTTAAATCTTATACTTGTTACTTGTGGAATACATCAGGATTTTCAGAACTCTAGTGAAGAAGCAGGTATCAGGAGACGACTAACCCATGATTGATTAGAACAAGAATTCATTACTAAGATGGAATGAACTGATGAGGGATGGTTGTGACTTTTTATTTTTTAGATTACTGTTAATGTTTTAATGTTCTTTTTTTCTGGATTTAAGGAGCCCTTTTTTTTCTTAAGCTATCTATAAATTATAATGATTATGTATATTGTGCTTTGTAAACAGAAATGAACAATTTATCTTTTCTCAAAAAAAAAATCTTCTACTTGTTTGCTAAGGCTTTCTCTTTCTTTGCTGAGACAGTTTGTTTCATTTGTTTCCAGCATGTATGTTTGTAATTGGTCATTGATGCTTTTTTTTTTTTTTTGGCTGCGTTGGGTCTTCAGTGCTGCACATGGGCTTTCTCTGGTTGCGGTGAGCAGGGGTTACTCTTCGTTGTAGTGCGTGGGCTTCTCATTGCAGTGGCTTCTCTTGTTGCAGAGCACGGGCTCTAGGCACACGGGCTTCAGTAGTTGCGGTGTGTGGGCTCAGTAGTTGTAGCGCACAGGACCAGTTAGTTGTGGCTCGTGGGCTTTAGAGTGCAGACTCAGTAGTTGTGGTGCATGGACTTAGTTGCTCTGCGGCCTGTGGGATCTTCCCAGACCAGGGATCAAACCCTGTCCCCTGCATTGGCAGGCGTATTCTTAACCACTGTGTCACCAGGGAAGTCGCTGATGCACTTTTATGATTGCTACATTAAATCTTCAGACAAGTACAGCAGCTGTGTCATGTTGGCATCTGCTGATTGTCTTTTCTTATTCAAGTTGAGGTTTTCCTGGTTCTTGGTATAATGAGTAATTTTGGATTGATACCCAGGCATTTTTGTTATATAATGGGACTTAGATCTTATTCTTAGGCTTCCTCTGACACTGCTCTGGTGGGGAAAGGGAGTGCTCCCTTGTTACTGCCAGGTGGTAGTGGAAGTCCTGGTTCCCCACTTGGCCTCTCCTGGCACCCAGAGGTTGGAGAACTTCCCTATTACTGCTGAGTGATTGTAGTGCCGGCTCTCCACTAGGCCTCCACTCATTCCAGCCTGGCTAGGAGGAGCAGCAGTGTCTCGACACTGCTCCCCACATGGCCTCAATGACACTGTGGGGAGAGGGTGTGGCCTCATTACTCAGGCAATGGTGAGAGACTTCACTCTCCATTTGGCCTCCTATGACACCACTACAGTGGGACTGGGGAGCGGTCCTCATTACTGCTGGGTAGGGGTGAAAATCTAGAATCCCATCATGGTCTCTGCTGACATGGTAGAGGATGGGGACTGTTTCTCCATGTGGGGATGAAAGTCCTGGCTCCATACTTGGCCTTCTTTGACACCACCCTACCAGGGAGGTTGGGGCACCTCATTACAGCCTGGTGAAGAGTGGAAGTCTACACTCCCCATTCAACCTTTAATGGTGAGTGTAGAGGTGGGGCCTTGTTTTTTTTCTATGGTCTTTGACTGGGGTAGAACAACTATGTCTAAAAGTTTTTTATCTTGCTAGGTTGCCCCTTTCCTGGTCTTTTGACTAATGAGAGCAGACTTTTGTTGGGGCTTTGTTTGTCTGAGTCCATTGATGTTTCTTGGTTGCCATTTTCTCTGGTAACCAGTCTGAGATACATGAGGCAAAAAGAGAACCCAGGGAGGGAATTCCCCGGTGGCACAGTGTTTAAGAATCCGACTGCTAATGCAGGGGACACAAGTTCAAGCCCTAGTTCAGGAAGATCCCACATGCCGTGGAGCAACTAAGCCCATGCGCCACAACTACTGAGCCTGGCCTCTATAGCTTGCGAGCCATAACTACTGAGCCTTGTGCCACAACTACTGAAGCCTGTGCGCCTAAAGTCTGTGGTCCACCACAAGAGAAGCCATCACAATGAGAAGCCTGCACACCACACCGAAGAGTAGCCCCTGCTCACCACAGCTAGGGAAAGCCCACACACAGCAATGAAGACCCAACGCAGCCAATAATTAATTAATTAATTTTTAAAAACAAAAGAAAACCCAGGGAACTCTGCCATTTTGTTCCTTTGGTCCCAAGGTCCCTAGCTGGTCTGCTTTTCTTCTCTGTACTTCAGGGTTTTCTTATGTTTGTTTTATATATTATGTCCAAAATTTTTAGCTGTAGTTAGCAAGAACGATAGAGAAGAGTACCTTTACTCCATCTTTCTGGAAATGGAAGTCCCAAAGTTTCTGAAAGTTTCTGGAGTTTTTAGGGCTTTTGATACATAATGTCAAATTGCCCCTCTCCCAAAGTGGTATCAACTTGCATATCCACTGGTAGTTTATAAGCAAACATGTCTGTTTCTCTAAACAAACAAGAGCACTGGGTATTATCAAATCTCTATTGCCAGTTTGAAAGTAGAAAATATTTTGTTTAAATGTGTATTTAATAATTCATGAAGTTGACCATCCTTTCTTAGTGTTTATTGGGTATTTATACTTTTTCTATGAATCCCTTATTCATTTCATTTGTCTATTGATTATTCTTTTCTTATCAACTTATAAGCACAATATAAACATTAAGGGTAAAAAAATAATTAAAAATAAACATTCATGAAAAGCTGTTCAGCATCACTAATTATTGGAGAAATGCAAATCAACACTACAATGAGGTATCACCTCACAGCGGTTAGAATGGCCATCATCAAAAAAATCTACAAACAGGGCTTCCCTGGTGGCACAGTTGTTGGGAGTCCACCTGCCGATGCAGGGGACACGGGTTCGTGCCCCGGTCTGGGAAGATCCCACATGCCGCGGAGTGGCTGGGCCCGTGAGCCATGGCCGCTGAGCCTGCGCGTCTGGAGCCTGTGCTCCGCAACGGGAGAGGCCACAACAGTGAGAGGCCCGTGTACCACAAAAAAAAAAAAAAAAAATCTAAAAACAATAAATGCTGGAGAGGGTGTGGAGAAAAAGGAACCTTCCTACACTGTTGGTGGGAATAGAAATTGGTACAGCCACTATGGAGAAGAGTGTGGAGGTTCCTTAGAAAACTAAAAATAGAGCTGACATGTGATCCAGCAATCCAACTCCTGGGCGTATACCCGGAGAAACCCATAATTCAAAAGGATACATGCACCTCAATGTTTATTGCAGCACTATTTACAATAGCCAGGACATGGAAGCAACCTAAATGCCCATCTTCGGATGAATGGATAAAGGAGATGTGGCACATATATACAATGGAATATTACTCAGCCATAAAAAGAAACGAAATTGAGCTATTTGTAGTGAGGTGGATGGACCTAGAGTTTGTCATACAGAGTGAAGTAAGTCAGAAGGAGAAAGGCAAATACCGTATGCTAACACATATATATGGAATCTAAGAAAAAAAATGTAATGAAGAACCTAGGAGTAAGACGGGAATAAAGACGCAGACCTACTAGAGAATGGACTTGAGGATTTGGGGAGGGGGAAGGGTAAGCTGTGACAAAGTGAGAGAGTGGCATGGACATATATACACTACCAAACGTAAAATAGATAGCTAGTGGGAAGCAGCCACATAGCACAGGGAGATCAGCTCGATGGTTTGTGACCACCTAGAGGGGTGGGATAGGGAGGGTGGGAAGGAGGGAGACGCAAGAGGGAAGAGATATGGGAACATATGTATATGTATAACTGATTCACTTTGTTATAAAGCGGAAACTAACACACCATTGTAAAGCAATTATGTTCCAATAAAGATGTAAAAAAAAAAAGAAACTTTGCAGTTTCATATTAACTATAATGATAACATAAAGTTTGCTTATATAAATTTTCTGTCATGAGTAAAATTTTTGAACTAATTTTGTATTGTGAGGGATGAACCTATTTGTGTGTTTATATATACATACGCAGACACATACGTGTATTTATTGGTACATCACTGTATAGGAAACAAATTCCAAAGAGTATATGCCAAAATAGTCATAACAGTGGTTATCCCTAAATGGTGGGAAGACAGGTAACTAACTTTTTTTTTAATTTGTTTACCTTGATTTTCTGATTTCTCTACAGTATGAATTAAAAACAGATTTAACTGGTTATGCCACAAAGATAAGGGATCATATTACAGACATGTATAATAGTGTAGCCAAAATTTGACATACTATACCAGATGTTTGTTATAATTTTGATTATGTACAATTTAATCCACAGTTCGGGGTGTTTATTTCCAGGCTGCTACAGTATAAAAATGTTTCAAGTGGTCATTAAATTTGAGCATTTTTCTTTATGCTTCATTACTATCAAACCTTCCTACTTTGATACATAATTTCCTGGAATTTTAAACCACTTTTCCAAATTGCCTCACAACATACTAATCAGTGACCCATCTTAAGTTAGCCCTTTCCCATGTGGCTCCTTCCTTCTTTGTCATTTGGATTCTGTTCCTGCTTAATTCATTTATTTATGTGTGTGTATACTTTCTCATCCCCAAACCTCTTCTTCAGGTCAGCTCATTCAGGAAAGTCTTTCTAATGATTGAGAAGAACAAAGCATGTATCTTTGTGTTCTGTAGTCATATGTAGCATGAAGTGGTACTGTGATCTTCACATTTTTTAAAAAAAAGCAATATCTTAGTTATTTTAAACATCACCGGGACATTTCCTTGGAATTTTGACATTGTTAAATTTCCAATATATTCTTTGGGGGAAACACTAAAATGCATTTCACATGTATGTATTTGTCTTAGTAGCTTTCTCATATAATAGAGTTATATTTATTCATGGAATCACTATAGAGGTCAAGGAACTTCCCTCATATTATTAAATTCTCCAGGGTTAAATGTTATGTGGTAAGAAATGGTGGTAGGACATCTCTGCACTTTCCAAATATAGGAGATCCCCACCTTTGGATGAAGTGTATTCTTTGACAATATCTATTAAAGCAATTTGTGTTGAGGCAAACTTTTGTCTACTCACCCCTGCATTTCACACAGAGACTGTCATAAGCTTCGTAAGGGTTGTCCTTGCAGACTGGTTTAAATGCCTGTTCATCCTTCAAATCTTAGTTCAAATATTATCACCTTCCACTGCCTCATTCATGTACTTAGGCTTTTGCTCCTATATTTAGGTAGAACTCGAACTTCTTTCTAAGTTAACATTTATTACAATTTAATAGTAATGATAATTAACATTTATCAAGTACTTAATATATGCAGGCTCTGTTCTAAGTTCTTCACATGGATTAACTTATCCCTCACAACAAATCTGAGATAGGTGCCATTGTCTTTTCTATTATTCAGATGAGGAAACTGAGACACAGAAAAGGTAAATGATTCACCCAGGGTCACAGATTTAGTAAGAGGGAGAAGCAGAATTTGAACCCGGACAGTCTGACTCTAGGGCTTACACTTTTAACCACCATGCTATACTGTTTCTCAGAGTAGTTGTAGCATAATTAGCTTTACATTTCTTATCCAATATGAGGAACAGAACCATGGCTTGCCATTTCTATTCCTAGAACTTAAGTATTGGGTTGGCCAAAAAGTGCCTTCAGTTTTTAAGTAAAAGTAAGACACATTTTTCATTTTCACCAAGAGCTTTATTGAACAATGTATTCACCCTTTTGTTCCACTACCTTCTGCCATTTTTCAGGCAACTTCATAATTCCATCTTCCCAAAACTTTTTATCTTTTTGAGCAAAGAACTGTTCCAGGTGCCTTCTAGAGTCTTCCGGGGAACTGACACTTTTTCCATTAAGAGAATTTTGTGAAGACCGAAATAAATGGAATCCGAAGGTGCAACGTCTGGTGAATACGGCGGATGAATCAGAACTTCCGAGCCAAGCTGTAACAGTTTTTGCCTGGTCATCAAAAAAACATGTGGTCTTGTGGTATCCTGATGGAAGATTACGCGTTTTCTGTTTACTATTTCCAGATGCTTTTTGTCGAGTGCTGCTTTCAGTTGGTCTAATGGGGAACAGTACTTTTTGGAATTAATCGTTTGATTTTCTGGAAGGATCTCATAATAGAGGACTCCCTTCCAATCCCACCATATACACATCACGTTGTTTAGATGAAGACCGGCCTTTGATGTGGTTGGTGGTGGTTCATTTAGCTTGCCCCACAATCTCTTTTCTTCCACATTATAGTACAGTATCCACTTTTCATCGCCTGTCACAATTTGTTTTAAAAACGGAACGTTTCAGTAGAGAATTGCATGCGGAACTACGGTCAAGAAGGTTTTTTTCCCTAGTGGAACCCAAACATCAAAGCGATTAACATAACCAAGCTGATGCAAATGATTTTCAACACTTGATTTGGATATTTTGAGTATGTCAGCTATCTCCCACATGGTATAATGTTTATTGTTCTCAATTAATGTCTCGATTTGATCACTATCAACTTCAACTGGTCTACCTGACCATGGAGCATCTTCAGCTAGAAATCTCCAGCACAGAACTTCTCAAACCACTTTTTTTTTTAAATGTTGAGCCTTCTTTTAATTTATTTATTTCTATTTTTGGCTGTGTTGGGTCTTCGTTTCTGTGTGAGGGCTTTCTCTAGTTGTGGCAAGTGGGGGCCACTCTTCATCGCGGTGTGCGGGCCTCTCACTGTCGTGGCCTCTCGTTGCGGAGCACAGGCTCCAGACACGCAGGCTTAGTAGTTGTGGCTTACGGGCCTAGTTGCTCCGTGGCACGTGGGATCTTCCCAGACCTGGGCTCAAACCCGTGTCCCCTGCATTAGCAGGCAGATTCTCAACAACTGCGCCACCAGGGAAGACCGCAAACCACTTTTGACATGTTCGGATCAGTCACAGCACCTTCTCCATACACTGCACATATCTTTTTGTGCGTTTCAGTTGCATTTTTACCTTTCCTGAAATAATAAAGAAGAATATGCAGAAAATTGCTTTTTTAATTCCATGTTCAATATTAAAATTGCTACACAAAAATTCACAAATTTTGATAAGTCTTTCGTAAATGCACACTGATATGACAGCTCTCACATACAGTCTAAGAAAACTGTTTTGAATAAAGTTAAAGAAAACTAAGTGCTACTAGAGCCATCTTATGGAAAAAGCCAAATGAACCTTTTGGTCAACCCAATATGTACATTATGCTTAGTACTTTGAGTAAAAAAAAAAAAAACTACCTGCATAGTCTTGTTTCTTCTTTTTTTATTTTTTTACATCTTTATTGAATATAATTGCTTTACAATGGTGTGTTAGTTTCTGACTTGTAACAAAGTGAATCAGTTATACATATACATGTGTTACCGTATCTCTTCTGTCTTGCGTCTCCCTCCCTCACACCCTCCCTATCCCACCCCTCCAGGTGGTCACAAAGCACCGACCTGATCTCCCTGTGCTATGCGGCTGCTTCCCACTAGCTATCTACCTTACGTTTGGTAGTGTATATATGTCCATGCCTCTCTCTCGCTTTGTCACAGCTTACCCTTCCCCCTCCCTATATCCTCAAGTCCATTCTCTAGTAGGTCTGTGTCTGTTCCTTTCTTACACCTAGGTTCTTCATGACATTTTTTTTCTTAAATTCCATACATATGTGTTAGCATACGGTATTTGTCTTTCTCTTTCTGACTTACTTCACTCTGTATGACAGACTCTAGGTCTATGCACCTCATTAAAATAACTCAATTTTGTTTCCTTTTATGGCTGAGTAATATTCCATTGTATATATGAGCCACATCTTCTTTATCCATTCATCCGATGTTGGACACTTAGGTTGTTTCCATCTCTGGGCTATTGTAAATAGAGCTGCAATGAACATTTTGGTACTTGACACTTTTTGAATTATATTTTTCTCAGGGTATATGCCCAGTAGTGGGATTGCTGGGTCATATGGTAGTTCTATTTGTAGTTTTTTTTAAGGAAGCTCCATACTGTTCTCCACAGTGGCTATATCAATTTACATGCCCACCAACAGTGCAAGAGGGTTCCCTTTTCTCCACACCCTCTCCAGCATTTATTGTTTCTAGATTTTTTGATGATGGCCATTCTGACTGGTGTGAGATGATATCTCATTGTAGTTTTGATTTGCATTTCTCTAATGATTAATGAAGTTGAGCATTCTTTCATGTGTTTCTTGGCACTCTGTATATCTTCTTTGGAGAAATGTCTATTTAGGTCTTCTGCCCATTTTTGGATTGGGTTGTCTGTTTTCTTGTTATTGAGCTGCATGAGCTGCTTATAAATTTTGGAGATTAATCTTTGTCAGTTGCTTCATTTGCAAATATTTTCTCCCATTCTGAGGGTTGTCTTTTGGACTTGTTTATGGTTTCCTTTGCAGTGCAAAAGCTTTGAAGTTTCATTAGGTCCCATTTGTTTATTTTGGTTTTTATTTGCATTTCTCTAGGAGGTGGGTCAAAAAGGATCTTGCTGTGATTTATGTCATAGAGTGTTCTGCCTATGTTTTCCTCTAAGAGTTTGATAGTTTCTCCCCTTACATTTAGGTCTTTAATCCATTTTCGGCTTATTTTTGTGTATGGTTTTAGGGAGTGATCTAATCTCATACTTTTACATGTACCTGTCCATGTTTCTTCTCTGATTGCTGTGGATAAAACTTCCAAAATTATGTTGAATAAGAGTGGTGAGAGTGGGCAACCTTGTCTTGTTCCTGATCTTAGTGGAAATGCTTTCAGCTTGTCACCATTGAGGATGATGTTGGCTGTGGCTTTGTCATATATGGCCTTTATTATGTTGAGGAAAGTTCCCTCTATGCCTACTTTCTGCAGGGTTTTTATCATAAATGGGTGTTGAATTTTGTCAAAAGCTTTCTCTGCATCTATTGAGATGATCATATGGTTTTTCTCCTTCAGTTTGTTAATATGGTTTATCACATTGATTGTTTTGCATATATTGAAGAATCCTTGCATTCCTGGAATAAACCCTACTGGATCATGGTGTATGATCCTTTTAATGTGTTGTTGGATTCTGTTTGCTAGTATTTTGTTGAGGATTTTTGCATCTATGTTCATCAGTGATATTGGCCTGTAGTTTTCTTTCATTGTGACATCCTTCTCTGGTTTTCGTATCAAGGTGATGGTGGCCTCGTAGAAGGAGTTTGGGAGTGCTCCTCCCTCTGCTATATTTTAGAAGAGTTTGAGAAGGATAGGTGTTAGTTCTTCTCTAAATGTTTGATAGAATTCGCGTGTGAAGTAATCTGGTCCTGGGCTTTTGTTTGTTGGAAGATTTTTAATTACAGTTTCAATTTCAGTGCTTGTGATTGGTCTGTTCATATTTTTATTTCTTCCAGATTCAGTCTTGGCAGGTTGTGCATGTCTAAGAATTTGTCCATTTCTTCCAGGTTGTCCATTTTATTGGCATAGAGTTGCTTGTAGTAATCTCTCATGATCTTTTGTACTTCTGCAGTGTCAGTTGTTACTTCTCCTTTTTCATTTCTAATTCTATTGATTTGAGTCTTCTCCCTTTTTTTCTTGATGAGTCTGGCTAATGGTTTGTCAATTTTGTTTATCTTCTCAAAGAACCAGCTTTTAGTTTTATTGATCTTTGCTATCATTTCCTTCATTTCTTTTTCATTTATTTCTGATCTGATTTTTATGATTTCTTTCCTTCTACTGACTTTGGGGTTTTTTTGTTCTTCTTTCTCTTATTGCTTTAGGTGCAAGGTTAGGTTGTTTATTCAAGGTGTTTACTGATTCTCAAGGTAGGATTGTATTGCTATAAACTTCCCTCTTAGAACTGCTTTTGCTGCATCCCATAGATTTTGGTTCGTCGTGTCTCCACTGTCATTTTTTTCTAGGTATTTTTTGATTTCCTCTTTGATTTCTTCAGTGATCACTTCGTTATTAAGTAGTGTATTGTTTAGCCTCCATGTGTTTGTATATTTTACAGATCTTTTCCTGTAATTGATATCTAGTCTCATAGCGTTGTGGTTGGAAAAGTTACTTGAAACAATTTCAATTTTCTTAAATTTATCAAGGCTTTACTTGTGACCCAAGATATGATCTATCCTGGAGAATGTTCCATGAGCACTTGAGAAAAATGTGTATTCTGTTGTTTTTGGATGGAATGTCCTATAAATATCAATTAAGTCCATCTTTTTTAATGTATCATTTAAAGGTTGTGTTTCCGTATTTATTTTCATTTTGGATGGCCTGTCCATTGGTGAATGTGGGGTGTTAAAGTCCCCTATTATGAATGTGTTACTGTCGATTTCCCCTTTTATGGCTGTTAGTATTTGCCTTGTGTATTGAGGTGCTCCTATGTTGGGTGCATAAATATTTACAATTGTTATATCTTCTTCTTGGATCGATCCCTTGGTCATTATGTAGTGTCCTTCTTTATCTCTTTTAATGTTCCTTATTTTAACGTCTATTTTGTCTGATATGAGAATTGCTACTCCAGCTTTCTTTTGGTTTCCATTTGCATGAAATTTCTTTTTTCCATCCCCTTCCTTTCAGTCTGTATGTGTCTCTAGGTCTGAAGTGGCTCTCTGGAGACAGCAAATATGTGGGTCTTGTTTTTGTATCCATGCAGCCAATCTGTGTCTTTTGGTGGGATCATTTAGTCTATTTACATTTAACGTAATTATCGATATGTGTGTTCCTATTCCCATTTTCTTAACTGTTTTGGGTTCGTTATTGTAGGTCTTTTCCTTCTCTTGTGTTTCTTGCCTAAAGAAGTTCCTTTAGCAGTTGTTGTAATGCTGGTTTGGTGGTGCTGAACTCTCTCAGCTTTTGCTTGTCTGTAAAAGTTTTAATTTCTCCATCAAATCTGAATGAGATCCTTTCTGGGTAGAGTAATCTTGGTTGCAGGTTTTTCTCCTTCATCACTTTAAATATGTCCTGCCACCCACTTCTGGCTTGCAGAGTTTCTGCTGAAAGTTCAGCTGTTAACCGTATGGGGATTCCCTTGTGTGTTTGTTGTTTTTCCCTTGCTGCTTTTAGTATGTTTTCTTTGTATTTAATTTTTGACAGTTTGATTAATATGTGTCTTGGCGTATTTCTCCTTGGATTTATCCTGTATGGGACTCTCTGTGCTTCCTGTACTTGATTAACTATTTCCTTTCCCATATTAGGGAAGTTTTCAACTATAATCTCTTCAAATATGTTCTCAGTCCCTTTCTTTTTCTCTTCTTCTTCTGGAACCCCTATAATTCTAATGTTGGTGCGTTTAATGTTTTCCCAGAGGTCTCTGAGACTGTCCTCAGTTGTTTTCATTCTTTTTTCTTTATTCTGCTCTGCAGTAGTTATGTCCACTATTTTATCTTCCAGGTCACTTATCCGTTCTTCTGCCTCAGTTATTCTGCTATTAATCCCATCTAGAGTATTTTTAATTTCATTTATTGTGTTGTTCATCGTTGTTTGTTTCATCTTTAGTTCTTCTAGTTCCTTGTTAAATGTTTCTTGTATTTTGTCTATTCTATTTCCAAGTTTTTGTATCATCTTTACTATCATTATTCTAAATTCTTTTTCAGGTAGACTGCCTATTTCTTCTTCATTTTTTAGGTCTTTTGGGTTTTTATCTTGCTCCTTCATCTGCTGTGTGTTTTTCTGTCTTCTCATTTTGCTTATCTTACTGTGTTTGGGGTCTCCTTTTTGCAGGCTGCAGGTTCGTTGTTTCCGTTTTTTTTGGTGTCTGTCTGCAGTGGCTAAGTTTGGTTCAGTGGTTTGTGTAGGCTTCCTGGTGGAGGGGACTAGTGCCTGTGTTCTGGTGGATGAGGCTGGATCTTGTCTTTCTGGTGGGCAGGTCCACGTCCGGCCCGCAGTCCCGAGGACTGTCGCAGCTTCGGCTGCCGGGGCCCCTCCAGAGCTGGCAGCCTCATTGAGGCTGCCCTCCCCTCGGGCTCTGTGGCAGTTCCATGATGGCGGAGGGAAGAGACCCCCAGCCGGGAGTTCCATCTCTGCGGAAACACGGGCTCTATCAAAGTCTTGTTTCTAAAGTGACATTTTCTAACTTTAAAGCTAAAATACTAAAGTTTCTTAGAAATTTTTTACCCCCTAGCAAATGAAAACAAAGGATTTTAAAGCACTCTGTCTTAATATGTCATGAAATTGAAATGAAAAATTATTTTAATAATTTGTTTTTTATTTTATGTACCTAATGTTGTGGGAATCAATTTCCAGCTTGACTTTATAGGAAATGTAAGGAGCATACTGGTATAGTGGAGAGAATATTGTCCGAAGTGTCTACAGAATTACTACTTCCAATTAGTTATTTAACCTTGAACAAATTTCTTATTTTCTTGTGTCTTGATTTCTTCATTAGAAGTTGGTGGTGGGAGTTAGTCTAAAGAATTTAGAAAGATCCCATACAAATCGAACACCCTTAATGGTCAGATTTTGCATGTGTGTGCAGAAAGCCACCTGTCCTGTATACGTTTTTAATAATGTATGTGACAGTATTTTAAGCAAAATAGCTAAGATCCTTTTTCTTTTAAAGCTGTCTCCAACTTTCTGACTTCTTTTTTTCTGTGATTAAATTATCTTACAGATCTTTGCTATAGCTTAATCAATTTATAAATATAAAACCAGCAGTATAGACAAATGGACTGGTTTTGGTTTTTCAGTCTCAATAGTAAGGCAGCTTATACCAGGAAGGTTGACTGAAAGAGATAAGTTCGAATTTATTATTTATAGGTTGCCTTGTTCCAGAGAAAAAAAGAAGTTCATGTTCATTTTTAAATCTTGTATGCTTTCTTCCTTTAATAATATGCATGTATTTAAAAAGTCCTAGTTAATAGTTTTAATAGAGTTAATACTTTATATGGTATATTAAGGAGATTTAAGAAATACACTGAGATAGAAACTGACATCACCACTCTCTTTTATTACTTAAAGTTTGGCTTCTTTTTTTCCTCCTCCTTTTCTTATGTTTTGGGCCTGTTCACAGACTTTGTAACTTGGACGTTAAAGTCTTTAAAAGTGTATTTTCTGATGCTGCCCTAATAGAGTCATTCATGTCACAACTAGTCACAAGTTGTTCTGTTCTTGATAATTAGTTTCTCTTCTGAAAGAGAACTACTCTGATAATCTAACAGAGTACTTTAAACCACGCTTTCCTTTTCTCTTGATATTTTTTTTAAGTCAGGAAAAAGAAAAAAAAAGACTATGCATGTGTTTATTTTATGTATCCAAACCTGTTCCCAGCTCATTTTATTTTCCTTTTGAAGCTCCCTGGTTATAGACAAATTTCTTAGCTTATAGTGTTACATAGTCATTCTCTTCTCTCTACTTTTACTTCTAAATCTCTTTTAAGAGTTTTGTCTTTTTTCCTGAACCTTTTGAATAAAGCATATCCTGAACCCAATAGAACAGGTTTTTAAAATTTATATAATTGTTTCTTCACAGAAAATTTTCATTATTTCCCAGGTCAAGCACCAAGAAGTGAAAGTGCTGAATATTTATGGTGTAAGAACCCACCTTTTGAGGGAGGAGTACTATGGAATTTGACATTACTCATACTTGGAAAAAAAAAGTATCTTCAGAAGAATTTATCACAATTAGGATTCTTGAGAGAAGACTTTTTACTATTCTGTCTGAATGTTCTTGTTTTTATATATCTAGGTTAGCTATGTTGTGGTTTTCTCATATTTATACTAATTATGATGAGCTGTTAATGATCATCCATGTGCTCATCATTTTGTAGAAATCAAAAACTAAAATATTATAGTATTAGAATAAATTCTGAATGTTGTGTAAATTTGATATTTTTTATTCATTAAGTGGGTTTTACTGTGGCTTATTTTCCCTTAAAACTGTTACTTAAGTAGACAAGTACATCTAGACTTTGGTCCCATTTTATAAATGATAGGCACATAATAATCAGTATTGCCAGCTGAGTGGAACCAAAAGCCTTCACTTGTTCTAAAAATTGAAGCTGTAATGTTGAAATCATAATCTAAACTCATCGTTCTTCCTCTTGGAAGAATCACTTGAAGACAAATGTTGGCAGCCATTGTAACTAATGCAGTTGTACCTGAGTAAATCAAACATAATCAAAGTATATACCATTGAGGCTTTGTGACTTGAATTCATTCCTCAAAGTTAATAAAATGAAATGTATAGAAAGTAAATGATGTGAAGTTTGGTGATTTATAGTTCAGTTGTTCAACAGTGAAATGCATTTTAAAGATACATTATTCATGAGCAAATTAGCTTGTTTGTAAGATATATGACAAAATTATGGCTTCTAGACAAAAAATAGGAATTGTTTAATAAAAATTTGTATTTTTTAATTGAAGTATAGTTGATTTACAGTGTTTCAGATGTTCAGCAAAGTGATTCAGTTATATATATATTATTTTTCAGATTCTTTTCTATTATAGGTTATTACAAGATATTGAATATAGCTCCCTGTGCTATACAGTAGGTCCTTAAGTCTTTTTTTTTACTTTAAATACTGGGTTTTATTGAAGCCTAACTCTAGTATAGTCCATTCTTCATTAGCCACAGCAATCTATATCTAATGATTTTTTTCCTTTTAATGATGTTATTGATTTCAAAGGTGTTTTTCTCCACTTAAATAAATATGAAAAAACAAGGGAATTTACATTTGCCACAGTTACTCTGCTCTTAGTTAATGAAGGTTTTATGTTATTCTTTCTGAGCACATACTAAGTACTCGTTGACTAATTCTGGTACTCAGTTTATCTTTACCTCTGTTGAGTATCTACTGCTCAAACTTGCTCATTCTTGAATCAGCACCAGCTTTTACTTTCTTCCCATTTTGAACAGGGTAGAAATTTGTGACCTTTTACAGTATAATTCAGGGTTGACCAATACTCTGGTACTTTATATTAAATATTTTTCAATTGCTGTGTTGCATTCAGTAAAGCAGACATAAAATTCATTTTGTAGTCTTTTGTTTAAGACAATCTTATATTAATGTTTTAGGCATTGTGTAATAAGCTAGAACATATAATTCTCTCAATATTTTCAATTTGTAAACAATTTTAATTTTTCTTTTTACAAATCACGTTTTAGACCTTTTAATTCTTCATCTAATGCTATGTCAATACTGCACCGCACTGTAGTCTTTAAGTATGTGGCCAAGAATGTACTTAAGACATTAAAATGCCTTAAATTTACTTTAACCTTTTAGTATTCTTAATTTAAGAAATTTTCATGGCTTACATTTGGCTTGATTTAGAATTTGTAAAACCGTAAGTGTACAATTGATGTTTACCTTCAGGTAGTATGGGGATAGTGTATAGTTCATTTAACAAGAAAGATGCATTCTAACGATACAGTATTGTATGGTAGTTGAGAACAGTCTGGGTTCGAATCCCAGCTCTTTTACATACTAGTTGGATTGACCTTAGGAAAATTACTTAATCTCTCTGTGCCTCAGCTTCCTTATCTATAAAATAGGGATGATGATAGTACCTACCTCAGGATTGTTATCAGGATCAAATTCATGTGAACAGTGTGTGGCACTTAAAAGTGCTCAGTACCTATTAGTTTTTACTTAAAAATTGATCACCAGAGTTAGAGAGATCGTAGGAACCATAGAGGTGTGTTCCAAAAACATGGATGAATACTCTTGGACACATGTGTTGGTGAACTGAGCCAGTGATTATCTGTATTTATTTCAGAATAATTTCCTGCTCCAAAAGCAGACTTCTGATCTGCGTACAGACCAGAAATGCCTGGCAGAGATTCCTTCTAAGGAAACTGGAAATACCATTTGTTCAAAATGAAAATATTTTAGGTGACTTGTTAAATGAGTTTTCATTACAATGGAATTGAGGTTAGATAGGAGAAGTTTGAGAGCCAGTTAGGAATATCAATTAGCTTGTAAATACTGGTCAGTAATGCATCATTTTTTTAGCACCCCCTAGGGTGCTGTAGTCTCCTCAAAGGCATTCTTCAGATAGCTGAAATGTATCCTTTCAGGATTGAAATTTATTAGGATTGAAGTTTTTTAATAATTACCTTCCTAGCATGTTTCACACATTTCCTTTGCCATAGTATACTGAATATATGAAACATAATTTAACCTTTTCTTGTTTGTTTGTTTTGTTTTCTGGTCCCTAACTTTTTTAATTTAATTTTTATTGGAGTATAGTTGATTTACAATGTTGTGTTAGTTTCAGGTGCACAGCAAAGTGAATCACTTATACATATACATATATCCATTCTTTTTTAGATTCTGTTCCTATATAGGCCATTACAGAGTATTGAGTAGAGTTCCCTGTGCTATACAGTAGGTCCTTACTAGTTACCTATTTTATATATAGTTAACCTTTTTCTTATAATTTAGGGATATTGTGAACATTATTTATTATATTTCATTGTAATCCAGTGATGCCCTTGAGGCCTATTGAGGTGTTTAAGTCTATTTGTTCCTATGCTAAATGACCCTAGACTGTGATGCTTTTATCATTTCTTACATCTACATTTTATATGTCTTCCTCCAGCTGTTTTCATGCAACTGTCAGGATGTTCTTTCTGGCCGCTCTTTCCACACACTGCTCTTCCCCCTTATTTGCTACTTGGAATCTGCAGAGGGCCAGAAAACAAGATAGCCAAGCTTGTTGAAATTGATGTAATATTAACATAACCAAGTCCTGAGAAAGTGGTTGTGTTAGTCTATGGGTATTGTAACATCTACCTTGGGTGCTGAAGCCTTTCTTCAGGGGGGTTGGGCACACTTCCTGGTTCTTGATTGTGGATGAAATACTTCTGAATAAATGAGGTCTTACTGTAATTGCAATATAAACAGAGGTCAGTATTGGTTAAGTGTATTTGATACACTGATAGCAAATCATTGTTATCCATTAATGTAGGGGTTTTCTAAGCAACCCTAGGTTAGCCTAGTTATTTTATCTTTTTAAAGTAGTAATGTTACATTTTTTTAATCTATAAATCAATTTAACTTCCCCTCCCTTCAGGTAATTTGATTCAAGTTTTAAGATTTTTAAATATTTGAAATTTATTTATTATGTTTTCCAAAGGTGAACAAGTTATATTTTTTACACACATAGTGCATCTTTCAAAACATACCTTACATCTTTATTTTCAACTCATCCTTTTTTATATCCTAAATGAATCTAATATGGAATTTATTTTCTTTTAAAATAATTTGTAAGTGAGCAAAACATCATCTCTGTAACCCTTCCATTTGACATTCAGTTTCACTTTTTTACAGTACTTTTTCTAAGCAGCTTGAAATCTCTATTTTTGTGTACATGGTCTGTCAGTAACAGCTGCTTTATTCTGAGATTTGATGTTACAGGATGTTATTTATCTGTGATATGATTATATATTTATGAATACATAGTGTGAATATATATTTACAAATACATAGCGTGAATATATACACATATGTATATATATATATACACATAAGTATATATATAAATGGATAATCAAGAATTTTATGTAGGTACTGGTTTATATAATCTTTTCTGCTTTTATGATTCTTTAAAGAAAATGTTATATACCTTTCATAAAAATGAGTTTAGATAATGATTTAACACAATCAGTGGTGCCTTTTTTCTTTTCTCTTTTATTAGTATTGTCATGAAGCACGGATTTAATCTTGCAAATAAACTGATTTTTCCTAGTGATCTTAAGTTGACATTCAAGGGTTTGTTTTTTGTTTTGTTTTGTTTTTTCCATTAAATTCTATTGAGAAAGTGCAAACTGACTCTGGAGTTACTCTGGAGTTTTTCTTGGTTGGATTCAGAAACCAAACTGTGTACCATATGTCATGAAACTCAGTTCCTCACTTGGTATCATAAAGAAAATGTGTTTCTGACCTTTTCTGTCTTACTGACACAGTCATATTCTTACTTGGACTATATTACATAAATGACATTTGGCCTTTATGCCTATATGAAAGACAAGTTATGAGCCACATCGATCCCTATGTACATAAATTATTTAGTCCTAGTTAGGTTGCCCAACAAAATGCACTTGTTGACTAACCCATATGTAAAGTTTCTTTAAATGCATTTGGAACAATTTTGCTTACTTGTATGACTGCTGTGTGTGATAGTCTCAGAAGCTTGAGAAATAGAGTTCCTATTTTTTTCAGCAAGCATTCATTTAGGTTTTACATTCACATTTGTAATGTCATCAGTTTCTGGGTTAACATCTGTCATCATTGAAAGAATCATGGCTGATGAGTATGAAGTTAGATTCATAAAACTTTAGAACTAGAAGAAGTCTTGTAGATGGAACTAATTCCACTCCTTCCATTTAATCATGAGAACAGAGGCCAGAGAGATAAACTGACTTGGCCAAATTGATACAAAGACCAAAGTAATACCAGACCTGCATAGCCATCCTCTACTGTGTCACCCTGCTACTGCACATTAGACTTCTCACTTTTGTCACTTTTAAATGTGTACATTACTATTGTGCAAATTCTGAGTAGAAATCCCACTTCCCGTGTGTTTCAAAACAACAACTTGTAAGAAGGCAGTCATTTATGTGAGAAATGGGTGTTCCAAACCCAATTTTAGAGAACTGAAAGTGTGTTATTTCTGGTTTGTGTTGAGTGATGTCTGACTTCTGAGTTTCAGATGCTCTTGTTTCAGTGGTGCTGATTGTGACTGCCACTCCACCAAAGTTTTTCAGTTATTACCCTTATGCTATGGTCTATGAATTAAAACTTCTTTTGTAGTTTCTTTTTTTTAAAATTGAAGTATAGTTGGTTTACAATGTTATGTTGGTTCCTGGTGTGCAGCAAAGTGATGCAGTTATATATATGTATATGTGTGTGTATGTATATACATATATATACACACACATATACATATATATAACTTTCTCAGATTTTTTTCCATTATAGGTTATTACAAAATATTGAATATAGTTCCCTGTGCTATAAAGTAGGGCCTTGTTGTTTATCTGTTTATATTTAGTAGTGTTTATCTGTTGATTCCAAGCTCCTAATTTATCCCTCACCCCACCTTTCCCCTTTGATAACTATAACTTTGTTTTCCATGTCTGTGAGTCTGTTTCTGTTTTGTAAATAAATTCATTTGTGTCATTTTTTAGATTCCACATATAAGTGATATCATATAGTATTTGTCTTTCTCTTTCTGACTTACTTCACTTAATATGATCATCTCCAAGTCCATTCATGTTGCTGCAAATGGCATTATTTCATTCTTCTTTTCATGGCTGAGTAATATTCCAGTGTATATGTATACCACATCTCCTTTATCCATTCATCTGTTGATGGAAAATTAAGTTGCTTCCATGTCTTGGCTATTATAAATAGTGCTGCTGTGAACACTGTGGTGCATGTATCTTTTCAAATTAGAGTTTTATCCAGATATATGCCCAGCAGTGGGATTGCTGGATCATATGGTAGTTCTATTTTTAGTTTTTTAAGTAACCTCCATACTGTTCTCCATAGTGGTTGTACCAATTTATATTCCCAGTGTAGCAGGGTTCCCTTTTCTCCACACCTTCTCCAGCATTTATTTGTAGACTTTTCGATGATGGTCATTCTGACTGGTGTGAGGTGGTACCTCATTGTAGTTTTGATTTCCATTTCTCTAATTTTTTTTTTGGAGTATAGTGGATTTACAATGTTGAGTTACTTTCTCCTGTACAGCAAAGTGAATCAGTTATAAATATACATATATCCACTCTTTTTTTAGATTATTTTCCCATGTAGGCCATTACAGAGTATTGAGTAAAGTTCCCTGTGCTATACAGTAGGTCCTTACTAATTATCTATTTTATATATAGTAGTGTGTATATGTCAATCCTAATCTCCCAGTTTATCCCTCCCTCCCTTTCCCCCCAGTAACCATAAGATTGTTTTCTACATCTGTGACTCTATTTCAGTTCTATAAATAAGTTCATTTGTACCATTTTTTTTAGATTCCACATATAAGTGATAGCATATGATATTTGTCTTTCTCTGTCTGACTTACTTCACTCAGTATGACAATCTCTAGGTCCATCCATGTTGTAACTGGCATTATTTTGCTCTTTTTTATAGCTGAGTAATATTCAATTTTATATATATACCACATCTTCTTTATCCATTCCTCTGTTGATGGACATTTAGGTTGCTTCCATGACCTGGCTACTGTAAATAGTGCTGCAGTGAACATTGGGGTGCATGTATCCTTTCAAATTACAGTTTTCTTCGGGTATATGCCCAGGAGTGAGATTGCTGGATCATATGGTAGCTCTATTTTTAGTTTTTTAAGTAACCTCCTTATTGTTCTCCATAGTGGCTGTACCAATTTACATTCCCACCAACAGTGTAGAAGGGTTCCCTTTTCTCCACACCCGCTGCAGCATTTATTGTTTGTAGATTTTTTGATGATGGCCATTCTCACTAGTGTGAGGTGATAACTCATTGTAGTTTTGATTTGCATTTATCTAATAATTAGCGATGTTGAGCATCTTTTCATGTGCTTCTTGGTCTTCTTTGGAGGAATGTCTTCTTTGGAGGAATGTCTATTTAGATCTTCCACCCATTTTTTGATCAGTTTTTGTTGTTGTTTTTGTTATTGAGCTGCATGAGCTGTTTGTATATTTTGGAGTTTAATCCCTTGTTGGTTGCTTTGTTTGCAAATATTTTCTCCCATTCTATGGGTTGTCAATTCGTTTTGTTTATGGTTTCCTTTGCTGTGCAAAAGCTTTTAAGTTTCATTAGGTCCCATTTGTTTATTTTTGTTTTTATTTTCATTACACTAAGAGGTGGATACAAAACGATATTGCTGCAATTTATATCAAAGAGTGTTCTCCCTAGGTTTTCCTCTATGAATTTTATAGTATCCGGCCTTACATTTAGGTCTTTAATCCATACTGAGTTTATTTTTGTGTATAGTGTCAGAGAATGTTCTAATTTCATTCTTTTACATGTAGCTTTCCTGTTTACCCAGCACCACTTATTGAAGAGACTGTCTTTTCTCCATTGTATATTCTTGCCTCCTTTGTCATAGATTAATTGAACATAGGTGCATGGATTTATTTCTGGACATTGTATCCTGTTCCTATATTTCTGTTTTTGTGCCAGTACCATACTGTCTTGATTACTGTAGCTTTGTAGAATAGTCTGAAGTCAGGGAGCCTGATTCCTCCAGCTCCATTTTTCTTTCTCAAGATTGCTTTGGCTATTTGCGGTCTTCTGTGTTTCCATACAAAGTTTGAAATTTTTTGTTCTAGTTCTGTAAAAAATGCCATCGATAATTTGATAGGGATTGCATCGAATCTTTAGATTCCTTTGGATAGTATAGTCATTTTCACAGTATTGATTCTTCCAGTCCAAGAACATGGTATACCTCTCCATCTGTTTGTGTCATCTTTTATTTCTTTCATTAGTATCTTATAGTTTTCTGAGTACAAGTTTTTTGCCTCCTTAGGTAGATTTATTCCTAGATATTTTATTCTTTTTGATGTGATGGTAAATGGGATTGTTTCCTTAATCTCTCTTTCTGATCCTTCATTATTAGTGTATAGCAAGAGATTTCTGTATCTTGCAACTCTAGCAAATTCATTGATGAGCTCTAGGAGTTTTCTGGTAGCATCTTTAGGATTTTCTCTGTATAGGATCATGTATAGGATCTGTATAGGATCTGTATAGGATCATGTCATCTTCAAATAGTGACAGTTTTACTTCTTTTCCAATTTGGATTCTTTTATTTCTTTTTCTTCTCTGATTGTCATGGCCAGGACTTCCAAAACTATGTTGAATAAAAGTGGCAAGAGAGGACATCCTTGTCTTGTTCCTGATCTTAGAGGAAATGCTTTCAGCTTTTTACCATTGAGTATGATGTTAGCTGTGGGTTTCTCATATATGGCCTCTGTTAGGTTGAGGTAATTTCCCTCTTTGCCCACTTTCTGGAGAGTTTTTATCATAAATGGGTGTTGAATTTTGTCAAAAGTTTTTTCTGCATCTGTTGAGATGATCTTATGGTTTTTATTCTTCAGCTTGTTAATGTGGTATATCACATTGATTGGTTTGCACATATTGTAGAATCCTTGCATCCCTGGGATAAACCCCACTTGTTCATGGTGTATGATCCTTTTAATGTGCTGTTGGATTCTGTTTTCTAGTATTTTGTTGAGAATTTTTGCTTCTATGTTCATCAGTGATTTTGGCCTGTGATTTTCCTTTTTTATGGTGTCTTTGTCTGGTTTTGGTATCAGGGTGATGGTGGCCTCATAGAATGAGCTTGAGACTGTTCCTTCCTCTGCAGTTTTTTGGAAGAGTTTGAGAAGAATAGGTGTTAACTCTTCTCTAAATGTTTGATGGAATTCCCCTGTGAAGCCATCTGTTCCTGGACTCTTTTGGAACTTTTTAAATTCAGTACTTGTGATTGGTCTGTTCATATTTTGTTTCTTCCTGGTTCAGTCTTGGAACATTGTACCTTTCTAAGAATTTGTCCATTTCTTCTAGGTTGTCCATTTTATTGGCACATAGTTGCTTGTGGTAGTCTCTTATGATCTTTCGTATTTCTGTGGTGTCAATTGTAACTTCTCCTTTTTCATTTCTAATTTTATTGATTTGAGTCATCTCCTGTTTATTTATTTTTTTTGATGAGTCTAGCTAAAGGTTTATCAATTTTATCAATTTTATTTTCTCAAAGAACCAGCTTTTAGTTTCATTGATCTTTCTGTTGTTTTCTTTATTTCTATTTCATTTATTTCTGTTCTGATCTTTATGATTGCTTTCCTTCTACTAACTTTGGGTTTTGTTTGTTATTCTTTCTCTGGTTGCTTACGGTGTAAGGTTAGGTGCTTATTTGAGATTTTTCTTGTTTCCTGAGGTACAATTGTATTGCTGTAAACTTGCCTCTTAGAATTGCTTTTGTTGCATCCCATAGGTTTTGGATCATCGTGTTTTTGTTGTCATTTGTTTCTAGGTATTTTTTGACTTCCTCTTTAATAGGAAGTCAAAACCGTTGGTTGTTTAGTAACATATTGTTTAGTCTCCACGTGTTTGTGTTTTTACAGGTTTTTTTTTTCCTGTAGTTTATTTCTAATCTCATAGTGTTGTGGTCAGAAAAGATGCTTGGCATGATTTCAGTTTTCTTAAATTTACTGAGGCTTGGTTTGTGGCCCAGTATGTGATCTTCCTCGAGACTGTTCCATGTGCACTTGAGAAAAAAGTGTATTCTGCTGCTTTCAGATGGAACGCTCTATAAATATCAACTAAATCCATCTGGTCTAATGTGCCATTTAAGGCCTATGTTTCCTTATTGATATTCTGTCTGGATGATCTGTCCATTGGTGCAAGTAGGTTGTTAAAGTCCCCCCACTATTATTGTGTTACTGTCGATTTTCCCTTTTATGGCTGTTAGCATTTGGCTTATATGTTGAGGTGCTCCCACATTTCTCTAATAATTAATGATGTTATTCATTTTTCATGTGCCTTTTGGCCATATGTATGTCTTCTTTGGAGAAATGTCTATTTAGGTCTGCCCATTTTTTGATTGGGTTGTTTGTTTCTTGATATTGGGCTGTGTAACTTTTTGTATGTTTTGGAAATTAAGCCCTTATTGGTCACATCACTTGCAAATATTTTCTCCCATTCCGTAGATTGTCTTTTCATTTTGTTTTGCACAGCTTTTGCTGTGCAGAAGCTTATAAATTGAATAGGATATTTTGCAGTTTCTTTAATGCCAATACAAAGCTAAATATATTGCCAAGAGAAGAATTGTGACAGAGAACACATTTTGTCATCTTTTAGCCTGTTAAGCCTTTAAGCAGTTGCTAAATGAAGTAAAAGGAGCATACTTTATAAAAGGTAGAGTCAAGGTTTAAACTATTTTTTGAGTCAGTTATTATCTCACATGATGCCAGTGGCTAATGTTTCCAGTTCTATTGCATCTTCCACAATCTTAGTTATAGTTGTTAATTGGCACTAATGAATGTAATACTTTTAGGAAAGCAGTTGCCCCATATAATCTAATTTGTGGTCATTTTTAGCATTTACTGAGCAAGTTAGTTTCGTGGAGAGGAGTTAAGGTCACAGAATAGAAAGGAGCATTTTACGCAGAGTTAAATTTTGGTAGAAATATGACAACATGTTCTATAGGTATGGTTTTGCAATTATGTTAACACCTTAAGGTATTGAAACCTTTTTGCTCATGTACCCCTCAAACACGTATAATTTGTATAATTTGACATATACAGTTTTTCGTCATAAAATTCAAATAATCACCAAGAGTGTAGTTTCTAACATTATAAATGTTGGTATGTAATGGTAAAATGGTAACATCACCCCTTTAAATGTATTCAATGGAATTTAAGTATCAGAGATATTTGATACCCACTATCACCCACTTCAAATAATAAATAGAAATAGATTTTTTTTAAATTTCCAAAGACAGTAAGCTTAAAATATGTCTTCTGGATTCAGTAATTAATCCAATTATATTTGTGCAAAATGAATCAAACTATCAAATATATTACAGTTTTGATAAAGGATTATTAAACACAAAGTAAATTTCTTGAAATGTATTGCTTAATAAAATTGCAGGAGGTGAGGTTGAGCATCTGGACAGTGACTCCCTTAGAGTTATTTACCTTGTGGAAAGTCCTCTTGTATCTTTATACACCTCCCAGTTTGAATGTTGCTGCCTTAAGTGACTAGCTGTACCTTCTGCAGGTGATTATTACAGTTACACAACATTGTTCAGTGACTAAGAGCAGGCACTCTAGAGGCAGACCACGTGGGCTTGAATTCCAACTCTGAGCCCCAGCTCTTCCTTTTAGTAGTTGCATAACTTTGGGAAATCTGCTTAACTCCACTGTTCCTCTGTTTTCTCTCCTGTAAAATGAAGATAATAGTTGGCTGTTGCACAGGTAAAATGAAGTAATACTTCTGACATGCTTAGAGTAGTGTCTGACACATGCAAGTTCACCATACAGTAAATTCTAGATAATCTTTTAAATTATTTTGAGAATTTTAAAGATATATCTTAAAGCGCCTGTGAGCATTTCTCAGGCAGATTTAAGTAATTTGAGGATTATCCACTTATGCTTTCCTTACTTCTACCCTGGTCAGTCATAATTTTTCCACACTTCATATAAGTAATTAGTAAAATTTTCCCTATGCATGTGTATGCATACGTATATTTGTATGCACATGTATGTCTTCCTAAGACTGTGAGTACTTAATGTCTGCTCATGGCAGGGAAGCGAACTGTCTTTAGCCACAAATATTTATTAAACACCTATTGAAAAGTGAAAGTTATATTCGACTAAGAGGAAAACTGACTCTAAAACTTGCCCTTGCTAAAGACTTATGAGATGTATGAAGATTAATAAACCAACTTTGAAAATAATCTGAATTAAAAAAAAATAATACAATCAACCTCTGATTTGAAAAGAAGCAATAAATTCAGAGTAACCTATACAAGGAAGTGACATAGATAACAGGAAAAGCGGGTAATAAGCAGGGAGAAAAAATAGTTGTTCATACCTTAAATTTGTAAATGAATTAATAATGTAGCATCGGGATTCCCTGGTGGCACAGTGGTTGAGAGTCCGCCTGCCTATGCAGGGGACACAGGTTCGTGCCCCGGTCGGGGAAGATCCCACATGCTGCAGAGTGGCTGGGCCCGTGAGCCATGGCCGCTGAGCCTGCACGTCCGGAGCCTGTGCTCCGCAACGAGAGAGGCCACAACAGTGAGAGGCCCGTGTACCGCAAAAAAAAAAAAAAGTAGCATCTAAGCAGAATCAAGGTATTAGAATTCAAGGTATAGATGTCTTTAATTTTTCCTTCTAAGAATTGTAATAAAAGTTATTAAGTACAAGATGATAATCTGAATTTATTACTAGAAATTTTTGCTAGCATTCCATGAACTGAACTCTGTTACACTGTTAGGAAACATAAGGATATATTTACTCTGGTGTATTTCTTTTATATATCCTGACTTATAGAACTAGTAGTTTACAGTTAAGATATTTTTCAAAATATGCTTTTTTATTTATATTCATGTTCATCTGCTTTCCCCCCTAGTGTACGTTAATTGAATAGGAAAGAACTGGAAAATTGAGAACTTTGACATGAACGTTGGTATTTTGTGAGACTGTGGGATAAGAGAGGACAGTTTCTCTCAAGTGTTACATCAGATATTTCTGCCTTTATAGTTATATACTCTGTTTAATTCAGCATTTATCTAGGGACTTTAAACTCCCTCCCTACCAAAGTTATATTGCATTTGAAAATTTTAAGTTCATTAGGAATAATTTTGTTGTAAAGGTTATGTATTGAAATACTGTATATCCTTCAATATCCCAAAACCAATGGGAATCATTGTTATATTAATACAAAAACATTGCTTAAATAAGGTAGATATTTTATTAGGCCATACATAAGACAGGAACTTTCTTAGAATATCACTTTCTTTGGTACACCTGGAAAAAAATACTACAAAATTTGATTTTAGCTCACATGGTTATTAAGAGTCCCTTTATGCTTAGACATATTTTAGAGTAGAATGTGGAATTAATTTTAATAAAGAGAATTCTATTCTGATGTTGTGCTTCCATGATAAACTTTGAACCATGTTCCTGGGGTTTTAAAAAGTCTACTAGCCTAAAGTAAACTTTAGAAAAGAAGTGCATGTACTTCTCTACTGGTGTTTTAGGAGTAGGAATGTCTCAGTTCTTATACTTTTCTCTAATATATATTCTTTCTGCCATAATTCTGTTCTGCCCTAAACCCTTTCCAAAACCAGAAGAATTACTCCCATTTAGGGATCCCCTTAGTTCTTCCTTTCAGTATGTAGAACCTTTTGTCCTTCCTTTGCCCTTTGTATGTAGGCCTTTAGGAATTCTAAGTGCCTTAGGCTACAGTATTTCACTTCTGTGAAGGACCTTTTTTGTACATGGTATTCTCTAACCCAAACATTCTCTGAGGTCTGGGCCCCATGAACCTGTAAATGCAAAACAAAGTGATTTGGAAATCCTGAAAATATTACACAAGTTTTGACTTGTGCCATATTATGGACTTTTAAGTATGATTCAACTAAGCTAACAGTGTTCCCCAAAAAACTTTCTTAGAGAACCCTATAATGAATAGATGATTTGTTTTTAACTTGTCAATTTATATTGTTTTTAACTTGTCAATTTATATTATATTTAACTTGTCAATGTATAAATGGGTTTTTCTGTCTGAAGAATACTGTGTGTTCTCTAGGTAAAAAAATAGTCCACTTTTAGTCTTTTTTATACAGTATTTTGCTTAGCAATCCTTTATCCACCCTCGTTGGGAATGTTGTAAGGATAGCTTAAGCTCTTTCTATGAATAAATGGTTTCCTAAGCTTTTTTACCTTGCTGGTTTTACATAACCATCAACTGGTACTTAGTCTTGAGTCTTAGTGTGCTCCCTCTTTGTTATTAGTTAACATATATTTTCGCTATTTTTTTTAACACACATAGCATATTGTTATGGTTTTTACATGTCCTCCATCACTAGATTATAAAGTTCTTAAAGACAGGAGCCATGACGTGCTTGGCTCTATTCCCAATGGCACCAGCTTAGTGCCTTGAATATGAGTACACAGTGAAATTTGTGATAAGCAGGAACTCAAAATATTTTTTTTTTAAACAGATTTGGTTCATTTGACTTGTACGTCTTCTAAAACAGCAAGAGAAGATTTAGAACCAGTTGTGCAGAAATTGTTTACTCCATATACCGAAAAGGAGATAGGTAAGAACAATAATCAGTGATTCATGATGGAAAGGTAACGTGACCACTTTACTCCTCTTTAGAGATCTCAGGAAGGTTTCTGCAACCTGAATTGAAAGGTGATGTATTCAGCACCAATGCTTACATGTTTTACTAGGATGACTAAGCACATTCTCTTCCTAAAACTGGGGAAATATTTATAATAAGAGAAAAAGCTACATCTCACACACAATGTATATAATTAAGTGCAAAAATATAAATTTATATGTGTACATACTCATATGCATAGAAAAAAGACTCAGGAAATCTCTCAATTTTGGTGGGATTATGTATAATTCTTTTTCCTTTTAATTTTCTTTATTTTATAGATGTTGTATGAAGAGCATATATTCCTTTATCAGAAAAAGTTATCTTCATTTATAAAGAAAAAAAAAAAACTTGGTTCAACTGAGAGAAAGTTAAGCTATTAATTGGCAAACGTAGGAATCCTTCCTAACCAATAATTGTCTTTTCATGCATTGCATGCTAGTGATGTGATAAATATTTAGCTTTCAAAACATACATGCCACTTTGCTGCCTACTCATGGTGGAAAGATGCTTTTCAACCACGAATTTTTTAACTTTTCTCCCCGCATCATAGGGTAGCCCTTGTAGCTGTGAATGGAGCAAATTGTAGTGAATTCTATGTGTAGGTGATCAAAACATGGCCTAATGGATCTTATTCATTTATATGAAGTGACGGTGATTTTCATTATAGGATTTGGATGTCCACTTGAATCCTGGCCAGTTCATTAATTCATATATCTTCATTTTCTTTGGATGTTATGTTTGTTCAGGCAACCATTTATTTACCCCTACCTATTGTATTTCCTTTTAGCTCATCTTCTGTGTGTCTTGTTTGTTTTCTTTGCAAGATAGTGCATAAAGGAGCATTTACATTTACATAGGAAAACAAACTGCTCCATTCTCAGGAGCTAATATCGGTATAATTAATTTCTTTTTGGGCTGCTTGAATCAAATTCTGCAGTCTGAAAATTTACTTCACTTTAGTTTGGAATTTAATTTGTTTCTTATTTACTTTTTTTTTCCATTGGAAAGTCTCATATAAATGTATTGTTAAAAATTTGATTGCAGAGTTACAATACACAATAATATTCCTAAATGTAAAATGGAATAATAGTTTTGTCTTTGGCTTTAGTTACCTTGCTTATAAAAACTCAGAATTCCTTCTTTATTTCTGAATTTTTTCATAATTTTTGGTTGTAATTTCATTGTGTGGTGGTCCCAAATAATATACTAAATTTGAATATTGTATCATTGCTCTTCACTTTTTAAATGCATTTTCTTTTTTAAAAAATCAAGATGGGTAAATTACATATTCATTACTTAGCATCCTCTAGCCATTTTAGATTTTTAAACATTAATCTTAATGGTTAATGTGATCCTATTTTGAAATGATGTATTGTTTAGAACCTGAGTGAAATTCTTTAGTAAGAACTATGTGCTCAGAGGGGTCCTCAGGTGCACTGAGGCACTGAAAAGCCAGTTTTCACTGACACATAGGCCTTTTTATCATCAGGATGAGGTAGTGGTCATATTTTAATTAAAATGTCAGAACAAATACTGTTGGAGTTATTGAAAATGAATCACCAGATAAAGTGAGCACTGGGCCATGGCAGGTCAAAGAGGCAAAGTCACCTGGAGAAGAGAACTCAATTCATTTTCCTGCCTAAATGAGGAAGAAGGAACTTTATGAGTAATATGAACTTTTAATACATTAAAGCACATTCTTCTCTGTAGCAAAAGCCCCTATTTTCACAGATTGATGGCTTTTACTATTATGTTTTAATTATTTGACTATGATATGAAACCTTATGATTTAAAGCTTTATAAATATTTTGTTTTAAAATGTGTGCCAGAGGAATAACATTATTTAAGCTTATTTTCTTTTTATTCGACTTATATGTTCTGTGTAGTGCTGTGCTTCCTGAGCTTTTGTGAAAGTCAGCCTAGTCACTTTGCAATGAAGTTCATTTATAGTATTAAAAGATAATGTTCTCTTCTCAAACACAGTACTTCTTTGCCTTTGTATCTGAGGAATCCAATAGCCTTGTGAAGGTATTCCTTCTATTCCCTCTCTTTCTTACTTGTTCATGTTTAAGGTATCAGCTGGAGCTCGTGACATATGCTCTGTCTTAAGAAGCAGTTGTACTAATACTTCTAAGAGCCCTACTTCCCAGCCTCCTTTAAGAGCATCAGAGATCTCTAAACTCTTCCCTGCTTCACAGTCCAAGGAAATTTCAGATACTTTATGCTTAATAAACCTGATTCTGCAGGTGAGAAAATGAGGTGATTGCTCACCATTCATATGTGCATTAATTCTTCCAGATTCCATAATATCCTTCAAAGCACAGGTAGAACTTTCCTAAGTGATTTCTTATTTTACGCAGGAAATTGAGATTTTTCCATACAAATTGAAGCAAGAATTTCATTAGTACAATATCTTCAAATGTCTGCAGTGTAATATCATCACTGCACCATCTTCTTTCTCTTCTTCCCTCCACTGGGCACAGCATGTGGCATTATCTCATTCTATCTCATTCAGTTCCTATCTCAAAAAATCAGCACTGCCTAAATGCAGGAATTCCCCTTATAGGTGTCATTTTGAAATAGGTGGCTGGTGAGGGTGTTTTTACTGAGCTGAGAAGTAAAATACCTTATCTTAATTCCTTTTTGTATTTGTTGTGTCCAGTCTAGGTCATAGCTGTGGCAGTCTTCCTACTCTCTTGGTCTTGTGCTACTGTGCTATGTTGCTAAAATAGTTCACTCTCTCCCTAAACATGGCATGCAGCTATAGACTATTTGTTGCTTTTATTTGGTGTGCCACTGTTGATTTTCTTCAGCCTACTTTATTCTGTACTTGCCCCAGTTTAATTCGCCCAAGATTTTATTCTAAATTACCTGTTACTTGTTTAGTCCTTTGCACAATCTAATTGAATGAAATGAGCTATTACAGAAAACCAATTCTATTTCTGACCAAGTGATGTATTCCTAACCAAACCTCGACAGCTTTAATAATTTTTTGACAATTTTGCACTGCACAATTGCATGTTATTTTTCCAGCTCTCTCTCTGCCTTCCAGCTGGCCTCAAAGAAAGATGAAGCAATTACTTGTTTCTTTGAGGGTTTTAAGGTCAAAGCCCAATAACTCCCTTGTGTCTAGAGCATTTATCTTCAGCCTATGTCAACTTTTCATCTTCCTCTCGGTTTCTTTTCAAAACTTCAACCTCTATGAAATTTCTTTCCTATAATTGAATTATTCATTTCCCCCAACTTTTATTGAGTGAAAGCCCTCCTCTGAGCTGGAACTTTCATAAAATATAAGATAAGCTCTCTTAGTATATGCTTAGAAATGGAATGAGCAATATTAAAGGACTACCAGACCTTAGCTCACTTTTCTGCAATGCTCCTAGAGTCTGGTTTCATAAGTGATAGGCAGTATGTTTAACCATCTTCCTGTAAGATTTACTGAAACTAAGCTCACCAATAAATTTACTAAGAGCCATATGGTTTTAGCTGTGAAATATGAGTCCGTTATGTTCCTTTATTTTGTAAGTAAGTAGGTTTTGCCACCTATTTTGTGCTTTACATGAAGTTAGTGATACCTTAGACTCATAGATCTTAGCATTAGAAAGGAGCATCTTAAAGGATCACTTCATCCAGAGTTTCTTCATCCTATCACATTAATAATTATGGATTATTCAGGATGAGCTAGAAAGAGAACATATTTGGTATTGTTGTAGTGGAGATATTTTAAATTAAGTATAATAAAAAACCTATTTGTCCTGAATTGGGGAATGGGACATTCTTTTTAACTGAAGAATGCAATTAGCTAACTTTTCTCCACTGATTATAAATCTACCAATAAGAGTTAATTAACTAGATAATTATACCTTTAGAATTTTCTTTATGATTCACAAGGTGCCTTATGGCCTTGGGTAATCGTCATGCACGTCCTTTATTATCATTGTACAGAATTTGAATTTTTCTTCAGATTCAGGCTAAGAAAACACTGTAGTCAATAAATATATTAACAGCAATATTTTCTGTTTTCAACCAAAGAAAATGTAATTATAACATTTCTAAAGAAGAAAGGCATAGAAATAATTATTAAGATAGCAAGGATTAGGCTTTAGGTATTGAGATTAAGAGGGCTGGATCTTTTAATAAGCACATCATGCTTTGATTATACCTGAAAGCAGAATTAAAATTGGTTCAGAAATTATTCATTGAGCATCTGTTATGTGCTAGGCTCTGTATTAGGGAACATGAAAGAGCAAGATAATAAGGACTAAGTCTACTTCATCTTTGTATCCCCAGCTCCTAGCCTGATGCCTAACACATAATAGATGCTTGCTGTAAATGAGAGAATGTGCACTGAAAACAGCTTACAGTCTCATAATCATATTTTTGTTATTTGTTGGTTGGTTGGCATTACTTTTGTAATCTAGTAGGACAGAGTGTTAGTGAGTTAGGATATCCAATTTTTAATCCTGTATATACTATTTTTTAATAACAGCTTTATTGAGAGTCACATACCATACAATTCACCCATTTAAAGTATAAAATCCAATGTTTTTTAATGTATTGTTCAAACATCACCACAGTCAATTTTAGAATATTTCCATCACTCCAAAAAGAAACCCATACCCCATACCCATTAGCCATTAACCTGCACTTACCCTCAATTCCCCCACAGCCCTAGGTAACCCTAATCTACTTCCTGTCTTTTTTTGAGGGGGGTGGGGTGGGCATGCCACGCAGTTTGTGGGATCTTAGTTCCCCAACCAAGGATTGAACCTGGGCCTCGGCAGTGAAAGCACTGAGTCCTAACCACTGGACCGCCAGGGAATTCCCCTACTTCCTGTCTTTATAGATTTCTCTATTCTGGTCATCTCATAATCCTGTATATAGCATTGACTTACTTTATAATTTTTTAAGTTGGTTTATCCATGTGAAACATAAGAAAATAAATTTATGTTAACTTCTCACTTCATTGGCATAATTTAAAGATGAATATGATCATAAGTGCTTTCATACTGGTGATGAGAAATAAGAGAAATCCAAGGGAACATGTTGGGAGTTAAATCTAAGTAACTTACTAATAATCAAAATAATTTTTAAAATCTAACTTGTCTTAGGTTGAAAAGCCATCATTGCTTGAAATATCATACACATGTATTAGAGTGTGTGGATACAGATTTACTATAGTTTACATACAAAGCTCTGATTTACTACAATATATAGTGGTAGCTTTGTTAGCAATTGGCTACATGTTGTAGTAATTGAGAGGCATGTTGTGCTTTAGATGTAAGTAAAATTTATATCTACATTTAGAAAATGAAGAAGTTGAAAAGCCAAGACTTCTGTGGGCTCTTTACTTCAATATGAGAGATTCTTCAGACGTCAGCAGGAACTCTTATAATGATTTACCATCCAACGTTTATGTCTGCTCTGGCCCAGACTGTGCTTTAGGAAATGATAATGCAGTCAAACAGGTAAGGCTGTTGGTGTTTCTTGGTTTTATGTTAGGAAGTTGGTGTGGTAGGGAAAGTGAATTGTTTTTTCCTCTAGGAGGTGGGAAAAGAAACTTAAAAAGCATCTCTCTCATTTAATACCATCTCTGCAATTTGCCCCTGAACTTTTTCTCGGTGAACAACAAAGCCACTTTAATATCAAATATTTTCACGTTCTTGAATATAATGATGAACTACAAGAGACTGTTTATGAGTTCCATTGTGGGAATAAAGATAGAAGATGTTAGAAATACATATTCAGAAAAATTAATTTATAATGCCAGTATTCTAAAGAAACATTGCTTCTAATTTAAATGGTGGCCTATCATTGTATTTTGAAATACACAAACTTTTTCCTCTGTAAACTTGAGTCATTTCCAAAGGAGTGTAACTAGTAAGGCATACAAAATGTATTTTTAAAATGGCACATTTTTAAGGCACATCCTTACCATGGAAAAGAACATATAGTTTTTCACAATTAACATGATTCCTTTAATGTTTTGACACAAGCTGGTGTCCCAAAGCTACTATAATAGCTGCTGAGGAGTATGTTAAATCAAGGTGGAATTTTGTGACAGCGTTCTTGGGCAGGGCTATCAATAGGTACAGGGCAAGTGACACAAAATGCCAAAAGTGAATTATGAGTCTACTAAGCTGAAAATTCATATGCATGTACAAACACACTTTTCTGCACTTGACAGGAAGAGTAGAGCAGAAAATACCATTTTTTAAGGTATAAGTCTAAACTTTTCACCAATGTAGTTGGCGCATCTGTTTATTGAAACAATAAATGGATAATTTAACGTTGTTCTAAGACCACAGATGGAAGTTTCATTCCCACTAGTGGTAGGGATCTTATAGGAGCAGATGGCCTTTTTGAGCCTTTAATTTTTAGGCATAGCAGCAAGGCTATGACCTATACATTTACAGTTTTTTACCAGATTCTTTGTTTCTCATCTTCAGAGTCTAGTGGTGATCCAGGATAATCATATTTAGTCAGTGATAACAAACAAAAATAGGAAGTCACATCTCTCATCCATCATTTATTCTGTTAGTTTAATAGGAACTCAGGATGGTTCAATATCTACATTTATGGCTTAAAATGGCCAAGTCATTTTTGCTTTGATGGTCCATTTTTTTCCAAGAAGAAATTACCAGCAAGTTATCAGCCAGGTAACTTTATTCCTGAGTGAACTTTAATGTTTTTTTTAACCAAAATGGAAGGCCTTAAATAAGGACTTAATATAGAAGTGCTAATGTGATCTAAACTGCAAGCTAAAAGATTAAAATTAAAGGATAATTTTATCATGAGATATTGATTCCCAAGAAGATAGACTTGAGTGCAGTGTTTTCACAGAAGAAAACAGTAATACTAGTTTGGGTGCTAATTATTATATACTGTTAATTATAAGTAGGTTTATATTTGTTATACAGCTTTTAACCTCACATCAGTTTTGGGAGAAATATTATAATGCCTACTTTAAAGGGCATCAATAATAACATTTAAAAATAGCCAGTTTATTCAGATAGGGCTTCCCTGGTGGCACAGTGGTTGAGAGTCCGCCTGCCGATGCAGGGGACACGGGTTCGTGTCCCGGTCTGGGAGGATCCCACATGCCGCGGAGCGGCTGGGCCTGTGAGCCATGGCCGCTGAGCCTGCGCGTCCGGAGCCTGTGCTCTGCAACGGGAGAGACCACAGCAGTGAGAGGCCCGCGTACCACAAAAAATAATAATAATAAAAAATAAAAATAGCCAGTTTGTTCAGATAAACTCTGTTCTAATTCCAGTATGTCATGCTGTGTTCATCCCAAGCACTAACTGATGACTCTGTCTTCCAAATTGTCTCTAAAAGCCCTCAGAACATCACCTAAGCTTTGCCTGTGTAGGAAACATAAGTACCTGCAGATATCATTTTTCTTTCTTTCTCTTTTTTTTTTTTTGAAATAAAATGCTTCATTTTGCTAGTTGGCAAGTTTGCATCTGCTCTTCTTATTTGTAAATGTATAGATGTTGAATAACATAGACCTGTCTCTCTGTGTTCATATGAAGCTATTTATGATTTGAAGACATATTAAAAATATAAAGTAATCTGATCTGTTTATTACTCACAAGTTAAAGTTGTGTGCAGGAGCATACCAAGACATTCTCTATTATGTGAATCTTTCTGTGACTTGCTAGTTTTTGTAGTTTGTGTTACTCCAGTTTTTTTCTGAACCTGACATAGATATTTCTTTTCTTAATACAGGGAGTGTTTCATTTACCCACAGATACTGATGAACAGACTGGTCTATAGTCCCTACTTGTCTATACTCCCAAGCCAGTGATAGCTCCCTCCTTCTTCAGGAACCCCCATTGCCTAGGAGCTGCCACTGCCTTGAGAATAAGAATAGTTAAATAGTACTGTACTCTGTATTATACTTAAGGTATGAAATGGGTTATATTGGCTGATGTGGACTGGGCTGGCAGTCTAACCAGCATGTAGAATGTTGTTTATATGGACAGATCAGCAACTTGCTTATGACTTTTGGTTCATAATTTGTAAGTTGAAGACCAGCTTTATAGGTCATAGGAACTGTAAAGTTGCTCACATAGTGCAGTAGCATTCACTTTCTCAAGCCATTGAGGGAGAGGGCAATTTTAGGCGTCATATCTTCTGAAGCTTCCATTCATTGAGCATTTTCTACATGCCAGGCATTGTCCTAATCATCTCATATATATTATTGTATTTGGTTCTCACAACAACCCTATGAGGTAAGTATCTGTGACATCCCCATTTTACAGATGAGTAAACTAAGCGCCAAAGGGGCTAAATAACTTTTCCAGAGATCACATAGCTGTTAAATTTTTTATCCAAGGTTTAACCTCAAGTCTGTTGGATTCCAGTGCTTGTACACTCATCTAGTATACTATGCTACTTTCAACTCGTTAATGCAGATACATCCTAAATACATTAAACTGCTAGATTGACAAAATATTTGTTTGTTTTGTGTGGATGTATGTTAAAGAAACAGGAATATCTAAATAACTCAACGTGTCCTCTCTGTACTTCCCAATATAAGGAAACTAATTCACAATATAATTAGCCCTTTTTAATTATTTTAACCACATGAAAGTCTTTACCTAAGCTAACTTCTGGCTTTAAAACAGCAAGGAAGGTTAAAAGTTTACAATTAAGTACTCTGAACCAACCTCTTGGTGACAACTCTCAGAACTGGGGCTTAGTTGGCAAATGAAATGAAGTTCACCAAGAAGCACTAGATAGACCTTCCAGAAAGTGGCAGTTGACCCTAAAAGGTTCCAGCAGTTGGAAAGAGGAGAGACTTGGGAAAGGCTGGAGTCTGGCTTTAGGAAATTGGCATCAGAGAGGGCCAATGGCAGTGAGCTGAAGGTGGGATTTCCACAAGCAGGTAGAACACAAATAAAAGCAGGGTGGCAACCTGCAATTGTTTGGCAGTCTTAGGACACACATTGTTCATGACAGGGATATACAAAAACAGGTTGAGTGGGATCTAGCCACAGGGACTGGAGTTCAGGAGAAAATCTATCCTACAGGGAGGTGGCAAAAGAGAGACAAGGTGTGAGATACAGAGGAATTGGAGTAGAAGTAAGAGGAACAGTAATAATAATAGTAATCATAATAATTGTTACAATATTTATATTCAACATTTGTATAATATACGGTTTCTAAAGTTCTCCCATATATATATAATATATATATTATATATAAATATATTAAAATATATATATAAAAAGAGAGAGAGAAAGAGAGATTCTACTCCATGCCTGGCACTAAAGATTCAGAGTTAACTAAAACCCAGTCGTTATTCCTGGATGAATCACTGTCTGGTAAAGGAGAAAAACGTGTAAACAAATGACATTGCAGTGTGGTATATGCAATAAGAGAATGATATCGAAAGTATAAAAGTAATATAGAGGAGCCATGAGTTGTATCTAGGAGTCAGAGAACCTTACAGGGAAGAATATAAAAGATGAGTAGCAATTCTTCATCCAAGTGATAGACAATCAAATTGATAGCATTTGCACCAGCCCAGGGTGTAAACATCATGGTATGTTTAAGAAAGTACCAATAAACAGGTAACAGTGGAGCAAAAGGCCTGAGAGGCAGAGATGGGATGAAGAAGAAGATGATGATACCAGAGAAGATAGGCCTGAAGGATGTTGTTTGCTATAAGTATCTTGGATTTTTATCCTGTTAGAAGAGTTTTAAGCCAAAAAAAGGCATAAACAGAATTTCATTTTCCACTGACCCTTCTAAGGGCAGCATAAAGATGGATTACACAGGGGAACCCTAGAGGCAAAGTGACCAGTCCAGTTCTGAGATGTTGCAGTTGTCCAGGGGAAAGATGGTGCATGTCTGGGCTATGTCTCTAGTGGAGGAACAGGTGGAGTCAAGAACTAAGAGATAAAATTGATAGGATTTGCTGACTGATTGCATGCAGAGAGTAAAGGAGAAGGAGAACTTCTATAGGCAGTCAAGGTAGAGATAACAGACACAGTGACCATTACAGGAACTAAAGTGTGAGGTAGAGGCTCTGTCTGACCTCAGTCCTGCTTCTAGGGACTAAATGTCTCCAGCAAAGATGTATATGGTAAGACCCCAGGATGGAAGCAAAGCAGGCATCTCAAATGTTTAATTTCAAAATATCCATAATAAAATGGCATGTCTAAAAATATAACTTTGAACTATACTTAAGAAGGAAAGAAGCTATTTTTCTCTCCCTGTCCCTTCTTTCAACTCGACATCAAAGCTCAAAAGTTTCTGCTTAACCAACCCTTCACCCTATCCCAAAGATACTGGTTTTATTCACCTGATGTAGGAGTTTACAAGCTATAGATGGCCAAATGGCAAATAGTTTCGATTTTGCAGCCCATATAATGTATTTTGCAACTACTCAACTCCACCATTGCAGTGCAAAAGCAGCCGTAGACCATAGATAAATGAATGAGAGTAACTGTGTTCCAGTAAAGCTTTACTTATGAAAACAGGCAGCAGACTGGATCTGACATGTGGGCCATAGTTGTCAACTCCTGACCTAATGGATGACTTTGCGTGTACTTTGGGAAGAAGGGTTGAAGTGGTACAGACAGACATTGTAACCTTTAAAGCAAAACAAGCGTATGTTTAAAACCCGTTAATGACGTTCTTTTACCGGTAGGCTAGAGTGCAAGCTCCCTAGCCTGGCAGGGACCCTTATCTAACAAAGAACTGTATTCATCTAAATAATAGCAGGAATATGTTTAGAATAGAATAACAGTGCTACTTGCCACATTTACTTTCTTGTATGTGTGTGTATTTGTTGTTGTTAATTAAGATCACATTTACTTTATTATTCTCTTACCCTGCCAGACTAAGCTCAGCTTAAATCTCAACATTTTAATTTATGTTATTATTAATAGCAATGATTACAGTTACCAAATAGAGAGGCTTACTTTACTCTGCCATTCTATAGGCAAGGAGAGCAAGGCTCAGAAGCTGAGTAAGCATTCCCCAGATCACATTGCTGCTAAGTGGCAGAGCCAGCATTTGGGCATGGTTATCTATTCAGTGTCCATTGTCTTGGACACTGTGTTATATTCCTCAAAGCACAGAGAGAGGAAAATTAGAAAAGCAAATAGTAGAGCAAACAATGAAGAATTTTCTTGATTTGAACAATGACTTGTTAAACTTAGTATATGCTAAATTAGACTGTACAAATATCACAAACAGGCTCTATTAGGAAATTATATAAAGGATATTAAGGGAAATTGTATTTCTGTTGACATGTAGAATGAATGACCTTAAAATCTCAACTATCTGAGCACTTCATAGAGTCTTAGCAAGTACTGATATACTTGAAGGGTGGGCCTGAATGAATGTATAAATTAGAGGGAGAAAAGTCATGGAGTTCTGAAAGCAGTTTTTAGAAGCTCGTATGTGCTGTGTAAAGTTCTATAACTTAAAGAAAATTTTAAGGGTGATACTTCATTGTTTTGATAGTTCCAGAAAGGCACATACATTTTACGTTAATGTTCAAAAACTCTTGTGCCCTTTCTTCCCTGGCCAGGCTGAAGCACTTTTCCAACAAATCTGCCCCAACGAAGACTTCTGTCCACCCCCACCAAATCCTGAAGACATTATCCTTGATGGAGACAGTTTACAACCAGAGGCTTCAGAATCCAGTGCTATACCAGAGGCCAACTCAGAGACTCCCAGGGAAAGCACAAATCTGAGAAATCCAGAGGAGCCCTCTGAATAATGAGTATACACCAAACTGAATAGCACATTTTGGAAAATCCTCCTAGCCTCAGAGTCCTCTTGATGGAAGAAAGGTTTGAAAAATGTTACAAAGCAGCAGCCAGTTGACATGCAGAATTACCAAGAGAAAAAGATGATAGAAATCCAAAAGGGAATTTTCCTTAAAAAGGACATTCCAAGACCACAAAACACTTGTAAAGCACATTGACTTGCCTGCTTTAAGATACCAAACCTGTGGGATTAGCAGATAAAAATTATAAATGGATTGATTCCCAGAAATATAGCTATGTTTATGAAAGTGATCCTATGCATTGTTAATAATTCTATGGTATTAGGACAGCTTTTGCTTGCCACTTTGGATCTTTGTTTGAAAACCACATTTCAAAATCTGCTTACATATTTCCTTTGATTATTTGAGTTATATTTTCTTTATGGGTATGAGCATCGTGACACAAATGATAAAAGCATACATAAATATAGCTGATAAAAACTAAAGTGTCATGATCCAGGCAGGAGCCTATGCTTGAAATAGAGATTTGTTTTGTTTTCTATCTTGAGTATTGAAAATGCTAATATTAAAGTAGACACTTTTATAAACAAATCATGAGTTCATTACTCAGTGATTTTTTCTTTTAAATGTTAGTAGTGATATTTGTATGTGAATCCTGAACATACTAGGAAGGCTCAATACTGAAGAAGTGGAAAGATTTGAATAGGCTCATTGGTATTTGGAAATTCTGTCTAGTCGAGTATCTGGAGCACTAGCCTAATTGTCTATGGACCTAATTTAGTCCTAGCTATGCCACCGATGATATTAAGCAAATTGTTTAACTTCTGGGCCTCAGTTTCTCCATATGTCTACTGTATGAGAATGATATTGAAGATAAATGCAGTGCCATCCTTAGAATGTTTTTTCTGGAATAAAAGTTGTTTCAGAATTTTCTCATTGTCTTGGGGGTGAATATCAAAGATCTCATGCAGCAAATAACTGTTTGCTGTCACCTCCCCCAACACAGTGTTCTTATTGCATTAAGCTTTTAAAATAAAAATCTATTTCCTTAATTAGTATTTTATAGTCTAATAGAAAAGTAAACATAGTAACGTGAAATTGTGGTTTTGAATCTTAATAAGGAAAACAGTCTATAAACTCTTCATATTCCTCTTCTAGTAGGTAAACCTGAAACAACCAAGGACTCTAAATAGAATATGACAATTGATAAACCCTAATATGCACTTAACATAAAAATACAAGGGCTGTACATAGGCAGCAAATCTAGTTACAGTGACAGTGCCTATATTAAAATCTTTCCAAATGCCAAGCTCTGATGGTTTACCTTTTTTGAGCAATAGTTTGGACTCAACAACTTATTTCAATAAATAAATACATTAAAAGTGCGTTGTCATGCAGTCTGGCCTATCTTGCTGATCAGAGAGCCATGGCTACAGTAGAAAGCACATAGTTCTTACATACTTCAGCTGCAGCAGGGCTCTGACCTCTCCAGATTTCAGAGAAGATCTTAAAGGAAACCAGCTCTGTCAGGTCACAGACTCACGAGAAATGGAAAAAATCAAGGAATGTAGCTCTTGCCTCACCTTTTAAACCCCCTGCGGATATAGCTGAATCCAGAAGAAAATCTTCCCAGCCTCTCAGGCTACTCCTAATCCTTCTCCCCATTGTATAGCCTCTCTCCTATCTCTTTAATCCCCTCTATCCCTTTCTTCCCCTTTTATAATGTTATACAAATCAGGGAATCACATTATAACCTACTTTGTTATATGGATTCAGATCCATCTTAAATCATATTTCCTGAAACCCAACCACGGCATGCGCTAAATGCACAATACATACCTATAAGCGCCGGGTATTGGCTCTGCCCCGCAGTACCAGCAATATAAAAGCTTCCACTATATGAGAGTATTGAGTCTGAATACAATTGCAGTAAACTGCACCAATTAAGATATTGTACTTTGTTATAGTCTTAGAGTTAAGGCCTCTTGATGCAGCATGCACACTTATGTAAACAGCCAATCAGGGTACACCCAGAATGACTAGAAAAATACTGATAGCTTTACTACAGCTCTCTAAAACAATGAAGGAGATATTCTGTGGTCTCATGGCCCAGTCCATACTGTACCCTATTTCATCCATTAGCCAGCATCAGAATTTCTCTTCCAGGTTATTTATTAAATACTGTTGAAATGTTTAAAAGCTCCTGAATATGATTAGTGATGATTAAGATAATACACAACTGTTAAAAACCTTGTGTTAGAGAACTTTAGATATTTCCTGTTGCCTCAGAATGTAATAGAAATTATTCTAAGAGCATTCTTTTCAGCTACCTTAATTACTGCAAATACTTGTTTTCATAGCTTTAAAGGAAAACCTTTTAGTTTTGTTGTAAAACCATAAGCCTGAAGTCATATGAATAAAATATAAATGCTGTATGTGATGCAGAAATTTCAGTAGCTAATTTTAAATTTTGAAAATAGCTATTATCAAAGAATTTTTATTCATGTGTTTAAAATGTTTATGTTATGCATGCTTCTTATTAACCAAAAATGATAATACCATTCAGTTTAGTGATCAACATGAAAACTGGTTACTAGACCTATGTTGCTACTGTATTTTTGTCTAGTTGGTATGCCTGCCCAGAAAAAGATAGATATATATGATATGTATATTATAAACATATATTTTTCTATAGGAAAACTGAGTTATAATTTCCCCATCTTCTATGATATCTAGCTGCTCATAGGAAAATAGTCATGTTAATGGTTAACTTCTGGAATAGTAGTTTCTGAGATGGGCAGCCCTTTGTGTAAAATGATGGCCACACTAATGATTAACTTCTGTCACAGCTGTAGTTCTGGAGAAGGCAGCCCTTTGTCTAAAGTGCTAAAAACCTTGAAAAAAATTTGTTGAAATTTGATTGCTAAATAGTAGTGATCCTTCAAAGCAGTTTTCTTACAAATAAGTTATTTACTGCTATTGGTATTGGATAATTTCTCTCTCAACTCTTGATTGATTTTTCTTATATGCATTTCCAAAAGCATGAATATATGATTATTCATAATTTGCACACTGTAACCATAAGTTTTCAGAGGAAATAAAGTCTGTTTTTAATGCCTTTCAGGCGTGGTATCCTATTTTTTAATATTAAAATTTTGTATATATGCCAAGAAATTAAAAATTGTCTTGGAACTGATTTATTTGTTGATACTGATCTATTACTTAAATTCTTAGTTAATTGTCCAGCTGTATACTTGGTTTTATTCCTAGGCATCTGCCAACTGTGTCAGGTTTGTGAAAAAGGCAATCAAATGATACATGGGTATGTTTACTTAGCAAACTGTTCTAGTTGCCAGCATCAGATCTCATTCTGTTTGAAATCAGTGTTCTGAGGCATGGGATATGGCTTTACAATACATTACCTGCAAACTGTTTTCGCATCTCACTTAGTGTATGAGAATCTGAAACGTTTTTCTTATTTACTTGCTGAGTGTGAACCTGATGTGTTTGTCTTTGTGGTCGTTGAGTCCCCAACAGCTTACTTGCAACAGATAAGAGACTGCTGATGTTCTTTTCATGCAGAAATCATTCACTGAACTATGATTTGTTCTTGAATCAAATAATTAAAGAAGAGTGACATTTTCTGTCAATTCCAAGTCATTTTTAAACCTTCCCAGACAGGACGTATTCAAAAGGTAACATCATTATTTCAAAACTGGCAATTTATCTGTGAGATTATTAATGAATCAAGTTTAAGAAAGATAAGGTTAATTGAATTTTTAAACAAGTAGCTGTATTATCCTTCAAGTACCTTGGAGTTCATAAGAGTATTCACACTTTTTTTTTTCTTAAACAAGTGTTTTGATATGTTTTAATTCTCTTCTTTAATGATGGCTTTTTAAAAATGCAAGAGGTTTAACACAACATCCCAGGTCACACTTTGAAGGCCACTTTTCTTTCTATTAACATAGTTCAGCTGTGGGGCTGCAGTGAGATGCCCTTCCCATACAAGTTGCCACGTCTGCTCTTTCTAGTGATGATGACTCTTAGGACCATTTGACAGGTAATCATTAGAACTTGAATCCTAGTAGACTGGAGGGTCTTTTCACCTATCACTACAGGGAGATTTATGCTGGTAACACCTATTAATGTTAATAGGACTTGCATGTGTAAATCCTCTTCCTGTCAATGAGACAGTTGACCCCTAAAAGAAATATTCTTTAGAGATGGACAACTTTCTACTCGAGAAGCATTAGTGAATTGTTCTATTCAAATTTTTCATGTGTGGGAAAAAATCTCAAGACTATACTAATTCAGCAAAGGATTTGTAGAGCTTGAAAAGGTGAAATAATAGCTCTTAGTTTTCTATTCACATTCTAATATATATTAAATACTATTACTCTTCATGTTATCAACATAGCATTTTTCTCTTATTTTCACTTATTTTTATTATTTTCTAATTAAAGTATAATTGACATTCTACACTATGTTAGCTCCAGGTACACAATATGTGATTCAATATTTCTATAGATTACAAAATGATCACCATGATAAGTCTAGTTACCATCTGTCACCATACAAAGTTATTAAAATATTGACTATATTCCCCATGCTGTACATCTCATCCCCGTGACTCATTTATTTTGTAACTGGAAATTTGTACCTCTTAATCTCCCTCACTGATTTCACTCATCCTCCCCACACTCCTCCTCCTCTCTGGCAACCACCTGTTTGTCCTCTGTATCTATAAGTCTATTTCTGTTTGTTCATTTGCTTTGTTTTTTAGATTCCACATGTAAGTGAATTAAAACAGTATTTGTATTTCCTACCTGCCTTATTTCACTTAGCATAATACCCTCTAGGTTCAGTCCCTTTCAAACCACCAATAATAGCATTTTTCACAGAACCAGAACAAATAATACAAAAAATTGTATGGAAACACAAAAGACCCCAAATAGTCAAAACAATCTTGAGAAAGAACAATGCCGTAGGTATCACCCTCCCTGATTTCAAACTATATTACAAAGCTACTGTAATCAAAACAGCATGGTACTGGCACAAAAACAGACACATAGATCGATGGGACAGAATAGAGAGCCCAGAAGTAAATCCACATTTATATGGTTAATTATAACAACAGAGGCAAGAATATACAATGGGGAAAAGAGAGCCTCTGACAAATGATGTTGGAAAAACTGGACTGCTTTCTCACACCATATACAAAAATAAACTAAAAATGGATTAAGGACTTAAATGTAAGACCTGAAAATATAAAACTGTTAGAAGACAACATAGGTAATACACTCTTTGACATCAGTCTTAGCAATATTTCTTTGGATCTGTCTCCTCAGGCAAGAAAAACAAAAGCAAACAAACAAATGAGACGTCAAATGAGAAAGCTTCTGCACATCAAAGGAACCCATTGACAAAATGAAAAGATAACCAATGGAATGGGAGAAAATATTTGCAAGTAATATGACCAACAAGAGGTTAATATCCAAAATACATAAACAGGTCATACAACTCAGTATCAAAAAGAAACCCAATTTAAATATGGGCAGAAGACCAGAATAGATATTTTTCCAAAGAGGATATACAAATGGCCAACAGGCATATGAAAAAAATGCTCACCATTGCTAATCATCAGAGAAATGCACATCAAAACAACGAGATGTCTCCTCACACCAGTCAGCATAGCTATCATCAAAAGGTCTACAAATAACAAATGTTGGTGAGGATGTGGAGAAAAGCAAACTCCAGTACATTGTTACTAGGATTGTAAATTGGTGCAGCCACTATGGAAAACAGTATGGAGGTTCCTTAAGAAACTAAAAATAGAACTACCATATGATCCAGCAATTCCACTGCTGGGTATATATCCAAAGAAAATGAAAACACTAATTCAAAAAGATGCATGCATCCCAGTATTCATAACAGCATTATTTACAATAGCCAAGACATGGAAGCAACCTAAATGTCCATCAACAGATGAAAGGACAAAGAAGATGTGGTACATATATACACAATGAAATATTACTCGGCCATAAAAAAATGAAATTCTGTCACTTGCAACAACGTGGATGGACCTAGAGGGTATTATGTGTAGTGAAATAAGCCAGAGAAAGAAATGAACGATATAATGAAAGACAAACAGGCTCACAGATATAGAAGACAAACTAGTGGTCACCAGTGGGGAAAGGCATGGGGGAGGGGCAAGATAGGGATATAGGAGATACAAACTATGTATCAATCTAAAATAGATAAGCAACAAGGATATATTGTGCAGCACAGGGAAATATAGCCATTATTTTGTAATGACTTTAAATAGAGTATAATCTATAAAAATATTGACTTGCTATGTAGTACACCTGAAACTGATATACTATTGTTAATCAACTATACTTCCATTTTTTAAAAAAGCTACTCATGGACCATAACTACTGAGCCTGTACTCTAGAGCCTGTGAGCCACAAATACCAAGCCCACGCGCCACAACTACTGAAGCCTGCTCACCTGGAGCCTGTGCTCCACAACAAGAGAAGCCACCGCAATGAAGCCCACGCACCGCAATGAAGAGTAGCCCCTGCTCACCGCAACTACAGAAAGCCCACGTGCAACAACAAGGACCCAATGCAGCCAAAAATAAAAATAAATTAAAAAATAAAACAAAAGGCCACATGTCCTTAAAAATTTTTTAAATAAAAATTCTAATAGTGAGTGGAGATCATACCGGTTGTTTTTATCTAAATAGAGCTACTGATGGAACAAATAAGTCAATTGAAATGTGGACAGATTTTTTAAGCCAAAGAAGTTGACACAGTGGAATTAAAAGATCTATTCACTTTGCTTACATACATGTTAAATTACAGTCCTCACTTCCTCAGCTCCCTCATTCAGTTGAGCACAATATCTTATTGATTTTATCTCAGAATATCTTACTGATCACAGCCTCCTCTCTATTCCCACAATCCTCTGTTCTCATTCTCTTTCAGATTAATTACTATAATTAGTTTTCCTGACGCTAGGCTCCTCATTCTATTCCAATTACCTATTGAGGCAGAAACCAGTGCATGGATTCCTTCTCATGTTTACATATCATGAGAAGGGACCCACTTAGCATAATAACACGCCAAAGTTAGCAACAGTGAAGCCCTTGAGTGGGCATTTATTCCCAGCCTACAACAAATGTGGCAAGGTGTAGCTTGGGACCCTGAGGTCAAGGCAGAGCGAGAGAGTAGAAAAGGAAATGACAGGTAACACGTGGAGTGCCTACTATGTACTAGGCAGTATTCTATTAACACTTTTAACCTGAAGACAACCTGTGGGTACTATTATCATTCTCCATTTTACAGGTGAAGAACTTGATGAGGAAACTAAAGCACAGAGATAAAATAACTTGTCCAAGTTCGCACAGTTAGAAAGGTTTGGATTGTTCCTCCTAATTCAGTATGCACTGAAACATGTTTGTGATCTACTACTAGTAAGATTATATTCTTTCATCTTAATGAGCTGTATCTGCCTGCCCTACTGGTGGTAGAGTTTCACCTAAAAAATAAATACAAATAAAGGCCCTGACCTTGTCATTTCTCTCCTTAAAATCCTTTCCATATTAAATACAGTCTGAACTCTTCAGCATAGCATATGAAACGAGACCCTCCAAAAACCAACATGTTCCCCTTTGGCTTCATCTATCATTCTACCTCCCTCCCCACCTCACACTATATTCTTCAGACACGATGAACTTCTCAGTATCTTCAAACTCTTTGGCCCTTTGCATATGCCATTTCTTTTTCCGGAATTTCCTGGCCTCTCTCTGCTATCACTACACCCCTTTTCCCCTGACCCTTCTTTTCTGCCTTTTAAACCCAGCTCTAATATTACTTCAACTGCTAACACTTTGGCAACTCCACGGGGCAAAGTTACTTTTCCCTCTGTACCGCCCCCACCAAAAACTCTTCATAAAGCCCTTATCTCATAGAAATCTAAGTTTTCTGATTTTGTTTCTGTCTCCTAGATAGTGAGAAACTTGAGAGCAGGTGCCCTGCTATTCATCCTTCCATCTCTAACACCTAACAACACCTGTCTCATGGCCATGTGTCTCCTGCATAACCATGCTCCTCTGGCCACGGTGGTTTCTATCTAGGATAGGGACATGCTCCTGACCCTCTTCGGAATTGGGACTCATAAAGAGTTTGACTTTCTGAGTGGCTGACCCATAACACAAAATCTCTTTAGCTATGGACAGCCATATTTTCTACCATGTGGCTAGGAAAGTAAAGACAGTTTGCAAAGAAAGAAGCAGTGATGAGACACAGAACTGCCAGATGAACCTAAAGTTGGTTTCTGAGAGCTTTCTAATTCCATAATCAAGTCCTTCCTGAGGCCCAGTATCATTCCTGCCCTTGGTTTGTTTGAGACATTCCTGTCTCATAATCAGATTTCTTTAGATGTTCAAGAAATGCATGTTAGGGCTTCCCTGGTGGTGCAGTGGCTAAGAATCCACCTGCCAATGCAGGGGACACAGGTTTGATCCGTGGTGTGGGAAGATCCCACATGCGGCGGAGCAACTAAGCCCGTGAGCCACAAATACGAGCCTGCGTGCCACAACTACTGAAACCCGCGCACCTAGAGCCCGTGCTCCGCAATAAGAGAAGCCACTGCAATGAAAAGCCCGCACACCGCAATGAAGAGTAGCCCCCGCTCACGGCAACTAGAGAAAGCCCCTGCACAACAACAAAGAACCAACACAGCCAAAAATAAATAAATAAAATATATAAATTTATTTAAATAAAAAAGAAATGCATGTTGAATTCTGATACTTGCAAACACAAAATTTTAAATTTTTATTTTAAATAAACACGTCTGGGAAATTTCATTATTAGAACATTCCAAACCACCTCTATCTGTGTAAATATGTATGTAGGTTTGTGAATGCATTTGTGTACTGTGCAAATTTGGACTTTTACTGATTAGGAAATGTCATAAAATTTTCAGGTCCGAAGTTCCACACAGAAGGGGGAGTAAATCAAGGAAGAAAGCAAATATTATCTACACTTGAGAAGAACTTTGGCAGAGAATTATCTTGGTGACTTCTAACCACTATCAATTTATTCTGAGAAAAACCGTAGGAGAGGCAATACCCATCTAACAAGTATGTGCTGTAAAAAGCAACTGTTGTTACAATGGAAGTCAACTATAGGTAGGATACCTAAAGTTAGTGCCTTTGGCACACGTGATGTGAAATTGTCCTTTCTGATTTGTATTAGAAATATATTTTCAAAATAATACCCTGGAATAAGACTCTTAAGGTCAAATATGGTCTAAAGTTTTGAAGAAATTCACCTTTGTTTGGTATGGAAGCTATTTGCATAATATGTAAACATTTAAGTTTTACAGATAGGTAAGTTTACAAAGCATTAGATATAAGCTAAGTTCTATACCCTAAGGAGCTTACAATTTTTAAGTCAGAAATGGGCAGTGTACCAGAAAGTGGTTTCCTTTGGTTGAGCAATAGCAACAAAAAGATTTGTGTAGAACTTAAAACTGCTCTCTATTGATCTTTATTATGACTGGAAAAAATTGCCTACAGGAAAATGCCATTCCTTTTCTAAATCTGGATTTGATCATTGTAAGGACAGATACGCTGAATCTTGAACATCATTTTGTCTTTCAGATCTTCTGAAAATAATTTTTGACTGCTAGATTTGAGATGTTAATCCATATTCAGACACATCCTGTTTTAAGAGAACACTCTATAAGATCTAGATTTATAAAGCACAACATTTTGGAGGGTGACTGTGCCCATTACAAAGTAGTTCTTTGCTTTACCAAAGAATTCAGGCTGCTTTTAAGTAGGAGTTCCTAGGAGTTCCCTGATGGTATATATCAGCGCTGCATAAGCTATTAACTTCTAGGCAGAGAGAGGTAGGGTAGAACCACTGCCAAATGAAGATTGAATTGAAAATAAAGCAATTCTAAAATTATTGTGGAAGTAAAGGAGAAGATATGGATTCACAGAAGTCTGGTTTAGGACAACTTTTCAGGAATACATGTGTGGCATAAAGTGTGTTGACTTAAATTGAAGATTATTTGGGGACTACAGTTCCTTCCTAATAATAGAACCCATCTATCAGATTGCCTGCAATAAGTCCATGTGAAATTGCCATTCAAAAATACCCCTTAGGACAGGGAGATCAGCTTGATGCTTTGTGACCAGCTAGAAGGGTGGGATAGGGAGGGTGAGAGGGAGGGAGACGCAAGATAGAAGAGATATGGGAATATATGTATATGTATAACTGATTCACTTTGTTATAAAGCAGAAACTAACACACCATTTTAAAGCAATTATACTCCAATAAAAATGTTAAAAAAAAAAACCCTTACACTTGATTGATATTTTTCATTAATACTACTTGGCCACAATCTTCTTGAACAAAAGATTTTATGGCGGATAGTTTTTTCCCCAAGATGTCTAAGAGTAAGTTGTAAAACCATGACATTTACAATGTGGTTCAGGCATTATAAATAAGCAAATGTTGATCTTCTTCAGTAAAACCTGGGAAGTCTGCCTGTATAAGCCTACCTCACAAATGGAAAAGGGAATAATATCCCCTGGCAATGTGAAATATCACGTGTTCAATATATACTTAGAATTGAGGGAGCTAAGTGGAGCTGGGAGTGGGATCTTAAAGCTATGGCTCAGGCCATAGGATCCTAAGTAGCCTCTCCTGAGAGGGTATTGGGGTGGCTTCTGCTGGCCCCACCACATCCCTTCCTTTGTCTCCTTCACTCTCTGGGTCATCAGTAGTATGCAGGTAGGTATAACAGCAGGAACACCTTAGCTGTATCAGTGAAAAAAAATGTTGCCTGCCATATCAGTAAACAAAGGATGTTGCAGCCATAAAGCCATCATATTACAGCCGCCCCAAGAGTGAGCCCTGAGGGAACTCAGGATAGAAACAAGATGCCCGGCATCAAGCAGTCAACTGCTGCATCCACCCCTGACAATGCACCCTGAGGAGACTTGGGATGAGAAAGCACAGGACACTGGCCCCAGATAGCTGAGGTTCATATCAAAGGAATGAGTTCAGTGAACTGTGATTTTTGTATCTCTTCCCATGTATAGAAAAGTGCTAAATTCCTTAACTTGAGATATCTGGTTTTCTTTAATTAACAGTAATCTTTTTTAATTTTTAATTTTATTGGAGTATAGTTGATTTACAATGTTGTGTTAGTTTCAGGTGTACAGGAAATTGATTCAGTTATACATATCATATATTTATTCTTTTTTAGATTCTTTTCTCATATAGTTATCAGAGAATATTGAGTAGAGTTCCCTGTGCTATACAGTATGTCCTTGTTGTTATCTATCTTATATACAGTAGTGGTGTGTGTGTTCATCCCAAGCTCCTGATTTATCCCTCTCCCACAGGTTTCCCCTTTGGAAACCATAAGTTTGTTTTCAATATCTGTAAGTCTGTTTCTGTTTTGTAAATAAGTACATTTGTATCACTTTTTAAAATTAGATTCCACATATGAGTGATATCATATGATATTTATCTTTCTCTGTCTAACCTACTTCACTTAGTATGATAATCTCTAGGTCCATCCATGTTGCTGAAAATGGCAATATTTCATTCTTTTTATGGCTGCATAATATTCCATTGTATATATATACCATATCTTCCTTATCCATTCCTCTGTTGTTGGACATTTAGGTTACTTCCATATCTTGGCTATTGTAAATACTGCTTCAGTGAACACTGGGGTGCATGTATCCTTTCAGATTATGGTTCTCTCTGGATATATGCCCAAGAGTGTGATTGCTGGATCATATGGTAATTCTATTTTTAGTTTTTTAAGGAACCTCCACAGTGATTGTACCAATTTCCATTCCCACCAACAGTGTAGGAGGGGTCTCTTTTCTCCACACCCTCTCCAGCATTATTTATTGTTTTTAGACTTTTTTATGATGGCCATTCTGACCAGTGTGAGGTGATACCTCACTGTAGTTTTGATTTGCATTTCTCTGATAATTAGTGATGTTGCCATCTTTTCATGTGCTTTTTGGCCGTCTGTATGTCTTCTGTGGAGAAATGTCTATTCAGACCTCCGGCCCATTTTTTGATTGGGTTGTTTGTTTTTTTGTTATTTAGCTGCATGAGCTGTTTGTATATTTTGGAGATTAAGCCCTTGTCTGTTGCTTTGTTTGCAAATATTTTCTCCCATTCTATGGGTTGTCTTTTCGTTTTGGTTATGGTTTCCTTTGCTGTGCAAAAGCTTTTAATTTAGTTAGGTCCCATTTATTTATTTTTGTTTATATTTTCATTACTCTAGGAGGTGGATCCAAAAAGATACTGCTGCAATTTATATCAGAGTGTTCTGCCTATGTTTTCCTCTAAGAGTTTTATAGTGTCTGGCCTTACATTTAGGTCTTTAATCCATTTTGAGTTTATTTTTGTGTATGGTGTTAAGGAGTGTTCTAATTTCATTCTTTTACATGTAACTGTCCAGTTTTCCCAGCACTACTTACTGAAGAGGCTGTCTTTTCTCCATTGTATATTCTTGCCTCCTTTATCAAAACTAAGGTGACCAAATGTGTGTGGGTTTACCTCTAGGCTTTCTATCCTGTTCCATTGATCAATATTTCTGGTTTTGTGCCATACAAAGACAGTACCATACTGTCTTGATTACTGTAGCTTTGTAGAATAGTCCAAAGTCAGGAAGTCTGATTCCTCCAGCTCCATTTTTCTTTCTCAGGATTGCTTTGGCTATTGGGGTCTTTTGTGTTTCCATACAAATTTTAGAACTTTTTGTTCTAGTTCTGTGAAAAATGCCATTGGTAATTTGATAGGGATTGCATTGAATCTGTAGATTGCCTTGGGTAGTATAGTCATTTTCACAATATTGATTCTTCCAATCCAAGAACATAGTACATCTTTCCATCTAATTAGAGTAATCTTCTGATGTTCCGACTACCTGGTCTGTATTGCAAAAACTCCTATATATCCTGGTTCCTCTCTTACCTTACCTCTTCAGAGCAGTCTCTCAGAGCTATCTGAGATGCTGTGTCCTGGACTTAAGTCCTCAGTTTTGTCTGCTGAATAAAACATAATTCTCAACTTTTAAGTTGTGCATTTTTTTCCAGTGACAGCAGGATATAGTAGATCAAGATGGCGAGCCATCCAGTCCACTCACACCCCCATTTCAGCTCTATTTCAGTATTATACCCCTAAGGGAAATTATACTCTTTTATTAAATAAGAATATGGAAAGAAAACTCCACAAGAAATAGTTGCAAAACATTTATTCAGAAAAAAAGATTTCTGAACATCTCCAATATACAAGGGCAAAGACTTGGGAATGAGGCTTGACCATATAGTAGAAAGAAGAAACTATGGCTAAAATGAATGAGCTGGAGGAAATCGTAAGAGATCATTTACTTCTAGTCCAATCTCCTCATTCTGTAACTGAGGCCAAGAGAGGGGAAGAAACTTGTCCAAAATCCTTAAAAGCTAGAAAAACAGGACAATTTACTATTTAAGAATTGAGTTTGGGATCAGAGAGACTTGGATTTTTCATGTTTCTAATGTTTATTTTCATTATAGTTACCATGAATCCATTAGAGTACAAAGAGACCTGGATTTTGAATCCTGGTTCCTCCACTTATTAGCTGTAACACTTGGAAAACTATTCCTTCCTCTCTAGTTATCCGTTTTCTTGTTTGTTCAATGGGAATGATGATAGTACCTATTGCATTGGACTTTTGAAAGAATGAATATGAGAAAATCCATGTGAAGCCCTCAACAAAGTGCCTGACACAGAGAAAAGCCCTCAATAAGAGGCATCATTGCTGTTACATGATTAAGGACAGAGGCAGGATTACGAGCCGGGTTTCCTAATTGTCAGGTCACTGTTCTCTTCACCATGACTGCAACAGCACATATGCTAGAGAATTTTTAGTAAACTGGAACGTATATTTTCTAGTTGTACCCCATTAATCAGACCACAGTCCCTCTCATTACTGGCTATTAGTGGTTTTAGATATTTTAACCTACAAGATGAAAAGTGACATCTATAATTCCATTAAAAGAGACAATTAATTGTAAGTATTCAGTTTTAATCCCAAGAGAAACAGTACAATATACTCTCCAAGTTACAATTTATCAAGTAAACTGTTTCAGAATACCTAAAATTTAGTCATGAGACACAGGAAATTCAGGAGGCATGTGAAATTCAAGCTTCTGTTGTTGGAAAAGATTTGTTATGGATTCCACCACTAGCTTTATTTACTGGCTTTTTGCCCATATTCTAATAGTGATTGGTGTATCACAGGCTGAAATGGAAACTTCATGGAAATATTGTAAATCTCTGCAGCAATTGGGACTTAGAACTTGACAAGGAAGATCCAAACAGATGCAGAGGCTGTCTGCATAGGAGGTCTGATCAAAGAGAACTGGCATGGAAAGCACTACTTGTGCCATAACTTGAACAGACAATAAATATTCGACTAACAATCCTATTTGTGGTAAGAAAATCTACTTGGATGCATATCAAGAACGTGGTATATATTTAAATAAAGTTTTGTAACAAGAGTCATTGACTTGTTTTTCTGTTCATGATGCGGTCCAGACCAAAAGAACATTTTGCAGGTATTTTCTATAAAAACCTCAACCTCTGCATAGAAAGTTCTTTGAAAAATATCTCAGTTCAATCACAGTGATGGGCACTCTTTCCCTTCTGCTTCTTCAAATATCAAAATACCTGTTTTGATATTGCTCTGTATGAGCAATGTTGATGTTACATACACAAAAGTTAATGCTTCTGCAGCAATGAAACTAAAGTCTTAATAGAACATAAAATAATATGGACTATATATGAACAAGGGATCTGGGAAAGTGTCTGAAATGTAGTAAGCCCTATAAATGTTTTATAAGTAAATAAATAGGTAATTAATGCCATGGGGAAAAGTCCACAATATATGGTTAAATGAAAAAAAGCAAGTTACAGCTGTACACCTGAAACTAACATAACATTGTAAATCAACTATACTTTAAAATTTTTTTTAATTTAAAATAAAGCAAGTTACAGAAACAACATATCTAGCATGATCCCATTTTGTGTAAAAAAGAGAGGGAAGTCTACGTGCATATGTGTGTTTGTGTGAACTCTAGAAGAGTGCACACAAAATGATGACATTATTTTTGAATTGTGCAATTATATGAATAATCTTTTCCCTTTATATTTCTTTGAATTTTCTACATTTTTGACATATTCATGCATCAGCACTTCTAATATCGCTCCTCATCAGATGTGAAACTGTTGTTTGCTGTGTTCTTTCAGATATTTTTCTGTGCATGGACACATACACACACAGACACACTGAGTATAGGGTACGTGATCATTCAAATAATTGTTAAAACATAAATTGGCTCATGCCATAGTTCTGTAACTGGCTTTTTACAAAACAATATATCTTAGACATCATAAAATACCAATACATAAAAATTTTCTTCCCCCTTTTTAATTGCTGCATAATGTTCCATGGTATGAAATTCATTTAACCAGTCATTATTAATGAACATTTAGGTGTTTCCAGTTTTATTGCTATTGCAAGCAATGATTCAATGAATATTTCATACACATATCTCTGTTCACATGTATATTTCTGATGAGTAGATTCTTAAAGATTGAATTCCTGGGTTAAAGAATCTGTACATTTAAAATTTTGATAGAAACTGCCAAATGGTACTCCAAAAAGAATTTATCAATTTGCACTCTCATTTGTACTGGAAGTTATTATTCTTTTACTGTCTGCCAATCTGATGGGCCAAAACATGGCATCATATTGTTATACTTTGCATTTCCCTGATTGCTTATGCATCTGAGCATGTTTATTGGTGATTTTGAATGACCCCCTCTGAGATTTACTAATCCATGCCCTTGCCACTATTATGATTTGTTAACAGTTCTTTTTATATTCTGCATACTAATTTTTGTTATATATGTTGTAAATATTTTCCCCCAATTCTGGGTTTTAATATTGTTTATGGGGTGATTTTTTACATAGAAAATTTAAATTTTGATGTAGTCAAATCACTCAGTATTTTCCTTTATGGCTTCTGGTCTTTGCATCATGTTTAGGAAAGTCTTCCCCAAATTGATATTATGAAAATAAGCCCTATATGTTGTTCAAATACTGTTATGGTACTGTTTAACCTTTAGCTCTTTAATCCACCTAAAATTTAGTCAAGGTAATTATGTGACATAAAAATCTATTATAACTTTTTATATATGAATATCCAATTGCCCTAACACTGTTTATTGACTAGTTCATCCCTTTCATACTAATTTGAACTACTATCATTATCAAATATTAGATTCCTATTCTGGATTCTATTCAGTTTCATTGATATTTTTGTTTATTCCTATGATAATACTACACTGTTTTAATTCCTATAATTTTCGTAACATGTTTTGATACCTATTAGAGTCAGCCCGTTCCCCTCATATTTTTCATCAAAATTGTCTTAGCTATTCTACGCCTTTTGGTTTTTCATAAACATTTTGGAATCAACTCGTGAAGTGCCATACACAAACACACACATAAATCTTTGTAGTGATTTTGATTGGAATTTCATCCAATCCTATCCCACCTTCCCATCCATGAACATGGTATATCACTCCATTTACTTAGTTTTTCCCTATGCTTTTCAATAATCTTACACTTGTTGGCAGAGACTGATAATGATCACCAAATATCCATGTTCAGCTCTACATTTCCTAACCTCCCTTGAAGATAAGTTAGGGTGATTGGGCAATTAAGAGCTAGTTGGCCTCCTCCATTCCTTTTCCCCCTTTTCCATCATTAATAGGCCACATGTTACAGATAGCATTGTCACAAGTTGGAAGCTTCCAAGAATGCTGAGTCATCTCTTGAAAGAAAGCTGTGCCAGAGGGCCACCTGACTCAGAAAAACTGTAATTAAGTTATAAGAACTGAATAAGTTATAAGAAGTAGCTCTGTGTTGTGTTACAACATGGAGATTTCAGGGATTATGTGTCACCACAGCATAGCCTAGCATTACCCTGACTAATTCAAAGGTCTTGCCTATCTTTTATTTATTCCAAGATGTCTTACAGTGTTTTTGTTTGTTTTCTGTATAAGTTTGTATACACCATAATGATTTGACTTATATACATAATGAAATGATAACCACAATAAATTTAGTGAACATCCATCATCTCATATAGATACAAAATAAAAGAAAAAAATATTTTTCCTTGTGATGAGAACTCTTGGGATTTACTCTCTTAACAACTTTCATATATAATATACAGCACTGTTAATTATATTTATGATGTTGTACATTACATCCTTAGTACTTATTTATCTCATAACTGGAAGATTTTACCTTTTCACTACCTGCATCCAATTCCGCCTCCCCCACCCCTCTTCCTCTGGTAACCACAAATCTGATCTCTTTTTCTATGAGTTTGTTTGTTTGTTTGTTTGTTTTAGAAGTATAATTGACCTATAACACTATGTTAGTTCCTGGTGCACAACATAGTGATATATTATTTCTATATATTCCAAAATGATCACCACAATACTGCTAGTTACCAAAGATATTACATTATTATTGATCATATTCTCCATACTGTACATTTCATACCCATGGCTCATTTATTTTGTAACTGGAGGTTTGTTCCTCTTAATCCCCCTCACATATTTCTCTCCTCCCCTCACCCCCACTTCCTTCTGGCAACCATCTGTTTGTTCACTGTATCTATGACTATTTTTGTTTTGTTTATTTGTTTTGTTTATTAGATTTCATATATAAGTGAAATCATATGGTATTTGTCTTTCTTTGTCTGAATTATTTCACTTAGTATAATACCCTGTAGGTCTACCCATGTTGTTGTAAATGGCAAGATTTTATTTTTTTATAGCTCAATAATATTCCATTATATATATTTATACACCACACCTTCTTTATCTATTCACATATCCATGGACACTTAAGTTGATTCCCTATCTTGGCTATTGTAAATAATGCTGCAGTGAACATAGGGTTGCATATATCTTTTCAAATTAGTGTTTGCATTCTCTTCAGATAAATACCCAGAAGTGGAATTGCTGGATCATATGGTAGTTCTATATTTAATTTTTTGAGGAACCACACTTTTTTCTATAGTGGCTGCACCAATTTATTTTCCCACCAAAAGTGCATGAGTGTTCCCTTTTCTCCACATCCTCACCAACAGTTGTTATTTATGGTCTTTTTTTGCTTTTTTTCTTAAAGCATATTTGATTTACAATATTATGTTAGTTTCAGGTGTACAGCATAGTAATTCAGTATTTTTTGCACATACTCCATTATAGCTTATTTCAAGATAATGGCTCTAATTCTCTGTGCTATACAGTATATCCTTGTTGCCTATCTATTTTATATATAGTAGTTTGTATCTGTTGATCCAATACCCCAATTTGTCTCTCTCCTCTTCTCTTTCCTCTTTGTTAACCACAAGTTTGTTTTCTATATCTATGAGTCTGTTTCTGATTTGCATATACATTCATTTGGATTATTTTTTAGATTCCACATATAAGTGATATCATACAGTATTTGTCTTTCTCCATCTGACTTATTTTTTTTTTATTTTTATTTTTTTTGCAGTACACGGGCCTCTCACTGTTGTGTCCTCTCCCATTGCAGAGCACAGGCTCCAGACACACAGGCTCAGTGGCCATGGCTCACGGACCCCACCACTCTGTGGCATGTGGGATCTTCCTGGACTGGAGCACGAACCTGTGTCCCTTGCATTGGCAGGCAGACTCTCAACCACTGCGCCACCAGGGAAGCCCTCCATCCGACTTATTTAAATAAGCATAATATTCTCTAGGTCCATCCATGTTGCTGCAAATGGCACTATTTCATTCTTCTTTTATGGCTGAGTAATAGTCCATGTGTATATATACCACATCTTCTTAATCCAAATATCTGTTGATGGGCACTTGGATTGCTTCCATGTCTTGACTATTGTAAATAGTGATGCTATGAATATTGGGGTACATGTATCTTTTCAAATTAGTGTTTCAGTTTTTTCCAGATATATTCCCAGGGATGCAGTTGCTGGATGATATGGTAGTTCTATTTTTAGTTTTTGAGGAACCTCCATACTGTTTTCCATAGTGGCTGCACCAATTTACATTCCCACCAACAGTGCACAAGGGTTCTGTTTTCATTTTCCCCACATCCTCACCAACAATTGTTTTTTATGGTCTTTTTGATAATAGCCATTCTGACAGGTGTGAGATGATATCTCATTGTGGTTTCAATTTGCATGTCCCTGTTGGATAGTGATGAGCATCTTTTCATGTGTCTGTAGGCCATCTGCATGTCTTCTTTGAAAAAATGTCTATTCAGATTCTCTGTCCTTTTTTTTTTTTTTTTTTGCGGTACACAGGCCTCTCACTGTTGTGGCTTATCCCGTTGCAGAGCATAGGCTCCAGACGCGCAGGCTCAGTGGCCATGGCTCACGGGCCCAGCCGCCCCACGGCATGTAGGATCTTCCCGGACGGGGGCACGAACCCACGTCCCCTGCATCGGCAGGCGGACTCTCAACCACTGAGCCACCAGGGAAGCCCAGGGTTTTTTTGTTTTTTTGATGTTGAGTTGTATGAGTTCCTTGTGTATTTTGGATATTAACCCTTTATTGGATATATCGTTTTCACATACCTTCTCCCATTCAGTAATCTGCCTTTTTATTTTGTTGACAGTTTCCTTCGCTGTGCAAAAACTTTTTCATTTGATGTAATCCCATTTGTTTATTTTTGCTTTTGTTTCCATTGCCTGACGAGGCATATCCCAAAAAAAATATTTCTAAGACTGATGTCAAAGAGTGTACTGCCTATGTTTTCTTCTAGAAATTTTATGGTTTCAGGTCTCATATTTGTCTTAATCCATTTTGAGTTTATTTCTTATACGATGTAAGAAATTAGTCCAGTTTGATTGTTTTGCATGTAGCTATCCAGTTTTCCCAACATCATTTATTGAAGAGGCTGTCTTTTCCCCATTGTATATTCTTAACTCCTTTGTTGAATATTAATTTACCATATAAGAGTGGGATTATTTATGGAATCTCTATTTGATTCCATTGATCTAGGTGTCTGTTTGTCTGTTTCTATGCCAGTACCATACTGTTTTGGTTGCTGTAACTTTGTAGTGTAGTCTGAAGTCTGTGAGGGTGATAGTTCCAGTTTTGTTCTTTTTTCTCAATATTGCTTTGGCTATTTGGGGTCTTTTGTGTTTGGTACAAATTTTTAAATTATTTGCTCTTGTCCTGTGAAAACTGCCCTTGTTATTTTGATAGGTGATGCATTGAATCTGTAGATTTCCTTGGGTAGTATGGTCATTTTAACAATATTAATTATGTCAATCCATGAGCACAATGTATCTTTTTATTTGTTGGTGTAGTCTTCAATTTCTTTCATTATTGAATTATAGTTTTCCAAGTACAGGGCTTTTACCTCCTTGGTTAGATGTATTCCTAAGTATTTTATTCTTTTAGAAACAATTGTAAATAGGATTGTTTTCTTAATTTCTCTTCCTGATAGTTCATTGATACTGTATAGAAATGCAACAGATTTCTGTATATTAATTTTGTGTTCTGCAACTTTACTGAATTCATTTATTAGTGCTAATAGCTTTTTGGTGGCATCTTTAGAATTTTTTGTGTGTAGTACCATGTCATCTGCAATGTGACAGTTTTATTTCTTCCTTTCTGGTTTGGATTTTTAAAACTTATTTTTCTTACCTAATTCCTGTGGCTAGTACTTCCAATATTATGTTGAATAAGAGTAGCAAGAGTGGGCATCCTTGTCTTGTTCCTGATCTTAGAAAAAATGCTTTCAGTTTTTCACCATTGAGTATGATGTTAACCATGGGTTTGTCACACATGGTCTTTATTACATTGAGGTATGTTCCCTCTATACCCACTTTGTTGAGTGTTTTTATCATAAATGGATGTTGAATTTTGTCAAAGCTTTTTCTGCATCTATTGAGATGATCATATGATTTTTATTCTTCAATTTGTTTATGTGGTGTATCACATTGATTGATTTGCAGATATTGACCATATCTGCATCCCTGGGATAAATCCCACTTGATCATGGTATATGATCTTTTTAATGTACTGTTGGATTTGGTTTGCTAATATTTTGTTGAGGATTTTTGTATCTATGTTCATCAGTGATATTGGGCTGTAATATTCTGTTCTTATGTTATCTTTGTCTGGTTTTGGTATCAAAGTGATGCCAGCCTCATGAAATGAGTTCAGAAATTTCCTTCCTATTCAATTTTTTGGAATATTTTGAGAAGGATGGGTATTAATTCTTCTTTAAATGTTTGGTAGAATTCACCTGTGAAGCCACCTGGTCTTGGACTTTTGTTTGTTAGGATATCTTATAGTGTTTAAAAAATTTTTTTTATAATAACTTGCTGCTGATGTATAGGAACAAAATTAATTTTATAGTTATTATTGTATCTAACAACCTTGCTAAACTCTCTTATTAATACTTTATCCATAGATTCTTTTTTGTTTTCTATGTAGATAATTAAATAATCTGTAACTAATGACAGTATTATCTTCCTTTTGAACCTTATAACTTTTATTTCTTTTTCTTGTCTTACTGCACTGCCTGACACCTCCAATATAATGCTGAACAGAAGTGGTAACAGCATACATATTTCTATTTTTCCTAGCTGGAAAAAAGAAATGTTTAAAATGTTTCACCATTAAGTTTAATGTTTATTGTGGATTCTTGTAGACACTCTTAATTAGGTTAAGAAATTTGACTTCTATTCCTAGTTTTCTAAGAGTTTTTAATATGAATAGGTATAGAATTTTGACAAAAACCTTTTTGGCATCTATTTATTGACAGTCTATTCTGGGATAGGCACTGATCATGTTTTCCACTCCTATAATCTGTTAATATTGTAAACAACATTAATAGTTTTTTTTTAATGTTAAACCATCCTTATATTTTTCATATTAGCATAGATGCTCACACCTCTGGGTTCATTGAAAGTTCACACGTGTTGCCAATGTCTAGTATAGCTGCTGGCACAACATAGGTTTTCAATAAGTATGGGCTAATTAAATTAATGATGATAACCATAATGTTTTACTAATATTACTTACTGTCTTTTTAATACCCCTACCGATTCTTGTCACCAAATTCTTGTGATTCTATTTCTTAAATTTCTCTTTAATATGTCTCTTCTTTTAGATCCCACTGTCACTACTCTTGTTCAAAATATCATCACCTCTCACCTGGACACCCTGCACTATTCTAAGTGAACTGGTCTGCTTGCCTCCACTTTTGGTTCCCTACAATCCTTTTAACACAGTGCTACCTGGACAACCTTTCCAAAATGCATATATAATCACATCATTCCTCTGTTTGAAATATTCTAATGTCTTTCTAATCTCTACCCCTACCCTTCTGCAATCTGTGCTCTAATCATTCAAAATTATTTGCAGTTAATTGAAGGTGCCATGTTCTCTGTTGCCTGTGCATTTGCACATGCCACTCCTACTTTCTTTCTTTTTTTTTTTTTTTTTTTTGCGGTACACGGGCCTCTCACTGTTGTGGCCTCTCCCATTGCGGAGCACAGGCTCCGGACGCGCAGGCTCAGTGGCCATGGCTCACAGGCCCAGCCGCTCCGCGGCATGTGGGATCCTCCCGGACCGGGACATGAACCCGCGTCCCCTGCATCGGCAGGCGGACTCTCAACCACCGCACCACCAGGGAAGCCCCACTCCTACTTTCTTGAATGTCATTCCTTGCCTGGATATCTCCTACATTAAGATGTTTCTTAGATATTACCTCTCCTCAAAGTCTTCCCTGTCATCCTCAGTCCAGGTTAAAGTATATTCTCTATACTTCTATAACATTGCTTAGCATTGTCATTGCAGACAGAACTGTCTGCCTAATAGATGAACTTTTTGAGAGCAGAGACTCTTTGTCATCTCAGTGTTTCTGAATGATATTTTCTTAAGTCTTTAGTTTTGTGTGTTTTAAAATAATATGTCTGTCCTTCTCAGCAAAACTTCAGTTCTAGGTTTTCTCCAAATCTTGCACCCTACAACAATTCTTCAGTGGCAACACAAAATCATTTAAAAATTGCCACTCTCCATTGACATATATACACTACCAAATGTAAAATAGCTAGTGGGAAGCAGCCGCATAGCACAGGGAAATCAGCTCAGTGCTTTGTGGCCACCTAGAGGGGTGGGATAGGGAGGGTGGGATGGAGGCACAAGAGGGAGGGAATGTGGGGATATATGTATATGTATAGCTGATTCACTTTGTTATACAGCAGAAACTAACATTGTAAAGCAATTATACTCCAATAAAGATGTTAAAAAAAGAATTACAACTCTCTGAAACAAGCTACTCAAAATCAGAGTATATATCCTTTCTTGGAATGAGAAAGAGAAAATGTCTACAAACTGAGAGAACAAACCCAAATTAGTATCTCAGTAAATGACAGAGTAAAAGATGCTACTTTACGGGCAATAGACGGCTACTACTAGAAAAAGCCTTGAGAGTTTCTTGGTTTTGTCTTCTTTCTTTGCCTAAAGCAGGTCAAAATTCTCCATTGTTTTCTCTAAAGTACAAAACACACTTGTTATTAATTTTAAAAAATTGTACATTGGGAATTAAGTTCAAAATTGAGTAAGTGCTTATAACAAAATAAAGAAACTTTTGCTAAATTAAAATAATAGGAGTAGAAATAAAGTTCAGGCTATATAAGGGTTGGTTATAGAAACACCTAACATAACAATTTTTAATCAGGAAATCAGAATTGTAGAGCTAAAAAGATCTCCTTTTTAGATAAAGAATCATCTCAGCATTGGTATGGTGGCAAAAAAAAATATTGTGTATACACTTGTAATTTGTAAAAATACAGGATTCAAACTCCCACTCATTTTGCCAGCAAGGAAATGTCTACTTATTCTGCTTCCTGAAGCTGCCATATAATTTAGATTGGTAGGCTTTCAGGAGAAGATAGCTCTTAAAATTGATCATCAGCGAAAGTACTTCCAAATTCCAATTGAAACTTTCAGCATGGACCCAAGTTGAATTGGGTCAGTGAGCTGAGGGCAGTATGTCACAAATGCTGTTCTCACTCTATTTGAACATGCTGAGAGAGAGCTATGATATGCCTGCTGAAATGGAGGTTTCAATTTCTGGACAATCTCAATGTGATAGCAAGAGAAAGGTCAGAGAAAATGTCTAACAATTAAATAAACGAGGTCAATAGGAAAAACACAACAAGCAAAGCAATCTTCTCTTTATAATGAAAAATGTGTGTTTTTAAAGCCAAGTTTAACTTTTATTAATTAGATTTTATAAAAATAAGACTAATAATTAGCTATTACTTAACACTTACATAGCACATACACAGTAACAGATATTTTTTAGATGCTTCATATACATTAATTCAAATCAATGAAGTAGACACTATTATTATCCTCATTTTTATAGATGAGGAAACTGAGAAATATACAGATTAAATAACTTGCCCAGTATCAATACAACTAAGTGACAAAGCCACAGTTTGAACTCAGGCAATCTGGTTCCAAAGCCAGGACAATTAAAACATGTGTGGATCTGGTACTTTGGATTGGGGGGATAATTTGAATTTTATAAAAGCAACAGATAAATCTAAATGCAGAGTACCCACACTCCCTGCCCCCTTTCCTCTACCACCCTGGTATTGTTCCTTTCATTTGGTGGTAGTTCAGGGGATTAAACTAAAAAGAGAGAGTCGTAGTCAAATGCTTGATTTTGATGCAAATCTCTTTCACTTATTTAAACGCAACATACTGGACAATTTTAGTAGCTCAGTTTCTGTAGAATTTTTTACCCATCAACTTTAGATTAGAAAAGCCATGATAGCTATCTATAACCTCACTGTGGGAGAGTTTTCTTATTTGACCTCCATTAAAAGAAAGTAACATATTTCATATTTAGAATTTTCCAGTCTAATAATGTAGGCTGCTAAGAAAGAGGTTTATGGGTACAGTTTTCACTAGCATAGTGTAGTGCAGAGTATACTACACCATCAAATAAATGAATGCCCAGTCTAATATTTCAACAAAATTAAATGAGTTCCATCTTAAGTGGGCCATGTTGTCCATGAAAACTGGTCCCTAACAATAAAACTTGATCAATCATGCCCAGGTTACTTGCTAAGGAGGTTGGATTATATCTAGGAATTGAGAGACAGATCACATCCCTCTTTACCTAATGCAAGAGATATGGCACTGTTCAATTCTTAAAAAGATACTGGGAAGTGAGCAAAAGAATTAAAAGTGAGCTAAGTGACACTAATTAAGCTTAATTGGTGGTGTCAAGCATATGAAGATCATATTTTCCAAAGGCTCTAAACTTTAACCTGATATAATATGGTAATAGAATGCAACCAGTGGTACCTGTGTATCCTTGAAAGTGTATAATCTCACTATGCAACTCAAACTATTTCTTCTGCCTGATTTAATTATACAGCATGGTTGACAACACTCAGTGCAAACAATCATTTCTAATGTCTTCTGAAGAGAATACCTGAGTCCAGGTACCTAAATGCTGACAGAACAGTGATAAATGGACAAATCACCTTCTTCTGACATGAATAGCAGCACTGGTTCAAGAGTGTGAAGTGTTGTTTAGCAGAGGAAACAGTGAGTGTTAATGATATGCCGTAAATATGTGTTGGAAAAAAATACTGAGGCCAGGTGCAAACAATTTTCTGTGTGGAAAATCAAATATAGCTGTAATGATAAGTGATAGAACGGCAGATGTTTCCCAGAACAAGTACCACTTCCATCACTAATGCTCTCCTTGTTTTTTAAGCTACTTTCATTGACCCACAGAAACTTTGTTTCGTTTGGGGTTTAATAAAAACAGAGGTAATTAAAGTGTAATACAAAATGGCATTTTATTGAAATATGTTTTATTTCTATACATGATTTGCTAGCAGAGGGAAAACTGCTTTATTCTTTAATTAGGTCCAAATGCTAATGTCGTTATATTCTTGATTGATAAAGGTTTGAGCTTTCCTGTTTCTGACCAAGTGATGAATAAAGTTATGTTATTCTTATACTACAATAGTTACGACTATGAAATACATATTTTAGGTTTTAAAAAATGTATTCACTTATATTTGAAATGAACTGACATTATTATGAGAATGAATGCCATTGAGTCTCATATATTATTCTATTACTAGGAACCTGCAAAAGATTTAAGCTCACAGACAAAAATGTCCTTATTTACAGACCACTGGATCTATAATAAGGGATGGAGAACTAAGGGAAATGGAGGAAGGCACATGGATATATAAATGTATAACTGCTGATGACATGATACTATACAAGGAGAATCCTAAAGATGCCACCAGCAAACTACTAGAGCTAATCAATGAATTTGGTAAACTTGCAGGATACAAAATTAATGCACAGATATCACTTGCATTCCTATACACTAACAATGAAAGATCAGAAAGAGAAATCAAGGAAAGAATCCCATTTACCAGCACATCAAAAGACTAGGACTTCCCTGGTAGCACAGTGGTTGAGAGTCAGCCTGCCAATGCAGGGGACACAGGTTCATGCCCTGGTCCGGGAGGATCCCACATGTTGTGGAGCGGCTGGGCCTGTGAGCCATGGCCGCTGAGCCTGTGCGTCCAGAGCCTGTGCACCACAACGGGAGAGGCCACAACAGTGAGAGGCCCGTGTACCGCAAAAAAAAAAAAAAAAAAAAAAAGACTAAATTACCTAGGAATAAACCTACCTACAGAGGCAAAATAACTCTACTCAGAAAATTGTAAGATACTGATGAAAGAAATCAAAGATGGCACAAACAGATGGAAAGATATACCATGTTCATGGACTGGAAGAATCAATATTTTGAAAATGACTATACTACCCAAAGCAATCTACACATTCAATGTAATCCCTATGAAATTACCAATAGCACTGTAGAAGAAAATATATCACAATTTGTATGGAAACACAAAAGACCCAGAATAGCCAAAGTAATCTTGAGAAAGAAAAACGGAGCTGGAGGAATCAGGCTCCTGGACTTCAGACTATACTACAAAGCTACAGTCATCAAGACAGTATGGTACTGGCAGAAAAACAGAAATATAGATCAATGGAACAGGATAGAAAGCCCAGAGATAAACCCACACACATATGGTCACCTTATCTTTGATAAAGGAGGCAAGAATATACAATGGAGAAAAGATAGCCTCTTCAATAAGTGGTGCTGGGAAAACTGCACAGCCACATGTAAAGGAATGAAATTAGAACACTCCCTAACACCATACACAAAAATAAGCTCAAAATGGATTAAAGACCTAAATGTAAGGGCAGAAACTATCAAACTCTTAGAGGAAAACATAGGCAGAACACTCTATGACGTAAATCCCAGCAAGATCCTTTTTGATTCACCTCCTAGACAAATGGAAATAAAAACAAAAATAAGCAAATGGGACCTAATGAAACTTAAAAGCTTTTGCACAGCAAAGGAGACCATAAACAAGACAAAAAGACAACCTTCAGAATGGGAGAAAATATTTGCAAATGAAGCAACTAACAAAGGATTAATCTCCAAAATATACAAGCAGCTCATGCAGCTCACTATCAAAAAAACAAACAACCCAATCCAAAAATGGGCAGAAGACCTAAATAGACATTTCTCCAAAGAAGATATACAGATTACCAACAAACACATGAAAGATTGCTCAACATCATTAATCATTAGAGAAATGCAAACCAAAACTGCAATGAGATATCATCTCACACTGGTCAGAATGGCCATCATCAAAAAATCTAGAAATTATAAGGGCTGGAGAGGGTGTGGAGGAAAGGGATCCCTCTTGCACTGTTGGTGGGAATGTAAATTGATACAGGCACTGTGGAGAACAGTATGGAGGTTCCTTGAAAAACTGAAAATAGAACTACCATATGACCCAGCAATCCCACTATTGGGCATATACCCAGAGAAAACTATAATTCAAAAAGAGTCGTGTACCACAGTGTTCATTGCAGCTCTATTTACAAAAGCCAGGACATGGAAGCAACCTAAGTGTCCATCGACAGATGAATGGTTAAAGGAAGATGTAGCATATATATACAATGGAATATTACTCAACTATAAAAAGAAACGAAATTGAGTTATTTGTAGTGAGGTGGATGGACCTAGAGGCTGTCGTACAGAGTGAAGTAAGTCATAAAGAGAAAAGCAAATACCGTATGCTAACACATATATATGGAATCAAAAAAAAACGGTTTTGAAGAACCTAGGGGTAGGACAGGAATAAAGATGCAGATGTAGGGAATGGACTTGAGGACACGGGGAGTGAGAAAGGTAAGCTGGGACAAAATGAGAGAGTGGCATGGACATATATACACTACCAATTGTAAAATAGATAGCTAGTGGGAAGCAGCCACATAGCACAGGGAGATCAGTTTGGTGCTTTGTAACCACCTAGAGGGGTGTGATAGGGAGGGTGGGAGGGAGATGCAAGAGGGAGGAGATATGGGTATATATGTATATATATAGCTGATTCACTTTGTTATACAGCAGAAACAACACACCATTGTAAAGCAATTATACTCCAATAAAGATGTTAAAAAAAAAGAGTAGTGTTTGAGCTAAACTGGGGAATTAGAATCTTTCATATATCATCTATGGACATTACTTGGTAGTGCTTATTTTTAATTAAAATTATATCTTGATAAATCTGTATTAAGATCTGAGAAACAAAATATCGGTATGTCTTTTTAATATGGAAGCTATTCCCAGAACTGCTGACAAAGGGGGAATGGCTATGTATGTGTGTCTGTGTGTGACCAGAAGCAGGGGACTGATGGCATAAGTGGAGAAATGTTACTCAGTGGCAAGGTTTGTTTTGACAATTTCAGTTTCAAGTGAAGGATAACTCAACTCAAACTAGTTTTATATTTTTTTATAAGTAGCTTTCTTTTTCTAAAAAAAAAAAAAATTATTTGGCTGTGCCAGGTCTTTGTTACACCATGCAGGCTCTTTTAGTTGTGGCATGCAGGATCTAGTTCCCTGACCAGGGCCCCCTGCATTGGGAGCACCACCAGGAAAGTTCCTCAAACTAAACAAGAGAGAAATCTACTGTTTTGTACCAACCGAAAGTCCAGAGCTTCAGGTATATCTGGTTCCAGACACTCAAAGGGTGGTTTTCACTTTCCCTCTTTGATTTCCTCTGTGTGTGTGCTATCTTTTGGAAAATCTTCTCCCATGGTAGTAACAAGTATAGGTTTCCACCATCTTTATATCTCTTAATTGCAGAGATAGAATTTCTTACTCAAGTTCCAGCAAGAATTCTAGAAATTTCCCTCAGTGACTATCTAAGATCACTTGCCCATTCCTGAATTAAACATTTTGGCCAATGGAACATTTTGGCCAACCACTCCTGTGGTCAGTGAGTGGAGTCATCCCAACAGAAAAGAAAGAGGAGGAATGGGGTAGGAGAAAGTCATGTTGAGCAGACAAAACTGTAGATAACACAATACACCATCAGTAATACCCTCAAACTGATGATGTGATAAGGGCACATATGATATGATATGAGTGTAACAAAAAACAAAGTAAAATACTTCAGTCTCAGTTACCTGGATGTAAAAGTATAGGCAGAATACATGCCCATTTTTCTTCAGATAAGAGCCTTCGTTTTTAATTAGTATTTATCCAGTACAGTCCTTGGACCAATTTCACCAGAATTATTTGGGAATCTTGTTAAAAATATAGTTTCCTGGGTTCTACCCTAAACGTGCCAAATCAGAATCTACAAATAAATTCTTGTTGGCCAGGAATCTATATTTTTAGCAGGTGCCCTGGGTGATTCTTATGCACACTAAAGGTCCAGAACCATGGCTCTATTTTATTAAGACACATTGAATTGTAATACTGGGAGAAGTTATTGTGTTTGGGCTTGTAATTAAGGCTGTAAACCTAGTCAAGCCCATTGTTGGTGCTCAACAAGTATTTGATGCACTGAATAACTGTATCTTACTAGTTCAGACTAGTTCATACTAGTCCAGACTAATTAGGTAGAAGCCATAAGAACTAATGAAAATTCAAAACCACATGTTATTTTTATTTTTATTATTTATTTATTTATTTATTGCAGTACCTCTCACTGTTGTGGCCTCTGCCGTTGCGGAGCAACAGGCTCCGGACGCACAGGCTCAGCGTCCATGGCTCACGGGCCTAGCCGCTCCATGGCATGTGGGATCTTCCCGGACCAGGGCACGAACCCGTATTCCCTGCATCGGCAGGTGGACTCTCAACCACTGTGCCATCAGGGAAGCACAATTTCCTTGCTTTTTAAATGAAGTTTTGCCATTTCTCTATCAGCCATAAACAACACATGTTATTTTTAAAAAGAAACATGGGAGCTTCTGGCTATGATGTAGTGATGAAGACAATAAAAATCCTCTGCCACAAAACAATTGTAAAATTCAACAATATTGTTAAAAAAAAAAAACAATCACCATTTCGGAGCTCTGGCACTTGAACAGAAGCAAGTAAAAAAATCAAGAAACATTTATTCATGAAAAACTGAATTTCAAGTACGAACAATGAGAGTCTATGGTATTCTTTTCTGGGACTGCTCCCATCCTACCTCCATATCAGTAGGTGAGCTTGTTCTACCACAGTGGAGCTGGCAGTGAAAAATCAATGGCTTCACTGGTAGAAGGGGTTAACTTGGTTTGGAATAGATGATGAAAAACCTATGCTCAATTCCACTTATACCAAGTATGCAGAGTAGTCACATTCATAGAAACAGAAAATAGAATGGTAGTTGCCAAGGGCTCGGGGGGAAGGTAGTCATTGTTTAATGGGTGTAGTTTCAGTTTTGTAAGATGAAAAGAGTTCTGTATTTGGTTGCACAGCAATGTGAAGATACATTACACTACTGAAGTGAACACTTAAAAATGGATAAGATGGTAAATTTTATGTTATATATTCACAACAATTAAAAATAAACAATATAGAATGATAAAAAAATTTAAATATGCTAATACCATCTATAAGGAGAAAAATAATGTTAAGTGTTTTGTTGTACACTTCCAGAAAGTGGAATATGCATATTCCATATTCCATTTCTATGCATATGTGTATGAATAGTCAAACACATGTCCACTTTATTTAAATTTTAAAACAAAAATGGGTGTTAAACATAGTGTTTTATAAATTTTTTCAGTTTATGTATATAAATTTTTGCAGTTCACATATCACAGACAACTTTCCATGACAACAAATCTACATCCTCATTTTTAGCAAAGGCATAGTTCTCTGTAATTGATTAAAATAATTCCCTGTTGATAATGGGCTAGCAATTATTTATTTTTACTGGCATATGTTGTGACAACCACTCCTGTATAAGATCATTTTTGTAAACTCAAGATACAATTTTTAAGTAGAATTATTGAATCAAAAGGTATTAATCAATTATAAAAAATAAAACATGGACTTGAAAGAAAGAAAAAAAAACAACCTGTGTCCAATGGCATTGTCAGTAAAAGTAGCAAATTTGGTAGAAAATGAGCAAGGAAAGCCAGGAACAATGCTAAACTCACGGGGAAGCCCTGGTTGGAGTCAGTGGCAGACTAGCCAACAAGTTGAGATTCAAGAGGGAAATTCTGGTTATGAGAGAGGCATAGAGGAACTATCCATGGCTGTCCAGGAGGCTGAATGAATGCAGAGGGAGACCTGAGAGGACCTGGTGAAAATTAATAGCTGGGGAGTAATTGGAAATGGCCTGAATTTGTACACACACTTAAAACCACACACAAATCCATCAGCAGTGGGTGGATGCCTTACTGACACAAGTTGTTTGAGCACAACTTCTAACCAATTGTTAACTGACCATTAAAATATGAAAACAGAGAGGTGACTCCTAGGAAGCCAAACTCAAAAGGAAAAACAGAATTAAAAAAAAAAAGAAAAAAGAAAAAGGCAGAGCCATCAAAGACCAGAAAGTAGAAAGTAGGGGGAGACAGATTCCACAGATTAAGCCCAGGAAGGCTACAAATAAATGAAACAAACAAAACGAGCAACACCCTCAGGGGAAAAACAAGAATCTAGAGCTCCTACAATATATTATATAAAATGTCCAGTTTTCGAAAATAAAATGACAAGACATGAAGCAGGAAAGAGTGACCCAAACTCAGGAAAAAAGTAGTCAGTAGGAACTGCCTGAGTGAGCACAGGTGTTGGATTTAGCAGACAAGGACTTCAAAGCAGCTGATAAATATGTTCAAAGAATTAAAGGCAGCACTGTTTATGAATAAAGGGAAAATATAATGACAATGATACAAAAAAGAGCAAGTCTCAGGGAATTCCCTGATGGTCCAGTGGTTAGGACTCCGTGCTTCCCCTGTAAGGGGCATGGGTTTGATCCCTGGTCAGGGAACTAAGATCCCACAAGCCGCACGGCATGGCCAATAAATAAATAAATAAAAATAAAATGTAACTTGTAACTTAGTGAATGGCCAATTGTTAAAAAGGTTTTGTTGTTGTTGTTTTAAGATCAATCTCAATTAAAAAAAAAAACTTTAGGGCTTTCCTGGTGGCGCAGTGGTTAAGAATCCGCCTGCCGGTTCAGGGGATGCAGGTTCGAGCCTTGGTCTGGGAGGATCCCACATGCCATGGAGCAGCTGTGCCCGTGTGCCACAACTGCTGAGCCTGCACTGTAGTAGAACCTGTGAGCCACAACTGCCAAAGCCCGTGTGCCGCGACTGCTGAGGCCTGCGTGCCTAGCTGTGGAGAGGCCGCCACAGTGAGAGGCCTGTGCACCACAATGAAGAGTAGCCCTTGCTCTGAGCAGCTGGAGAAAACCAGTGTACAGCAGCGAAGATCCAATGCAGCCAAAAATTAAATAAATGAATAAATAAATTAATTTAAAAAGATAAACTTTAGAAAGAACCAAATATAAAGTACAGTTGCAATTAGAATAATTGATATGAAAAATTTACTATATTCAACATTATATTTGAAATTGCAGAGAAGAGTCATCCAGTCTAAAAAACAGAGAAAAAAGATTGAAGAAAAATGAACAGACCCTTAGTGACCTGTGGGACAACTTAAGCTTACCAACTTACATGTAATAGGAATCTAAGAAGAGGAGAGAGAGAAGAGCAGAAAAAATATTTGAAGACATAGTACTGAAAGACTATCAAAGTTTGGTGAAAAACATTAATTGGGGGGTCAATGAAGCTCAGTCCCAAGTAGGATAAATGCAAAGGGATCCACATGTAGCCACATCATAGTCAAACTTTTGAGAGCCAAAAACTGAAAATCTTGAAAGGAGCAAGAGATAAATGACTCCTCATATACAGAGGAACTACAATAATTTACCCTATGGTTAGCATTATACTTAATGATGAAAAACTGAATGCTTCCCCCTTAAGATCAGGAACAAGGCAAGTATGTATGTTCTCACTACTTCTACTCAATATTTACTGGATGTTCTAGCCAGAGCCATAAGGACAGAAAATGAAGTAACAGGCATCTAAATTTGAAAAGAAATGAAAACTCTATTTGTAGATGGCATGATCTTTTATGTAGTCTACAAAAACATTAGAACTAATAAGCATATACAGAATGATCATAGGATACAAGATACGAAATTCAATTGTGTTTCTATACATAAACAATTAACATTTTGAAAATGAAATTAAAAATACATTTTTATTCCTTATAACATCAAAAAGAATAAAATAGAAATAACTAACAAAAGAAGTATATGACTTATATACACTAAAAACTACAAAATACTGCAAAGAAAACTTAAAGACTTAAATTCCTCACATTGATCTATATATTCAACACAATTCCTACAAAAATCCTAGCAGACTTTTTTTTTTAAAGAAACTGATGGCCTGATCCAAAAATTTATGTGGGAACACAAAATACTAAGACCCAGAATAGCCAAGCAATTTAGGAAAGAAGAGTTGGAGGGCTTAAGCTACACAACTTCAACTTACTATAAACCTACTGTAATGAAGACAGTGTGGCACTGGCCTAAAGATAAATATAGAGATTAATGGAACAAAATAGAGTCCAGAAATAAACCCTTAACTTCATGGTCAATTGATTTTTTTCAAAGGTTGAAAGGCAATTAAATGAGGAAAAGATAATTTTTTCAGCCAATGATTCTGGATATCCACATCCAAAAAAATTTTTCTAAACTTCTACCTTTACCTCACACCATACAAAATATTAACTTTAAATGGATCATAGACTTAAATGTATTGTAGGTAAAAATTGTTAAAAATTTGAAGAAAATATTGGGACAAATTTTAATGCTGTATATTGGGTTGGCCAAAAAGTTCGTTTGTGTTTACGGAAAAACCCAACGAACTTCTTGGCCAACCCAATATTATATTTCAATAAGGCTGTTAGAAAAATGCCATTTTATGATTGTTTCGGTTTCTATGACTACATAGCAAATTATCCCCAAACTTAGTTTGTGCAGCTTGTTATGCTCATGGATTCTATGTATCAGTGCATACAGCATACAGAGGAGATGGTTTGTTTCTGCTCCACAGTTCCTAGAACTTCAGCTGAAATACTAGAAGTCTGAAGACTGGAATCATTGCAAGGCTTGTTTACTCTCATGTCTGATGGTTAATGCTGACTGTCAGCCAATACCTTAACTGGGACTGAATAAGCACATGTGGTCTCTGCTTTAGTATGGGACTCCTTACAACATGGTATGTTTGTCTGATGTTTTTCTCATGGTTAGACTGGGTTTATGGTTTTGGGGAAGATGATCACAGAGGTGAAGTGACAGTCTCACCACATCATATCAAAGGTATAAGCTTATCTATCACTTGTTAGTGATGATGTTACCCTTGATAATCTGGCCAAGGTAGTGTTTGCCAGATTTCTCCACTGTAAAGTTACTTTCTCACTTCTCCCTTTTTTAATACTCTACTTTTTGGAAGCAAGTCACAACCTCCTTAAGGAATGAAGAGTTATGCTTCATCTCCTCGAAGGCAGTATACAGGTCATTTAGAATTCTTATACAAAAGAAATTTTTCTATTCTTCACTTATTTACCTATTCAATCATTTATTTATATCCGTGAGGAGTCATAGATATTTATTTGTAGTTTGGGTTTATAATCCAATACTACTTTCTTTTATTGTTCATATTTTTCCAGCTTTGGCGGTTGGGAGCTCTTTAAGTTGGCCCCATTGTCCCCTTTATATATCTCCCATCATTGTGACAGTGTGTGTGTGTGTGTGTGTGTGTGTGTGTGTGTGTGTGTTGACCATTTCCTTATTTTATGGCATTACAAAAATGCTCCAGACTCATCTTGTATATTCCCTACTCCAGCCTAAGAATCAGTCATTTTTTCAAAGAGCTCTGATTCTTTTTATCAAAGAATGATATTAGGTATCAATTTCTGGACACTAAATGTGTTCACTGGGGTGTCATTGCTTCTAGGCACTCTCAGTTATCAGAGCAAGAAAATATATGTGTATATACTAGCCCAGTTATGTATACATATCTATACATATGTCTAAATGCATCCATATGTATCTATTCAGCAAAGCATGAGCTCATACTAAGATTTCCAATTCTAATCCAATAACACATGGGTCACTCTAGGCTTCTACTCTTGCTTGCTTTTAAACCCCCTTTTCAACAGTGAGAAACCCAACTCTCACTATTTATCATTCATTTACTTATTTGTTCAATCACAGTGTACATCTACAGCAGTTTCAGAATTGTTATCTGTTTGCTTTTTTACAGTATACTTCCATTTTCAGCTCAGCAGTGTAACTATATCCACAGGTTCCAAGGTACAATGAAATAGATTCACTTAGGAATCAGCATTTTATTATTATTGTTATTTTTTTACCATACCGTGAAGCATGCAGGATCTTAGTTTCCCGATCAGGGGTCGAACCCATGCCCCTGCAGTGGAAGCACGAAGTCCTAATGACTGGACCACCAGGGAATTCCCAGAATCAGCATTTTAAATATTTTAGCTTTTGTACCACATAGCATCAAGGCCAAAGATCAACGATTGCTAAAGAGAAAAGAAGAAACATAATTTTAAAAATAATTTCTTTTCTCTTTTTATAATTTTCTTTTTTACCGTGGTAAAAATATATACAATATATACCATTTTAACCATTTTTAGTGTATAATTCAGTGGCACTAAGTACATTCACGATATTATAAAACCTTCACTACTATCCATTTCCAGAACTTTTTCATCAGCTCTTATTGAAACTCTGTACCCATTAAACAATAAGTCCTCACTTCCTTTCCCCCATCCTCTGATAACCTCTCTTCTACTTTATGTCTCTATGAATTTGCCCATTCTATGTAACTCCTATAAGTGGAATCATAAAATAATTGTCTTTTTGTGTCTGGCTTGTTTCACTTAGCATAATGTTTTCAAGGTTCATCCATGTTGCACCATATGTGAGAACATCTTTCCATTTTAACGCTGAATAATATTTCATTTATATATATATATATATATATATATATATAAACCACATTTTATTTATCCATTCATCTGTTGATGGACATTTTGTTGTTTCAGCCTTTTGTCTATTGTGAACAATGCTGCTAGGAACATGGGTGTACATGTGTCTGAGTCTCTGCTTTCAATTCTTTGGATTTATACCTAGAAGTGGAATTGATGGGTCATATGGTAATTCTATGTTTACCTTTTTTGGAAGACACAAAACTGTTTATCACAGTGGCTGTACAATTTTACGTTTTCAACAGCAATGCACAAGGGCTCTAATTTCTCCACATCTTCACCAACACTGGTTATTTTCCTTTTTTCTTGAATAATACCTATCCAAATGGGTATTGTCTTAGTCCAGTCAGGCTGCTATAACCAAATACCATAGGTGTGACATAGGCAAGATGGCTGGACAAGATGTCCCTTGCAAGTATTCCCCCTCAACAACAAAACTTGGCATCCACCCATGAACAAAAGTGCCTTTAAGGGAGCTGTGGGATCTAGTACCATACACAAGGAGGCTGAAAGGATTCCTGCTTACCCGTGAATTAGGTAATAGGTATGCAGACCTTGGTGCCAGTTGTGGACCTAAAGTGGTCCACGAACCAGCTCCAGCCCCTCTTAGCCATGGTCTAGGAGCCTCTGGAGAACACTGATTTAGACAATAACCCACAGATGAGAGAGTCTTTGTGAAAATGTAAGAGTCCAGTGGAGAAGTTCTAGCACACCACAGGAGTAAAAACAAATCCAAGATTTGATACTTTGACACATTGGAGAGGGTAAAAGGAATATTATGACTTTACTTGCCTCACCTCTTCCCCAAAGTGGCACAGCTCACTTAAAGAGAGCCCTTCTTGGCTTGTAATTTCTCCCACAGGAGTAAGTAGGAGCATGGGAATGAGCACCTGGCTACTCCAGCTGTGTGGGCTGTTGCCAAAGAGGCTCATCTCTCTCTTACCCTTCCAGAGTACTGAGTCATGAGCTGCATGACTTGGGGGCAGTGAAAAGCTGGGAGAATAGAAGCTAGGGCTCTGAATGAAACATATCAAAGGGATACAGATCCTACTAACCACATCACAGACTCCACTGGGAGCTTCCCAAGAGCCACTGGGGATACATCACCTGCAAATCCCCCCAACTGGTCTACAGGCAATCCCAAGACCCTGTGAGCCTCACTCTCACACACCCTGCAACCCATGGCCAGACCCCTGTGTGCACTCTTGATGGAAATAAGAGTGAGCTGTTATAGATGGCAAATACTGCACATTCAGAGAGCAGTCCAGAATCTGGGGGACAGATAGAGGTCACAAACTTGAGCATTTAACACCAACCTTGGGAGAGCAAAAGAGAGGCTGTAAGTGCTAGGCCTGGCTTTGCAAGATCAAGAGAAGGCACACAGCTTAAGAATTCTGCCACAAGGGGGAGCAAAGAGTGTGGAGAAAGCCTATCCAGAGAAGGTCTGAGAAAGCCTGAGAATCCCTAGCAGGACTGATGAAAAGTATGTCTCTCTTGAAGTCAGTCACTAAAGGCTTCAAATGAGAAGATAGCAAGGTAAGACTTCAAAGAACATGAAAAATCAAGAAAATATGACACCACCAAAGAAACACAATAAATTTCCAGTAACTGACTCCAAAGACATGAAGTATTTAAAAATAGCTATAGGGCTTCCCTGGTGGCGCAGTGGTTGAGAGTCCACCTGCTGATGCAGGGGACATGGGTTCGTGCCCCGGTCTGGGAAGATCCCACATGCCGCGGAGCGGCTGGGCCCGTGAGCTATGGCCGCCGAGCCTGTGCGTCCGGAGCCTGTACTCCGCAACGGGAGAGGCCACAACAGTGAGAGGCCAGCGTACCACAAAAAAATAAAATAAAATAAAATAAAAATAGCTATAGCTACAATAATTAGTTAATGGATACAATATACAAAAAGTATAGACTGTAACATCAAAAACATAAAAGGGGGGAGAAGGGTAGAGTTTTTGTATGCAACTGAAATTATTTTTTCTTGGCCGCAACATGCAACTTACAGGATCTTAGTCCCCCAACCAGAGACTGAACCCAGGTCCCCTACAGTGGAAGTATGGAGTCCTAACCATGGGGCCACCAGGGAATTCCCAAAATTAAGTTTTTATCAGGAAAAATTAGACTGTTATATCTAAAAGATGCTTTACACGAGCCTTATGGTAACCACAAAGCAAACACCTACAGTAGATACACAAAAGATAAAGAGAAGGGAATCAAAGCATACCATTATGAAAAACACATTCACAAAAGAAGACATCAAGAGGGCTTCCCTAGTGGCGTAGTGGTTAAGAATCCTCCTGCCAATGCAGGGGACACAGGTTCAAGCCCTGGTCCGGGAAGATCCCACATGCTGTGGAGCAACTAAGCCCTTGCGCCACAACTACTGAGCCTGCACTCTAGAGCCCATAGACCACAACTACTGAAGCCTGCACTCCGAAAGCCCAAGCTCTGCAACAAGAGAAGCCACCGCAATGAGGAGCCCAAGCACCCCAACGAAGAGTAGCCCTCACTCACCGCAACTAGAGAAAGCCACACACAGCAATGAAGAACCAAAGCAGCCAAAAATAAATAAATAAATAAATAAATTTATTTTTAAAAAAAGGCAGCAAGAGAGGAAGAAGAGAATAAGGGAACAACAAAACAGTCAGAAAACAATGAATAAAATGGCATTAGTAACTTCCCACCTATCAATAACTACTGTAAATGTAAATGGATTCAATCTTCCAATTAAAATGCATTGAGTGGCTGAGTGGATATAAAAACAAGACCCAACTATATGCTGCCTATAAGAGGCTCACTTCAGCTTTAAGGATACACATAGGCTCAAAGTGAAGGGATAGAAATATATATATCATGCAGTGGAAACCAAAAGAAAGAAAGGGTAACAATATGTACATAAGACACAATAGATTTACCTCAAAAACTGTAACAAGTGGCAAAGAAGGTCATTATATAATGATTAAAGAATCAATTCATTAAGAGGATAGAACAATTGTAAATATATATACACCCACAAAAACAGCACCTAAACATATTAAGGAAATACTAAGAAATATAAAGGGAGAAATAGACAACAATACAGTAATAGTAGGGCACTTCAATACCTCACTTTCAAAAATGGATAGATCATCAAGACAGAAAATCAATTAGGAAAATCTGGAGTTGAGCTATACTTAGACCAAATGGACTTAACAGACATACACAGAACTTTCCATGCACCAGCATCCGAACACACATTCTTCTCAAGTACACATGGAACATTCTCCAAGATATATCATATATTAGGTAACAAAACAAGTCTTAACAAATTTAGGAAGATTGAAATCATACCAAAAACTTTTCTGAACACAATAGTATGAAACTAGAAATTGATAATAGGAGAAAAACTGGAAAATTCACAAATATATGAAAATTAAACAACACAATCTTGAACAACTAATGTGCCAAAGGAGAAATCAAAAGGGAAATTGAAAAACATCTTGAAACAAATGCAAATGGCAACACAACATACCAAAACTTATGGGATACAACAAAAACAGTTCTCGGAGGGAAGTTTATAGCAAGAAATACCCACATTAAGGAAGAGGAAAGCTCTCAAATAAACAACCTAACTCTACCACTCAAGGAACTAGAAAAAGGACAAATAAAATCCAAAGTTAGCAGAACAAAGGAAACAATAAATATCAAAGCATAAATAAATGAAATAGAGGCTAGGAAAACTGTAGAGAAGATCAGTGAAACTAAGAGCTGTTTTTTTTTTCCTAAAGATAAACAACATTGTAAAACCTTTTAGCTAGACTAAGGGAAAAAAAGACAGAACACTCAAATAAATAAAATCAGAAATGAATGAGGAGACATTACAACAGATAGCACAGAAATAAAAAGGATTATGAGACTACTATAAACAATTATATGACAATAAATTGGATAACTTAGAAAAAATGGATAAATTCTAGAAATATATAATCTACCAAGCTGAATCCTAAAGAAACAGCAAATCTGAACAGACCAATAATGAGCAAGGAAATTGAATCAATAATCAAAAACCACCCAACAAAGTAAAGCCCAAGACCAGATGGTTTCACTGGTAAATTCTACCAAACATTTAAATAATAATTAGTGCAAATTCCTCTTAAACTCTTCCAAAATATCAAAGATGAGAGAACACTCCTAAATTCATTTTTAAGGCCAGCATTACCATGATACCGAAGTCAGATAAGGACACTACATCCTTGATGAATATAGAAGCAAGAATTTTCAACCAAATATTAGCAAACCAATCAAATCACATTAAAGTGATTATACACAATGGTTACTGAGATTTATCCTTGGTATGCAAGGATGCTTCAACATATGCAAATCAATAAATGTGATATACCACATTAATATAATGAAAGATTAAAATCATATGATCATTTCAGTAGATGCAGAAAGAGAAATTGGCAAAATACAACATTCTTTCACGATAAAAACTCTCAACAAAGTGGGTATAGACAGAAAGTACCTTAAAATTATAAAGGCTATATATAACAAGTCTATAGCTAACATACTCCACAGTGATATGTTGAAAATTTTTCTTCTAAAATTGGGAATAAGATAAGGGTGCCCATTTTAACCACTCCTATCCAACATAGTACTGGAAGTCCTAGTCAGAGAAATTAGGCATGAAAAAGAAAGAAAAGATGTCAAAGTTGGAAAGTAAGAAGTAAAATTGCTCTGTTTGAAGATGAATATATATAAAGCTCCACTAAAAAAACTGTTAGAACTAATCAACAAATTCAAACTGCTGAACTCAAAATTAACATACAGAAATCAGTTGCAGTTCTACACACTAACAACAAAATGTCTGAAAAAGAAATAAAAAGAACAATCCCATTTATAATAGCATCAAAACCAATAAAATACTTAGGAATAAATTTAACCAAGAAAGTGAAAGATATGCACAGCGAAAAGTATAATATTTTGATGAGAGAAATTGAAGAAGACAAAAATAAATAGAAAATTATCCCATGTTCATGAGTCAGAACAGTTAATGTTGTTAAAATATCTATACTACCCAGAGCCATCAATGTAATACCTATCAAAATTCCAAAGGCATTTTTCACAGAAATAGAAAAAATCCTAAAATATGTATGGAATCACAAATGATCCCAGATAATCAAAGCAATCTTGAAGAAGAAGAACAAAGCTGGAGGCATCACACCTCCTGATTGCAAACCATATTAGAAAGCTATAGCAATGAAAACAGTATGATGCTGGCATAAAAACAGACACATAGACTAATGGAACATAATGGGGTGCCCAGAAATAAATCCTCGCATATACAATCATCTAATATTGGCAAAAAAAGGCAAGAATACTCAATGGGGAAAAGATATTCTCTTCAAAAGAAAAAGACTCTTCAAAAAGAAAACTAGATAATCACATGTAAAATAATGAAACTGAAATTCTATTTTATACCACTCATAAAAGTTAACTCAAAATGCAATAAAGATGTAAACATGAGACCTGAAACCATAAAATTTCTAGAAGAAAACAGACGCTTTGACATTGGTCTTGGCAATGATTTTTTGGCTATTCACCAAAAGCACCAGCAACAAATGCAAGAATAAACAGGTGGGACTACATCATACTAAAAAGCTCTTCCCAGAAAAAGAAACAATTAACAAAATGAAAAGGCAAACAGTTGAATGGGAGAAAATATTTTCAAACCATCCGTCTGATAAGAGCTTAATATCCAAACTATAAAGGGAACTCATACAACTCAATAGCAAAGATACAATCTGATTTAAAAATGAGCGAAGGACCTGAATGGTCATTTTTCCAAAGAAGACATCTAAATGGCCAAGAAGTACATGAAAAGGTGCTCAAGATCACTAATCATCAGGGAAATGCAAATCAAAACAACAATGAATACCATGCTTTTAAATTTTTATTTATTTATTTATTTTTATACAGCAGGTTCTTATTAGTTATCTATTTTATGCATATTAGTATATATATGTCAATCCCAATCTCCCAATTCATCCCACCAACATCCCTCCTACTTTCCCCGCTTGGTGTCCATATGCTTGTTCTCTACATCTGTGTCTCTATTTCTGCCTTGCAAACCAGTTAATCTTTACCATTTTTCTAGATTCCACATATATGTGTTAATATATGATATTTGTTTTTCTCTTTCTGACTTACTTCATAATGTATGATAGTTTCTAGGTCCATCCACGTCTCTACAAATGACCCAATTTCATTCCTTTTTATGGCTGAGTAATATTCCATTGTATATATGTACCACATCTTCTTTATCCACTCGTCTGTCAATGGGCATTTAGGTTCATTCCATGACCTGGCTATTGTAAATAGTGCTGCAATGAACATTGGGGTGCATGTGTCTTTTTGAATTATGATTTTCTCTGGGTATATGCCCAATAGTGGGATTGCTGGGTCATATGGTAATTCTATTTTTCGTTTTTTAAGGAACTTCCATACTGTTCTCCATAGTGGCTGTATCAATTTACATTTCCACCAACAGTACAAGAGGGTTCCCTTTTCTCCACACCCTCTCCAGCATTTGTTGTTTGTAGATTTTCTGATGATGCCCATTCTAACCAGTGTGAGGTGATACCTCGTAGTTTTGATTTGCATTTCCCCAGTAATTAGTGATGCTGAGCAGCTTTTTATGTGCCTCTTGGCCAACTGTATGTCTTCTTTGGAGAAATGTCTATTTAGGTCTTCTGCCCATTTTTTGATTGGGTTTTTTTTTTTTAATATTGAGCTGCATGAGCTGTTTGTATGTTTTGGATACTTTGTCCATTGATTTGTCTGCAAATGTTTGCTCCCATTCTGAGGGTTGTCTTTTTGTCTTGATTATAGTTTCCTTTGCTGTGCAAAAGTTTTTACGTTTCATTAGGTCCCATTTGTTTATTTTTGTTTTTACTTCTATTACTCTAGGAGGTGGGTCAAAAAAGATCTTGCTGTGATTCATGTCAAAGAGTGTTCTTCCTATGTTTTCCTCTAAGAGTTTTATAGTGTCCAGTCTTACATTTAGGTCTTTAATCCATTTTGAGTTTATTTTTGTGTATGGTGTTAAGGAGTATTCTAATTTCATTCTTTTACATGTAGCTGTCCAGTTTTCCCAGCACCACTTATTGGAGAGACTGACTTTTCTCCATTTTTTTTCTTTAGATTCCATATATATGTGTTAGCATATGGTATTTGTTATGGCACTGATGAACCTAGTGGCAGGGCAGGAATAACAATGCAGACATAGAGAATGGACTTGAGGACACGGTGGGGGAGGGGGAAGCTGGGGTGGAGTGAGAATAGCATCAACATATATACACTACCAAATGTAAAATAGTTAGCTAGTGGGAAGCAGCAGCATAGCACAAGGAGCTCAGCCCGGTGCTTTGTGACCACCTAGAGGGGTGGTATAGGGAGGGCGGGAGGGAGGCTCCAGAGGGAGGGGATATGGGGATGTATGCATGCATATGGCTGATGCACTTCGTTGTACAACAGAAAATATCACAGTGTTGTGAAGCAATTATACTCCAATAAAGATCTATTAAAAACAAGGAAAACACAATGAGACAAATATCATGTGATATTGCTTATATGTGGAATCTAAAATATGGTACAAATGAACATATTTACAAAACATAAACAGAGTCACAGATGTAGAAAACAAACTTATGGTTATCAAGGAGGAAAGGGTGGTGTGAGGAATAAATTGGGAGATTGAGATTGACATATACACACTACTATACATAAAATAGATAACTAATAAGAATCTACTGTATAGCACAGAGAACCCTACTCAATACACTGTAATAACCTATATGGGCATAGAATCTAAAAAAGACTGAGTGTATGTATATGTATAACTGATTCACTTTTCTGTACAGCAGAAGCTAACAGAACATTGTAAATCAACTATACTCTAATAAAAAATAATTTTAAAAAACACGATGAGATATCACCTCACACCTGTCAGAATGGCTATCATAAAAAAGAGATAACAAGGGGCTTCCCTGGTGGCACAGTGGTTGAGAGTCCACCTGCTGATGCAGGGGACATGGGTTCGTGCCCCGGTCCGGGAAGATTCCACATGCCACGGAGTGGCTGGGTCCGTGAGCCATGGCCGCTGAGTCTGCGCATCCAGAGCCTGTGCCCTGCAACGGGAGAGGGCACAACAGTGAGAGGCCCGCGTACCGCAAAAAAAAAAAAAAAAAGAGATAACAAGTATTAGCCAGGGTGTGAAGAAAAAGGAATTCTTGTGCACTTTTGGGGGGAATGTAAATTGCTGCGGTCACTATGGAAAACAGTGTGGAAGCTCCTCAAAAACTTAAATGGGGAGATGTTATTCAAAGGATACAAACTTGCAGTTATAAGATAATTAATTTTGCAGATGTACAGCATGGTGACTATAGTTAAGGAGATTGTATCATATACTGGAAATGTGCTAAGAGAGTAGACCTTAAATGTTCTCACCACAAAAAATAAAATGGTAATTATATGAAGTGATGAAAGTGTTAACTAACCCTACTGTGGTAATCATTTCACAAGATATGCTTGTATTACATCATCCCATTGTACACCTTAAATTTAATGTTATATGTCAAGTATGTCTCAATAAAGCTGAAAAAAAAGTACTATAAATTGTGTGGCTTATAACAACAAAAATTTATTTCTCATAGTTCTAAGGGTTGAAAGTCCTAGATCAAGGCGCCTACACGTTCAGTGTCTGGTGAGAGCCCACTTCCTCGTTCATAGATGGCTGTCTTTTCACTGTAACCTCAGTTGGTTGGAAAGGTGAGAGAACTCTTTTAAAAGAGAGGCAGGCCTTTTATATAAGGACACTAATCCCATTTATGAGTGTTCCACTTCATGACCTAATCACCTCCCAAAGGACTCACCTCCAAATACCATCACATTGGCAGTTAACATTTCAACATATGAATTTGCGGGGGGTGGAGGTGGGGGTAGGACGTAAACGGTCTGTCCTTTGCAGATTTGAAGTGTTATCTCTCTGTGGTTTTGATTTGCATTTCTTCATGTGCTTATTGGCCATTTGTGTACTTTGGAGATATGTCTATTCGAGCCTTTTGTCCATTTTTAAGTTCAACTGCTTGTTTGTTGTTGCTGAGGTGTAAGATTTTTGTTTTTATGTTCTGGGTATTAATCCCTTATCAGGTGTATGATTTGCAAACATTTTCTTCTATTTTTTGGTTCAATATTGATGAAGTCAAATTTATTTTTTTCTTTCTGCCCATGCTTTTGGTTTCATAGTCAAGAAACTCATTGTCATATCCAATGCCATGAATATTTTCCCCTATGTATTCTTCTTAGACTTTCCCAGTTTTAGGCAGACTCTCAACCACTGCGCCACCAGGGAAGCCCTGTACGCCGATTTTTGAAGGTTATTCATCTCTCTCGAAATAGCTAAGATGAAGTGTCATTTCTGACTCTGCATCTGAGAACATTATAGTATTTTTAATAAGTAACACAAGCACAAAGTTAAATAACCAGATAGGGGCTTCCCTGGTGGCTCAGTGGTTGAGAGTCCGCCTGCCGATGCAGGGGACACGGGTTTGTGCCCCGGTCTGGGAGGATCCCACATGCCGCGGAGCAGCTGGGACCGTGAGCCATGGCCGCTGAGCCTGCGCGTCTGGAGCCTGTGCTCCGCAACGGGAGAGGCCACAACAGTAAGAGGTCCGCGTACCGCAAAAAAAAAAAAAAAAAAAAAAAAAGAAAGAAAGAAAGAAAGAAAAACAACCAAATAGGAAAGGCTATAATGAAAATTAAGAGCTTCCAGATAGGCCCCTCCCACTTCTACTCTTGCTCCCCAGATGCCACAATACTTTTAACCATTTTGGTTTTTAGTTCTTTAGAATTTACCTCCATGGGTTTAAATTATATGCTTTAACCTCTACATTGTGTTTCGTTTTGTTGACTTTCTCTTATTCTAGATGAGGCTATAAGCTCACTTGTACCATCCCAATATCTACCTTCCATCTAAATTCCCAGTACAATTATATTAATATTGTTAATTTGAATTGAGATAAAAAGCCTTTTTTCCTATGAAGACTTTAAAGGAGTTATGGAGTCTTGCATGTGTGAGAAAAGGAAAGTGGGAATGATCCTTTTCTGGTCTGACAAAAAATCTTATAAATATTTATACTTTTATGAATATGAGATCATAATTAAAATACTTTTACTATGACAAAAAATTATCAAGAAATACATTGACTGCTTCCAAGGAAAGTTTATTATTAGCAGCTTCCTGTTTATTTTGAGCCTAGTCAGGTTCTGTTAATATTCCTTTAACTAAATTCCAAAACTTTTCTTGATGGATTTGTATTTTGCAGGACATAATAGTCATGTGTCTATATTCCACATAACAGTCCCCTCCCACTTTAGGAGTCTCATGTTGCCAAAGAATAGGATAAAAGTGAAATTGACTCTACTGGATAGTGCCCTACAACCCAGTAGGCTACTTTATAATAATGTATTGATTAAGCACAGGGGACCATGGAGTCAGACAGATCTGGCTTAGAATCCTAGATCCACCATGTACTAGCAAGTTAGGTAATTGACCTGTGGCCTCAGTTTCTTCAACTAGAAAATAGGAACAAGTGCCTATTTCATAGCATTGTTGTGTTACACAAAAGAAAGAGACAATTTATTATCACATGATAATGTGTGGAAATGGCTAGGGTGCATAATTTATGTCCAGCTTGCCATTGCCACTCCCACAGAGTTATAATGTGCCGCCACTTATTGTATTGGCAAAATAAAATGAGTTACTCAAACATCAAAATGCATTTAACTCAAAGCCAACTGTAATCTTTATGGCAGTGAGATACAGTAAAGTTACAAACAAACCAGAACTGGTTCTCTTAAACAGAGGTCACAAAACTGATGACCTAAATGAATAAAGAGGGTCTGGTGTGGACTACGGACAATTGGAGAGCACAGACTCTGTCTAAATTAAATATCACCTATTCAACGACTGCCACTTGTGGCAATATAGTTTTTCCCATGCAAGGAGGCAGAGTAACAGTTGATAAACCCTCTGAATTTGCAAGAGTAGTTAGAAATCTAAATTTTAAGACAAAATCTCCTGATTAACTGTTGACAACTAATTCAGTTTAAAAAAACAAAACACTGTCTGGGTCAAACACAACCCATCTCTGGGCTGGAGGTAGTTCATGGGCTTCCAGGATGCCACCTCTATAAAACAACTCCTTGCATATCAGAATATAATTATCTTTAGTAATCAGAGCTCATGAAAACATAGATCTTAGGTCAATTGACTAGGTCTCAAAATCAGTATCCTATTTCAGCTAAAAATGTAATATATTTTATTTCCCATCTATGTCAAAACTGCTTCTTACCTGAGTGCAACATGTCTGTATGTAGATTTTTCCCAAAGCAGTTTTTGTTTTGTTTTGTTTTTTTCGTTATGCCGGCCTCTCACTGTTGTGGCCTCTTCCGCTGCGGAGCACAGGCTCCAGATGCGCAGGCTCAGGGGCCATGGCTCACGGGCCCAGCCGCTCCGCGGCATGTGGGATCCTCCTGGACCGGGGCACGAACCCGTGTCCCCTGCATCGGCAGGCGGACTCTCAACCACTGCGCCACCAGGGAAGCCCCCCAAAGCAGTTTTGTTGGATTTTATCAGATATATTTTAAAGAAGAAATTTTATGTTACACCTTTCTTTCTGTGTTCTCCTGCAAATTTAGTGATAATCTTACAATGTAATGATATTTAATCATAAAATGTAATGGAAATTTCAATGTAGCAAGCTGCTTATTGGTGAGGCTGGAAGAGTAGGAGGTAGATTTGGGGTAGAAACAAATCAATTCCATTTTTGTTGTGAACAGCTTTTCTATTAGGAAAAGTCTGAAATGTCTACTTTTCTATGAATTTTTCAAATTAGTTTGAGCTTTGTAGATAATGTAAATAATATTCTAGTATACATTTTGTTTGTTATTTTTACAGACACTACTTTGAATATCTTTTATATTTTTGGATAAGTACTTAATAATTTGCCTTCCTGAAAAATACAAGTTTCTTCTTATCTTAATAGGAAATGATTCAGAATGCCATAAATCTGAATATTACCCAAAAAAGGAACTTGGAAATTCAGTCATCCATACTTATAGTAGTTTATGTCCATGTTTGATACATCACTGCCTGGATATCATACTCTCTTTTGTGTAATTTGTTATGTTGCTCTCATAGTCTTTTCTTTAATGGAGAAGGGACCTGTTTGTCCCACTGATTCTTTTTTTCTGAATATACTTTTTATTTTATATTGGTGTATAGTTGATTTACAATGTTGTGTTAGTTTCAGGTGTATAGCAAAGTGATTCAGTTATATATATATATACATATATCCATTCTTTTTCAGACTCTTTTCCCATGTAGGTTATTATAGCATATTGAGTAGAGTTCCCTGTGCTATACAGTAGGTCCTTGTTGATTATCCATTTTATATATAGCAGTGTTTATATGTTAATCCCAAACCCCTAATTTATCCTCCCCCCCCATATTTCCCTTTTGGTAACCATAAGTTTGTTTTTGAGGTCTGTGAGTGTCTTTCTGTTTTGTAAATAAATTCATTGGTATCATTTTTTTTAGATTCCACATATAAGAGATAAATATATTTGTCTTTAAAAAATTTTTATTTTATATTGGAGCATAGTTGATTAACAATGTTGTGTTAGTTTCAGGTGTACAGGAAAGTGATTCAGTTATACATATACATGTATCTATTCTTTTTCAAATTCTTTTCCCATTTAGGTTATTACTGAATATTGAGCAGTGTTCCCTGTGCTATACAGTAGGTCCTTGTTGGTTATCTATTTTAAATATAGTAGTGCATACATGTCAATTCCAAACTTCCAATCTATCCCTCCTCCCCACCCTTTCCCTCTGGTAACCATAAGTTCCTTCTCTAAGTCTGTGAGGCTGTTTCTATTTTATAAATAAGTTCATCTTTATAATGTTTTTAGATTCCATATATAAGGGATATCATACGCTGTTTCTCTTTCTCTGTCTGACTTACTTCATTTAGTATGTTAATCTCTAGGTCCATCCATATTGCTGAAAATGGCATTATTTCATTCTTTTTTATGGCTGAGTAATATTCCATTGTATACATGTACCACATCTTCTTTATCAATTCCTCTGTCGTTTGACATTTAGGTTGCTTCCATGTCTTGGCTATTGTAAATAGTGCTGAAATGAACCCTAGGGTGCATGCATCCTTTCAAATTATGGTTTTCTCCAGATATATGCCCAGGAGTGGGATTGCTGGATCATATGGTAGTCGTATTTTTAGTTTTTTTAAGGAACCTCCATACTGTTCTCCATAGTGGCTGAATCAATTTCCATTCCCACCAACAATGTAGGAGGGTACCCTTTTCTCAACACCCTCTCCAGCATATATTGTTTGTAGACTTTTTGATGATGACTATTCTGACCGTTGTGAGGTAACACCTCATTGTAGTTTTGATTTGCATTTCTTTAATAATTAGCGACATTGATCATCTTTTCATGTGCCTGTTGGCCATCTACATGTCTTCTTTGGAGAAATGTATATTTAGATCTTCTGCTCATTTTTTGATGGGTTTTTTTGTTTTTTTTTATTGAGCTATGTAAGCTGTTTTTATATTTTGGAGATTAATCCCTTGTTGGTCGCTTCATTGGCAAATATTTTCTCCCATTCTGTGGGTTGTCTTTTCATTTTGTTTATGGTTTTCTTTGCTGTGCAAAAGCTTTTAAGTTTAATTAGCTCCCATTTATTTATTTTTGTTTTTATTTTCATTACTCTAGGAGGTGAATCCAAAAAGATATTGCTGCAATATATATCAGAGTGGTCTGCCTATGTTTTCCTCTAAGAGTTTTACAGTATCTGGCCTTACATTTAGGTCTTTAATCCATTTTGCATTTATTTTTGTGTATGGTGTTAGAGAATGTTCTAATTTCATTCTTTTACATGTAGCTGTCCTGCTTTCCCATCACCATTTATTGAAGAGACTGTCTTTCCTACATTGTATATTCTTGCCTCCTTTGTCATAGATTAATTGACCATAGGTTTGTGAATTTATTTCTGGACATTGTATCCTGTTCCATTAATCTAAATTTCTGTTTTTGTGCCAGTAATATACTATTTTGATTACTGTAGCTTTGTAATATAGTCTGAAGACAGGGAGCCTGCTTCCTCCAGCACCATTTTTCTTTCTCAGGATTGCTTTGGCTATTTGGGGTCTTTTGTGTTTCCATACAAAGTTTAAATTTTTTTGTTCTAGTTCTGTGAAAAATGCCATTGGTAATTTGATAGGGATTGCACTGAATCTATAGATTGCCTTGGGTAGTATATTCATTTTGACAATATTGATTCTTCCAATCCAAGAACATGGTATATCATTCTATCTGTTCGTGTCACCTTCAATTTCTTTCATCAGCATCTTATAGTTTTCAGAGTACAGGTCTTTTGCCTCCTCAGGTAGGTTTTTTCCTAGGTCTTTTATTATTTTTGATGAGATGGTGGATGGGATTGTTTCCTTAATTTCTCTTTCTGATCTCTCATTGTTAATGTATAGCAATGCAGGAGATGTCTCTGTATTAATTTTGTATCTTGCAACTTTACTGAATTCATTGATGAGCTCTAGTAGTGTTACAGTAGCATCTTTAGGAGTTTCTATGTATAGTATCATGTCATCTGCAAGCAGTGATGGTTTTGTTTCTTCTTTTCCAATTTGGATTCTTTTTATTTCTTTTTCTTCTCTGATTGCTATGGCTAGGACTTCCAAAATGATGTTGAATAAAAGTGATGAGAGTGGACATCCTTGTCTTGTCCCTGATCTTAGATTAAATGCTTTCAGGTTTTCACCCTTGAGTATGATGTTAGCTGTGGGTTTGTCATATATGGTCTTTATTATGTTGAGGTATGTTCCCTCTACGCCCACTTTCTGGAGAGTTTTTATCATAAATGGGTGTTGAATTTTATCAAAAGCTTTTTCTGCATCTAATGAGATAATCATATGATTTTTATTCTTCAGTTTTTTAATGTGGTGTATCACGTTGATCGGTTTGTGCATATTGAAGAGTCCTTGCATCCCTGGGATAAATCCCACTTGATCATGGTGTATGATCCTTTTAATGTATTGTTGGATTCAGTTTGCTAGTATTTTGTTGAGGATTCTTGCATCTCTGTTCATCAGTGGTATTGGCCTGTGATTTTCTTTTTTTGTGGTATCTTCATCTGGTTTTGGTATCAGGGTGATGGTGGCCTCATAGAATGAGTTTGGGAGTGTTCCTTCCTCTGCAATTTTTTGGAATAGTTTGAGAAAGATAGGTGTTAACTCTTCTCTAAATGTTTGATAGAATTCACCTGTGAAGTCATCTGGTCCTGAACTTTTGTTTGTTGGAAGTTTTTAAATTTCAATTTCAATACTTGTGATTGGTCTGTTCATATTTTCTGTTTCTTCCTGGTTCATTCTTGGAACATTGTACCTTTCTAAGAATTTGTCCATTTCTTCTAGGTCATCCACTTTATTGGTATATAGTTGCTTGTAGTAATCTCTCATGATCCTTTGTATTTCTGCAGTGTCAGTTGTTACTTCTCCTTTTTCAATTCTGAGGCATCACAGCAGTGGAGTCTGCAGGCTGTTGTGTGGGGCCAAGTCTTGGTGCCAAAATGGCAACCTCTGGGAGAGTTTGCACCAACGAATATTCCCTGGGGTCTTTGCCACCCATGTCTTTGCCCCCATAGTGAGCCGTATCTGATCCCCGTTTCCCCAGGAGACCCTCCAAGATCTGCAGGTAGGTCTGGTCCAGGATCCTATGAAGCCTCTGCTTTGCCCTGGGTCCCAGTGCACATGAAACCTGGTATGCACCCTCCAAGAGTGGAGTCTCTGTTTCCAGCAGTCCTGTGGAGCTTCTGCACTCAAGTCCCACTGATCTTCAAAGCCAAAAGCTCTGATGCTCCTCCCAATGCCAGACCATCAGGCTGGGGAGTCTGATGCGGGACTCAGCACTCTCACTTCTGTGGGAAAACCTCTGCGATATATTTATTTTCCAGTTTGGGGGTCTCCCACCCAGTGGGTATAGGATTTGATTTTATCATGAAAGTGTCTCTCCTATCGTCTTGTTGTGGCTTTTTCTTTGCCTTTTGATGTAGAATATCTTTTTTTGGTAGGTTCCAAACTTCTTTTGTTGATGGTTGTTCAGCAGTTAGTTGTGATTTTGATGTTTTCATGAGAGGAGGTGAGCGCAAGTCTTTCTACTCCACCATCCTGTCTCCTTCTCCCACTGATTTTTCACAGGTGCATTACTTGCTTCACTGAGTTTAAAATTACTATATGGTAAATATGTATTTATCTTTATCCTAAAATACATTTAATACACTTTAAAATTATATTTTCTTTTAAAATAAATAATTATTATTTTTTAAGACTTTTTTTTGGTTTGGACCATTTATAAAATCTTTTATTGAATTTGTTACAATATTGCTTCTGTTTTATGTTTTTTTTGGTTTTTTGGCTGTGAGGCATGTGGGATCTTAGCTCTCCAACCAGGGATCGAACCCTACACCCGCTGCACTGGAAAGCAAAGTCTTAACCACTGGACCTCCAGGGAAGTCCCTTAAATAAATCATTATTAATACTTATTAGCATCTAATTATAGATCTTGGGAGCAATTTTTCACAGAGTAAACCTGGAGAAGCAGAGAGGTGCCCATAACTCAAAATAAATACCACTCACAGTTTTGCAATTTGGCTTATTCTACATGATAGATAACTGAAATTATAGTAATTTTTATCACAATCCTTCTTTTCATATTCTTAATTGTGTGACTGTTGATCTTATTTTAATGATCTGAACTGTGTCTTTGTCATTTGTAAGCAAGCCCAGTGTTCTTTGAAAGCATGCAAGAGCATCTTAAGCCCAGACTTCCCACTTTTTGTCACAGTCATTTCAGAAAGTTCCCTTCAGTGCATGTGACATGATCTTAACTCTAGAGTTTTCCATTGAACTTCAACCCACAATAACTGAATGTGTACCATGTTTATTAGCCTGATAGATTTTTCAAGATCTACAAGTAATTCAATGTTTTTCTGAGCTCTCTTCACCATTTTTAGATGTTCAAGGCTACTAACCTAGCAAGGTAGGAGCATCAGTTCTCACTTTCATCCCTTCCTGATTTCTCACTTTATGATATTGATTCTACAAACTAAACTCTTAACTTTTCTTTCAGTGTTCCCTTTTCAATAGAGGTACTTTTTGTTCATCATCGACCACTTCTTTGTCTTCTTAGAAGTTGTGTACCTCCAATATTTAGAGGAAGGAGTTTTTTACCACCTCATTTAGTTTCCTACTGCTGGATAGTTCTGTCATTTTGACATTTGTGATGAGGTTTTTAAACAATGGGCAGTTTTCATTCTAGTATTGTTTTGGAATTATATGACATACAAACAACAAACACACATCTGCCTTAAAGAAGCAAGGATGTGACTGTGGAAATTTACATCTTTCATTGTTTTTTCCAAACAAATAAATCAATATAAATGTTGCTCTCCCATTCCTAACCAACCAACAGCTGCTCCAACAGTAGTTGTCACGGATAGGCATCTTTGCTGACATTTTTAGAGGCATAGTCAAAGGGTAAATGAACCTACAATTTAGCCTAGACTATTTCCACGACAGGTGTGCCTACAAAAGATGTTCATGATCCATTTTAAAGGATTTGCGTAGGAAATACAACACAGCAGCTGAGACCTGTTTGTCCTGCAAAAAAGGTTCTTCTCTTTCCAAGACAGTTAATTTGATCAGTTTCTTGAGGGTCACAATCAACATTGCATGAGCAATAGGCTCTTTCTGAGAGAAATTAAAGTAAAATTCAATTAAAAGGCTAGTGTTGCTACTACAAAATAGAAAAGCTCTTTCTTTGCAGTAAGGTGAATTACCATGCTATTCTTGTACCAAGCATATTAATGGAGCAATTCATGTATAAAGATAGCTTTAAAACATGAGGCTGTCCTGTGAAAGGAATATCATTTTTAAAGTATAAGCAGCAAGGATTTTTCAACAATTAGTCTTTTTCTCAGAGTAATGTTGCATACAGACTGAAGATTGCCTCTTCTATTGAATTGTATAATGAAAAATCAATCAGTTTAATGGTTGACAAACTTTGACATTCAAATAAAAATGTTGCTAGTATTTTCATAAAGACCTGTAGGCAAAACGAAATTCCATGACTTTAATTTATGCAACAGTAAATGTCTGCCAAAACATTGTACAGATGACTGTATAATGAGGCAATAATAACTGAAGGAATCAAAGTAAAGGAAACAGAAGCCAAACTTCCTCACTTTTGCAGATAAAAGAAATGCATTCACAAAACTGAGCAAGATTCTTTTTCTTTCTTTTTTTTTTTTTAAGTCCCTTTGCGCTCTCATTACACCGATAGGTTTTGTTAGGGGAGAAAGGCTTCTAAATCATTTGCTATGTTGTCTTGACATTCCTGCCCCTTTCTTTTCCTCTTCCTCCAAAAAGAAAATTTAAGGCTTCCTCCCTTTTTAAAAATCCTGTATCTTAGATGAGTTCATATATGATCTTTATAAACCAAGCTTCAAGGCAACAAAATACAACATAAAAAGCCCTAATTAATAACGTTAATTGTTTGAGATAAAACCATTTGCTCTGCTACAGTATGAGCAATCTCAGTATATGATTTATGGGTAGTCTGAATGAGATCTTTCCCATTTTACCCAGGTGCTACATGGGAGTTAAGAATGTTTACAAAGGGGAGACTATAATGGTAGCAGTGAATGTAAGTAAGATGGGTGAGTAGGGATGAATGAAAGAATGGTAAGATACATAGACAAGAGGACTCGATGAGGTTGAAGAATTAGTGATCTAAAGGTACTTGAGTAATTGAGTTGGAAAGAGATGAATAAATGTGTTACAGTAGGATGCTTGAATTCAAGATTTTGGAGGGAATGCAATGATTGGTGATGAGTGGAGTATAACCATGGGAATGAAAGGATGAAGTGGAATAGAGGAATAAATCTTCAAATCTGAGAATACAGTGGTATTGAAAAGCAAGTGTTTTGTATCGGTTATCTAAATAGATGTTTTAATCATAAGTATTGCTAACAGTATTCATGATAGAGAGAGGGTAAGACAATGATCAGACGCTAAAGATTGAAATGAATGAGGCAAAGTGAACAACATTTTAGTAGTTAACAATAACAAGAAAGTGTAGCAAATGGCATGGCAGTTGGCATAGGATTTTGGGATATGAAGGAATAGAGAGGAGAAATTGTTCTGAAGTAGCAACATGGAGCAAAGAAGATGTCTATTTCAATTCCAGTCTCTAGGTTATATAGGATGTGAAACTGAAAACTTTCACCACTTGAAAGAACTGCAGGGAAAGTAGTATCCTCATTGGACATCTAGGTTTCAGTTAGGAAAAGAAAGGGAAAGGAATTTTTTAAAAAGGAAATTAAAAGCATTTTGGGAGGAGCAACATCAGCAAAATGGCAGACTTGGAAGCTCTAGGCCATTTTTCTCTCATGGGAACATTAAAAAAAAATGAGAGACTAGCTAAAATGAACTTATACAAGCCTTGGAAAACAGTCAAAGAGCAATAGCAACCAAGTGAACACCCACTGAAGAAAAAGCCACACTCAAAATGGTAGGAAAATTTGTAGAATTTTTGCACAGTCCCTCCCCTCACCCCCAGCATGGCACAGTCTTGGTCTGGAGGAGGAGACATCTCAGTTCCAAATTCCATTTCTTGTCTGAAGGGAGCATTTCAGACCTTATACACAAACTTCTAACCAGTCCTGTGGCTGCATCAAGGATTGGTCTCTATTTCGTCTTACTTGGATCTCAAGCTGGAGAAGCAGCAGGCACTGTTGGGATAGATACAGGGGGACTACAGACCCACAAACAAATGAGGTCATTGAGTATGGGTAGAGACATACAATGGAACAAGTAAAGCCCTGAGGAGAAGCTTGGGTGAGACTCTTTGGGAGATTAAGACACTGAAAAGCAGCCATGTACATGCGGGAAGTAAAAAAGCCACACACAAGCCCAGGTCAGATGCACACTTAGAAAAGAACTGAGAAGAACTTAAGCTTTAACCTCAAGCTGATTGCAAGGTTTATAACACACCAAGCTAATTAGTGAAAGATTGCCTTGGCAGAGAACCTGGCTGTAAAAAATGGGAGATGTAACTTTTTCCAAATGTCCAATTTTCAACAACAACAAAAATCACAAGACATACAAAGAAACAGAAAAATGTGGCCCATTCAAAAAAAGAAAATAAAATATCAGAAACCATCCCTGAAGAAGCAGTATACAGACATTAAAAATCTGTTTTAAATTTGCTCAAAGAGCTAAAGGAAAACAGAGAAAAATAAAGGAAATCAGGAAAATGATACATGAACAAAATTAGGATCTCAAAGAGATAGTAATTATAAAAAGGAACCAAACAGAAATTCTGGATCTAAAACCACAATAACGGAGTTGAAAATTTTACTTAAAGGAGTTCAGCACCACACTTGAGGAGGCAAAAGGAAGAATAAGTAAAGTCAAAGATAACATATTTGAAAATTGAGAGTCTGAAGAACAGAAAATAATGAAAAAAGTGAACTGAGCCTAAGAGACTAATGGGATAACATTAAACAGACAAACATATGCATTATGGTTTCAAAAGGAGAAGAGAGAGAAATAGGAAGAGAGATCACTTGAAGAAATAATGGCTGAAAACTTCCAAAATTTTATGAAAGATATGAATACAAAAATCAAAGAAATTCAACAACAAAAAATCAACAAGGAAGTATAGGATTTGGACACCATAAACCAGTTGGACCTAATCAAGATATATAGAACACTTTTCTTCAAGAACATCAACAAAATTGACAAATCTTTAGCTAGATTGATTAAGAAAAAATGAGAGAAATAAATTACTAAAATCAGAAAAGAAAATGGGGATATAACTATCAATTTTACAGAAATAAAAAGGATTATGAGAGTACTAAAACAGTTGTACACTAATGAATTGAATAAGCTTTATGAAATGGACAAAATTCTAGAAACACACAACTTACCAAAACTGAATCATGATAAGCAAAAAATCTGAATAGACTTATACATAGTAAGGAGATTAAAATCAGCAAACCTCCCTACTAAGGAAAGCCCTGGACCAGATGGCTTCAGAAGTGAACTCTACCAAAAATGTAAAGAATTAACACCAATCGTTCTCAAACTCTTTCAAAATATTGAAGAAGTGGGAACACTTCCCAACTCATTCTATGAGACCAGTATTATCCTGTTACAAAAGCCAGACCAAGACACTACAAGAAAAGAAAGCTATAGAACAATATCCCTTATGAATATCAATGTAAAAATTCTCAAAAATACTAGCAAATCAAGTTATACAACATATATATATGTATATGATTATACATGATTATCAAGTGAGATTTATTCCCGTAATGCTAGCATGACTCATCATATGAAAATCAGTGTAATACAACACATTAACAGAATGAAGGGGAAAAAAAAAAAACACGTGATTATCTCAATTGATGCAAAAAAGGACTTGATGAAATTCTACATCCTTTCATGATAAAAACATTCAACAAATTAGGACTGAAATAATATAACTTCCTCAATATAATAAAGGTCATATATAAAAGACACAATTAACATTATACTTGTGGCAAAAGACTTAAAGCTTTTCTAGCATGATCATAAGCAGGACAAGAATGCATTCTTCCACCACTTCTATTCAATGTAGTATTGGAAGATCTAGCCAGAGCAATTAGGCAAGATTAAGAAAAGAGCATATTAATTGGAAAGGTAGAAGTAAAATGATCTCCATTCACAGATGATTGTTATAAGTAGCAAAATCTAGAGATTACACACACATACACAAAACTGTTAGAGCTAGTAAATGAATTCAGCAAAGTTTCAGGATACAAAATCAGCAAACAAAAATCAGTTGCATTTCTATGAGCTAACAATGAATAATCCAGAAATGAAATTAGAAAATAATTCCATTTACAATACCAATAAAAGAATGTAATACTTAGGAATAATATTAAACAAGGGAATGTATGATGGTTAATTTTATGTGTCAACTTGGAGGTTGTTTTTTTGGATGAGATTAACATTAAAATCGGTAAACTTTGAGTAAGCAGATTGCTATCCATAATGTGGGTGGGCCCCATTCAATCAGTTGAGTGTCTGAATTAAAAAACAAAAACAAAAACAAAACAGCCTCCTTAAGTATGAGAGAATTTTCCCTTAGACTGCCTTCAGACTTCTGCATCAGTGGCTCTCTTTCACCTGTTTGCCTTGGGACTGGAACTACACTACTGGTTCTCTTGGGTTTCTAGCTTGCCAACCCATGTTACAGATTTTGGACTCTCTAGCCTCCATAATTGCATGAGCCAATTTCTTATATTAAATCTATCTATCTATCTATCTATCTATCTATCTATCTATCTATCTATCCATCCATCCATCTGTCTATCTATCCATCTACATCCAATTGGTTCTGTTTCTCTGGAAAACTCTGATTAATATAGGGTGAAAGACTTGTGTACTGAAAACTATGAAATGTTGCCAAAAGAAAATAAAGAAGAGACAAATAAGTGAAAAGACATCTTGTATTCATGGATAGGAAGACTTAGTATTGTTAGGATGACAATGGTACCCAAAACAATCCAGAGATTCAATGCAATCCCTATCAAAATCCCAACAGTTTTGTTTTTCAGAAATAGGAAAATAATCCTAAAATTCATATGAAATTTCAAGGGACTCTTGCCTTTGAAGCCAAAACAATCTTGGAAAAGAAAAACAAAGTTGGAAGACTCACACTTCCTGATTTTAGAATTTATTACAAAATTACATTAATCAAAATAGTACAGTACTGGCATAACGACAGACAAGTAGATAAAAGGAATAGAATAAAGATCAAAAACTAAACCTTTGCATATATATTTAAATAATTTTCAACAAGGGTGCCAATATCATTCAATAAAGGAAAGAATAATGTTTTCAGCAAATTGTTCTGGGACAACTGATATCTGAATGCAAAGAATGAGTTTGGACACTTAACTTATAGCATATATAAAAACTAACTCAAAATTGATGGGATACCTAAATGTTATTGCTATAAAACTCAGAAGAAAGCATAGGGGAAAATCTTCATGACATTGGATTTGGCAATGGTTTCTTGAATATATAAAAAGCACAGGTAACAAAAGAAAAATTAAATTCACTTCATCAAAATTAAAACTTTTGTGCATCAAAGGACACTATCAAGAAAGTGAAAGGGCAACTCACAGAAGTGGAGAAAATATTTGCAAATCTTATATCTGATAAGGGATTAATACCCAAAATATATAAATAATGCCTACAAGTCAACAACAAAATATCAAATAACCTATTTAAAAATGGATACATGTATTTGTATGGCTGAGTCGCTTTGCTGTGCACATGAAACTATCACAACATTGTTAATCAGCTATAATCCAATATAAAATAAAAAGTTAAAAATAAATACATACATAAATAAAAATGGATAGAATACTTTAATAGACATTTTTCTAAAGAAGATATACAAATAGCCAATAAGCACATGAAAAGATTTTCAATATCACTAATCATTAGAGCAATACAAATCAAAACCGTATTGAGATACCACTTCACATCCATTAGGATGACTACTACAAAAACAAAAGCCAGAAGATAATAAGTGTTTTTAGGGATGTGTAGAAGTTGGAACACTGTGCATTGCTAGGGGAATGTAAAAATGGTACAGCCATTGTTGAAAACAATACAGGGTTTCCTTAAAAAGGTTAAATTTAGGATTAGCATATGATCCAGCAATTCCACTTCTAGGTATATAGTCAAAAGATTTGAAAACAAAAAAGAGAAGACATTTGTATACCATAGTTCATAGCAGCATTAGTCACAGTAGCCAAAATGTATGTCACAGATGAATGGATAAACAAAGTGTGGTATATATATAAAATGGAAGGAAATTCTTATAGCTGTTATAATAAGGATAAATCTTGAAAACATTATAGGTGAAATAACCTCAACACAGTCAAATATTGTATGTGTCCAGTCATATGGGATATTTAGAATAATCAAATTCACACAGACACAACATAGATTACAGGTTACCAGGGGCTAGGGAAGGGTGAAAGGGGGCTTACTGTTTAATGGTACAGAATTTTAGTTGGGAAGATGAAAAAGTTATGGAGACGGATAATGGTGATGCTTATACAACAGTATGAATGCACTTAGTGCCACTAAATTATACTATTAAAATGATTAAAATGGTATCTTTTATGTTATGTATATTTTACCACAATAAAAAGCAAGAAGTAAAATTTTGAAGGCAAAAATATTTTTATTTTAAAAATTTAAATGATAGCTTGTGAGTTGCCAGAAGATATGGTGAATTGATTCAGTTTGGGAAGTGCTATAAGACTGGTACAAACTAGGAGATGTAGAGAGCAGGATGGAGGCAAGAGGCAAATGAGAGATGACCTAGGAACCTAGCCCTCCTATGGTGATTGAAGTACAGAAAGATGTAGGCAGCTCTAAGTAGTGAGGTGATCTGGGGTAGGGGTGATGTCCTTGCAAAGGCCTTACGATGTCTGCTTTTTATTGAATCATGATAGTCCAATAAAGGCAATATAGAAAAAATTTTATCATCATGGAATTTCGCTTCTCACAAAACTAGATTTGAATCATGTTTCTGCTACTTACCATCTGTGTAGTACCTCGGGTAAAGTTTTGAAACTCAGCTTTTTCAACTATAAAATAGCAATGATAAGACCTACTTGAAAGAATTGTATGGGTCCAAAAACAACTATGTAGCTAAAGTGCTTAATACATTATCAGCACTAGATAAAATTGTAATTTTGCTTTGATTGTTATTGTAATTATTGTTGCATTCATCAACATTATCATGATCATCATACTTCTCTTTTACAGAAGAAATACAACACAATAGTGTAGAAGACCTCGGAATCTTGAAGGGAAGGAAAAGGGCATAGGAAAAATGTTGCTGGAGGTTAAACTAAATCCACTTCCCCATTTAGATTTCAGCTGGCTTAGCTCATATAATTGATGGAGAAAGCATGTTCAGGAGAAGGTTTAGAGATATTAATGGAAGAAATATGAAAGTTGAAGGTTTGTGGTGCCATGCAATTGAAGACTCATGTGAAAATAATTTTAAAAGTGTTTTTGTTTATTAATATAAATTTTAATGCATCTGAGTATTCTAAAATTTTTGATTGTATCATAAGAACCGAATTTTCACTTTTGAAATCTATACATTTCAAGAAAGCAGAAAGACAAAAAATAAGAAAGACACATGATCCTAAAACCCAGAGATAACCACTATTTACATTTTGATGCATAGCCTTCTGGGTTTTTTCAACTCATATGTAAACCTTTTAATAAAAATAATATCCAACTTCATATTCTGATTTAAACTTGAATTTTTCACTTAATGCAAAATTTTGAACATTTTCTCATGTCAATAAATATAGGATTACATTATTACTTTTAAGGTATATAGTACTCCATTATATGAAAGTACCATAATTCATTTAACCTTCTCATTGTTGTACATTTAGTATATTTTCATTAACAAAGACAACTCTGTGCTGAACATCTTCTTAAGTAAATCTTTCTATCCATCCTGTTATTACCTTTATATAAATTGTTAGAGAAAGACTCCTGAATCAAAAGCTGTGCAGTATGTTAAGGTCTATACATATGTTGAAATATATGTTAAATATTTTAAATGTATATATTCTTAGGTATAAACTACCATACATACTACAATGCAAGTGGTCTTAGAAGTATCAGTGAGCCCCGTTCACAATTGTAAATTACACTAATAAAGGCAACACACAATGGATGAGCTCAGTTATATGCAAAAATCACAAAAGAAGGAGTCTCTTTCAGGTCAAAAGGTAGAAGTGAGTACTAGATTGCAGCCTAATCAATGATATTGACTAGCCTAAAGATTCTGATGATAGCAGGGGAGTGGTCAATTCTGAAATAGCATTATTGGGAAAGATTATTATAGAGACACAATGCGGGAGAAAAAGTCCTTGTGAACTGACATCAATGTTTGCTCAACAGGTTGACCCCTCTTGTGACGATGGATGCATTACTCTCCCAGATGGATGACAGTAGCCATGAAAATCATCCAGCTCACTCCCCAGGTTTATTTAATCACCATCTGATTATAATCTGATTACCATCCCATGTAAACTTTCCAATAGAGAAGAGAATGCACTGACTGAATCTGAGTATTCCAGCCCATGAAACAGTTATATTTTAAAAATAAATTCTTAAATTGGTATTATGTTTTATATCTCAGATTTGGGGTATTTTTGTGAATTTGGGGAATATCAGCTATTCCCTAAGATCCTAATTATCTTCAAGGCAGAATCACTACTGAGCTTCTGGCTTTGCAAACCTGGACTGAGTAAAATCAACAAGTTACGTATCAATAGAGGCATCGTTTTTCCACCCCTTTACCCAAAATCATTTCTAAATCTTGGAAAGCCGAGGCAGACTGGGAGGAAATATGGCTTGGATTATCACCTATCTACTCTCCATCCACTGAGACGTATATTATTTTCTCTCATCCTTGGTTGTCAATCCTCACTGGTCATGCTGCTCTTTCCCTTGCTTCTTATGACAACATCTCTTTAGGTCTGGCTTTCCCTCAGATAACTTCTGCAGCCCTCTGGAATGTGCCAGGATTTGCTTTCTGCTTCTGTGTCACAGTAGGGTACAGACCAGGCTGTGAGACTCTCTACAGGTCTCTCTGACAAAATACATCACAGGCCATTTCCACTCTACTGCTTCTGTATCGTGTTAGGTGCAGGATAACTCTGCCAGTACATTATCTCATCTGTGCCAAGATGGGCTAGGTAGTTAGTTCTGCTCTATGCCTCCCATGTCATGCCTGAGGGAATTCTCCCTTGGAAAATGGCATGGGGCTTAAATCACTCAAACCTATGTGGACATCTTATTATCCCTATTCCTTGGGACTTGGACCAGGGTTCAGGACAGAGGGCTTCTTCTCAGAGACCTACCAGTTTCTAACTCCCTTCTTCCCCTCTCTGAATCGCCTCTTCTGCCAGTCAAGGGACAACTTAACTCCTCTAAAATAGGACAAAATGGCTCTAACTTATCATGCAGTCTTCTGAAATTATTGTGTATGACATAAAATCCTATGCCCTTAGTTCTAGGCTTATAAAACCTCAAACCTTTTTATTTCAAACTATTTGTACCTGCCCTGAGCTTCAAAAGTCTATATTAAAACATAAAAGCCAATGGTTGCCTTTTTTCCCTCTGGTTCTGTTGTAATAATACTTTCTTGTTAGATCTATAATTCCAGAATTTTTCCAAACAAAGGACCTCGTATCCTGGAAAATGGTATTGGGTAGCATCTGAGAGGCTGAGTGTAGCACAGCCTAGAATAGAGGGAAATACTCTCTGTTTACCTCCAATATCGCCCCAGATCACTGAAAGCATTCAGTTTTTCATACAATACATGATGGCTTTGGTGACCTTTGTAGGACACCCTGATAATTCATTCACCTTGCACAATACTTTTTGTCCTCCCTTGTGTTTTATGTTGACCTCTCATTGATTGCACATTCCATAAGTGCCTTTCTATTGAGATAAAGATGGATAAACACCAGCCTCTTCCTATGGACCATGTGGACTTATTTGAAAGTTCTAGCACAGGAACACAACGATTTTGATACCTTTGATAGTTATCCTCTCTGGAAAAATCATACTCTTTGACTGAAAGCAACTTGGGAGCAGACAGGGCTGAGGGAGATAGGATTGATCTTACTGATCAATGGGATGATGAATGTAATAACAAACTTAACCTTCTATTCAAGCACAACGTCGCTAATCAAAAAAAAAAATAGCTGAGATACAAACCCATTCACAGAGAGTCAATAATATCTTCTTCCTACTCAAAACAACAGGGCACATTCTGGTATACATTTTCTCAGCTTTAGTGAGGTATAAATGACAAATAAATTTGTAGTATATTTAAAGTGTACAATGTGATGATATATGTATAAATTGCAAAAGGATTCCCACAGTGAAGTTAATTAACACAATCATCATCTCACATAGTTATTATGGCTATTGTAAATAATGATGCAGTGAACATAGGGGTGCACATACCTTTGGAGTTAGTGTTTTCATTTTCTTTGCATAAATACCCAGAAGTGGAATTGCTGGATCATGTCATAATTCTATTCTTAATTTTTTGAGGAATCTCCATATTGTTTTCCATAATGACTGCACCAATTTACAGTTTCACCAACAGTGCACTATGGTTCCCTTTTCTCCACATCCTCTCCAAAATTTGTTATTTATTGTCTTTTTGAGAATAGCCATTCTAACATGTGTGAAATGATATCTCACTCTGTTTTTTTGGTTTTTTGTTGTGTGTGTGTGTTTTTTTGCGGTACGCGAGGCTCTCACTGTTGTGGCCTCTCCCGTTGTGGAGCACAGGCTCCGGACGTGCAGGCTCAGCTGCCATGGCTCACGGGCCCAGCCGCTCCGCGGCATGCGGGATCCTCCCGGACCAGGGCACGAACCCGTGTCCCCTGCATCGGCAGGCAGACTCCCAACCACTGCACCACGAAGGAAGCCCTCATTATGGTTTTGAATTGCATTTCCTTGATGAATAGTGAAGTTGAGAATCTTTTCATGTGTCTGTTGGCCATCTGTACATCTTCTTTGGGAAAAAAAGTCTAGTCAGGTCCTCTCCCCCTTTTTAAATCAAGTTGTTCATTTCTTTGATGTTGAGTTGTATGAGTTCTTTGTGTACTTTGGATATTAACCAATATTGGACATATAATTTGCAAATATCTTCTCCCATAGCGTAGGTTGTCTTTTCATTTTGTGGATGGTTTCCTTTGCTGTGCAGAAGCTTTTTAGTTTGATGTAGTCCCTCTTGTTTATTTTTGCTCTTGTTTCTCTTGCTTGAAGAGACAGTCCAGGAAGATACTGCCAAGACCAATGTCAAAGAGAATACTGCCTATGTTTTCTTCTAGGAGCTTTATGGTTTCAGGTCTTACATTCAAGTATTTATCTATTTTGAGTTGATTTTTATATATAGTGTGAGATAGTGCTCTAGTTTCAGCCATTTTGCATGTGGCTGTCCAGTTGTCCCAACATCACTTATTGAAAAGACTATCCTTTCTCCATTGTATGTTCATTGCTCCTTTGTCATAAATTAATTTTTCATATATGTGTAGTTTTATTTCTGGGCTCTCTATTCTATTCCACTGATCTGTGTGTTTGTTTTTCTGCCAATACCATACTTTTTTGATTACTATAACTTTGTAATATAATTTGAAATCAGGGAGCGTGATACCTCCAAGTTTGTTCTTTTTCTCAGAATTGCTTTAGCTATTCAGGGTCTTTTGTGGTTCAATATAAATTTTAGGATCCTCTGTTCTATTTCTCTGAAAAATGTCATTGGGATTTTGATAGGGATTGACTGCACTGAATCTGTAGGTTCCTTTAGGTAATATGGACATTTTAACAATGTTAATTCTTCCAATCAATGAGCACAGAATATCTTTCCATTTCTTTGTGCCTTCTTCAATTTCTTTCATCAGTGTCATAGAGTTTTCAGAGTACAAGTCTTTCACCTCCTTAGTTAAATTTATTTCCAAGTATTATTTTCTTTTTGTTGTGATTATAAATGGGATTGTTTTCTTAATTTCTCTTTCTGCTTGTTTGTTTTTAGTGTATAGAAATGCAATAGATTTTTGTATATTGATTTTTTACCCTAAAGATTTACTGTATTTTAAAATTTTTCTAATAGTTTTTTGATGAAGTCTTTAAAGTTTTTCCTATATAAAATCATGTCATCTGCAAATAGTGACAGTTTTACTTCCTTCTTTCCAATTTGGATTCCTTTTATTACTTTTTCTTGCCTAATTGCTCTGGCTAAGACTTCCAATCCTATGTTAAATAAGAGTGGTAAGAGTGGTCATCCTTGTTTTGTTCCTGATCTTAGATGGATAGCTTTCAGTTTTTCACCATTTTATATGCTAGCTGTGGGTTTGGCATATATGGCCTTTAGTATGTTGAGGCATGTTCCTTCTATATTCATTTTGTTGAGAGTTTTTTTTTATCATAAATGAGTATTGAGCCTTGTAAAATGTTTTTTCTGTGTCTATTGAGATGATCATATGATTTTTATCTTTCATTTTGTTAATGTGGTGTATCAAATTGATTGATTTGTGAATATTGAGCCATCCTAATCTCTTTGCTAGTGATTGTTATATTCAGATTTTCTATTTCTTCATAATTCAGTCTTGCAAGGTTGTATGATTCTAAAATTTTCCAGTTTTTCTAGGTTGTCCAATTTGTTGGCATATAGCTGCTCATAATATTCTCTTATAATCCTTTGTGTTTCCATGGTATCCACTGTTATTTCTCCTCTTTTGTTTCTATGAGCAACTTCTCTCTTCTTTCTGAGTCTAGCTAAAAGTTTGACAATTTTGTTTATCTTTTCAAAGAAGCAGCTCTTACTTTCATTGATCTTTTCTATTGCTTTTAGTTCTCTATTTCACTTACTTCTGCTCTGTTCTTTATTATAATTTCCTTCCTTTTACTGACTTTGGGCCTCATTTATTCTTCTTTTACTAGTTCTATTAGGTGTAAGGCTAGGTTGTTTACTTGAGATTTTTCTTGTTTCTTGAGGTAGACCTGTATTTCTATAAACTTCCCTCTTAGTATCACTTTTGCTGCAACCCATAGATTTTGGTATATTATACTTTATTTTTATTTGTCTTCAGGTACTTTTAAATTTCTCTCTTGATTTCTCCATTGACCCAATCATTGTTCAGGAGCATGTTGTTTAGTTTCCACATATTTGTGATTTTTTTCTACCTTTCTTCTTGTAGTTAATTTCTAGTTTCATACTATTGTGAACAGAAGAGATACTTGATATAATTTCAATTTTCTTAAATTCTAGACTTGTTTTGTGTCCCAACAGATGGTCTATCCTTGAGAACGTTCCATGTGCTCTTGAGAAGAATGTGTATTCTGCTGCATTTGGATGGAACGTTTTGTATAAACCTACCAAAGTCCATCTAATTTAATGTTACATTGAAAGCTGCTGTTTCCTTGTTGACTTTCTATCTAGATGATCTATCCTTTGATGTAATTGGGGTGTTAAAGTCTCCTACTATTATTGTGTTGCTTTCGATTTCCCTCTTTAGGTCTGTTATTAATTGCTTTATGTATGTTTGTGCTCCTATGTTAGGTTCATATGCATTAATAACTGTTATGTCTTCTCGATGAATTGTCCCCTTTACCATTGTATAATGTCCATCTTTGTCTCTTGTTACCTTTTTGGTTTGAAATCTATTTCATCTGATATGAGTATGGCTATACCAACTTTATTTTCACTGCCATTTTCTTAGAGTATCATTTTCTAATCCTTCACTTTGAGCCAGTGTTTTGTCTTTAGAGCTGAGATGTGTTTCCTGGAGGTAGCATATAGTTGGGTCTTGTTTTTTTAATAAATCCAGCCACTCTGTGTTTTTTAATTGGTGAATTCAATCCATTTACATTTAGGGTGATAAATGAGGACTTAGTTCTGCCATTTTATCTTTTGTTTTCTGGTTGCTCTATATCTTCATTATTCCTTTTTACTTGCATTTCTTTCTGACATTTTAGTTTGGTGGTTTTCTATGATGTTTTTCTGTTTCCTCTTTTTTAAAGTTTTTTTGTCTCTGCTTTAGATTTATGCTATGTGGTTCCCATGAGGTTTATATAAAATGTCTCATAAATAAAATAGTCCTTTTCCTGTTGATAGGAAAAGGACTTATCTTAATTTCCTATACGAGTTCGGTCCTTTCTTCTTTGGTTGTGAGTTTCTTACCAAATTGAAGTAGCTATAATTATTTTTACTGCTTTTTTTCTCTTTAACCTTTATGCTATAATTGTTTAAGAACCTATTCTGATATAGAATTGCAATTTTCTGATTCTTTCTATCTATTTCTGTCTACTTGTAATCTTACTCAAAGTTTTGTGTACTTTTGCCTTTTGATTCAGGTAAAAGAGCTCCTTTCAAGATTTACTGTGAAGTAGGTCTAGTTTTGATGAACTCCCTCAGCTTTTGTTTGTCTGTAAAATCCTTTATTTGTCTTTCATATCTGAATGATAACTTTGCTGGATATAATTTCTTTTTTTTTTTAACATCTTTATTGGGGTATAATTGCTTTACAATGGTGTGTTAGTTTCTGCTTTATAACAAAGTGAATCAGTCATACATAAACATATGTTCCCATATGTCTTCCCTCTTGTGTCTCCCTCCCTCCCACCCTCCCTATCCCACCCCTCCAGGCTGTCACAAAGCACCGAGCCAATATCCCTGTGCCATGCGGCTGCTTCCCACTAGCTATCTACCTTACTACGTTTGTTAGTGTGTATATGTCCATGACTCTCTCTCGCCCTGTCACAGCTCACCCTTCCCCCTCCCCATAACCGCAAGTCCGTTCTCTAGGAGGTCTGCGTCTTTATTCCTGCCTTACCCCTAGGTTTTTCATGACATTTTTTTTTCTTAAATTCCATATATATGTGTTAGCATACGGTATTTGTCTTTTTCTTTCTGACTTACTTCACTCTGTATGACAGACTCTAGGTCTATCCACCTCATTACAAATAGCTCAATTTCATTTCTTTTTGTGGCTGAGTAATATTCCATTGTATATATATGCCACATCTTCTTTATCCATTCATACAATGATGGGCACTTAGGTTGTTTCCATCTCCGGGCTATTGTAAATAGAGCTGCAATGAAATTTTGGTACATGACTCTTTTTGAATTATGGTTTTCTCAGGGTATATGCCCAGTAGTGGGATTGCTGGGTCATATGGTAGTTCTATTTGTAGTTTTTTAAGGAACATCCATACTGTTCTCCATAGTGGCTGAACCAATTCACATTCCCACCAGCAGTGCAAGAGTGTTCCCTTTTCTCCACACCCTCTCCAGCATTTATTGTTTCTAGATTTTTTGATGATGGCCATTCTGACTGGTGTGAGATGATATCTCATTGTAGCTTTGATTTGCATTTCTCTAATGATTAATGATGTTGAGCATTCTTTCATGTGTTTGTTGGCAGTCTGTATATCTTCTTTGGAGAAATGTCTATTTAGGTCTTCTGCCCATTTTTGGATTGGGTTGTTTGCTTTCTTGTTACTGAGCTGCATGAGTTGCTTGTAAATTTTGGAGATTAATCCTTTGTCGGTTGCTTCATTTGCAAATATTTTCTCCCATTCTGAGGGTTGGCTTTTGGTCTTGTTTATGGTTTCCTTTGCTGTGCAAAAGCTTTGAAGTTTCATTAGGTCCCATTTGTTTATTTTTGTTTTTATTTCCATTACTCTAGGAGGTGGGTCAGAAAGGATCTTGCTGTGTTTTATGTCATAGAGTGTTCTGCCTATGTTTTCCTCTAAGAGTTTGATAGTTTCTGGCCTTACATTTAGGTCTTTAATCCATTTTGGGCTTATTTTTGTGTATGGTGTTAGGGAGTGATCTAATCTCATACTTTTACATGTACCTGTCCAGTTTTCTCAGCATCACTTACTGAAGAGGCTGTCCTTTCTCCACTGTACATTATTGCCACCTTTATCAAAGATAAGGTGTCCATATGTGCATGGGTTTATCTCTGGGCTTTCTATCCTGTTCCATTGATCTATCTTTCTGTTTTTGTGCCAGTACCATACCGTCTTGATAACTGTAGCTTTGTAGTATAGTCTGAAGTCAGGGAGCCTGATTCCTCCAGTTCCTTCTTTCGTTCTCAAGATTGCTTTGCTTATCCGGGGTCTTTTGTGTTTCCATACAAATTGCAAAATTTTTTGTTCTAGTTCTGTGAAAAATGCCAGTGGTAGTTGATACGGATTGCATTGAATCTATAGATTGCTTTGGGTAGTAGAGTCATTTTCACAGTGTTGATTCTTCCAATCCAAGAACATGGTATATCTCTCCATATATTTGTATCATCTTTAATTTCTTTCATCAGTGTCTTATAATTTTCTGCATACAGGTCTTTTGTCTCCTTAGGTAGGTTTATTCCTCGATATTTTATTCTTTTTGTTGCAATGGTAAATGGGAGTGTTTTCTTGATTTCACTTTCAGATTTTTCATCATTAGTATATAGGAATGCCAGAGATTTCTGTGCATTAATTTTGTATCCTGCCACTTTACCAAATTCATTGATTAGCTCTAGTAGTTTTCTGGTAGCATCTTTAGGGTTCTCTATGTATAGGATCATGTCATCTGCAAACAGTGACAGCTTTACTTCTTCTTTTCTGATTTGGATTCCTTTTATTTCCTTTTCTTCTCTGATTGCTGTGGCTAAAACTTCCAAAACTATGTTGAATAAGAGTGGTGAGAGTGGGCAACCTTGTCTTGTTCCTGATCTTAGTGGAAATGCTTTCAGTTTTTCACCATTGAGGATGATGTTTGCTGTGGGCTTGTCATATATGGCCTTTATTATGTTGAGGAAAGTTCTCTCTATGCCTACTTTCTGCAGGGTTTTTATCATAAATGGGTGTTGAATTTTGTCAAAAACTTTCTCTGCATCTATTGAGATGATCATATGGTTTTTCTCCTTCAGTTTGTTAATATGGTTTATCACATTGATAGATTTGCGTATATTGAAGAATCCTTGCATTCCTGGAATAAACCCCACTTGATCATGGTGTATGATCCTTTTAATGTGCTGTTGGATTCTGTTTGCTAGTATTTTGTTGAGGATTTTTCCATCTATGTTCATCAGTGATATTGGCCTGTAGTTTTCTTTCTTTGTGACATCCTTGTCTGGTTTTGGTATCAAGGTGATGGTGGCCTCGTAGAAGGAGTTTGGGAGTGTTCCTCCCTCTGCTATATTTTGGAAGAGTTTGAGAAGGATAGGTGTTAGCTCTTCTCTAAATGTTTGATAGAATTCGCCTGTGAAGCCATCTGGTCCTGGGCTTTTATTTGTTGGAAGATTTTTAATCACAGTTTCAATTTCAGTGCTTGTCATTGGTCTGTTCATATTTTCTATTTCTTCCTGATTCAGTCTTGGCAGGTTGTGCATTTCTAAGAATTTGTCCATTTCTTCCAGATTGTCCATTTTATTGGCATAGAGTTGCTTGTAGTAATCTCTCATGATCTTTTTTATTTCTGCAGTGTCAGTTGTTACCTCTCCTTTTTCATTTCTAATTCTATTGATTTGAGTCTTCTCCCTTTTTTTCTTGATGAGTCTGGCTAGTGGTTTATCTATTTTGTTTATCTTCTCAAAGAACCAGCTTTTATTTTTATTGATCTTTGCTATCATTTCCTTCATTTCTTTTTCATTTATTTCTGATCTGATTTTTATGATTTCTTTCCTTCTGCTAGCTTTGGGGTTTTTTTGTTCTTCTTTCTCTAATTGCTTGAGGTGCAAGGTTAGGTTGTTTATTCGAGATGTTTCCTGCTTCTTAAGGTGGGCTTGTATTGCTATAAACTTCCCCCTTAGAACTGCTTTTGCTGCATCCCACAGGTTTTGGGTCGTTGTGTCTCCATTGTCATTTGTTTCTAGGTATTTTTTGATTTCCTCTTTGATTTCTTCAGTGATCACTTCATTATTAAGTAGTGTATTGTTTAGCCTCCATGTGTTTTTATTTTTTACAGATCTTTTCCTGTAATTAATATCTAGTCTTATAGCGTTGTGGTCAGAAAAGATACTTGATACAATTTCAATTTTCTTAAATTTACCAAGGCTTGATTTGTGACCTAAGATATGATCTATCCTGGAGAATGTTCCATGAGCACTTGAGAAAAATGTGTATTCTGTTGTTTTTGGATGGAGTGTCCTATAAATATCAATTAAGTCCATCTTGTTTAATATATCATTTAAAGCTTGTGTTTCCTTATTTATTTTCATTTTGGATGATCTGTCCATGGGTGAAAGTGGGGTGTTTAAGTCCCCTACTATGAATGTGTTCCTGTCGATTTCCCCTTTTATGGCTGTTAGTATTTGCCTTATGTATTGAGGTGCTCCTATGTTGGGTGCATAAATATTTACAATTGTTGTATCTTCTTCTTGGATCAATCCCTTGATCATTATGTAGTGTCCTTCTTTGTCTCTTTTAATAGTCCTTATTTTAAAGTCTATTTTGTCTGATATGAGAATTGCTACTCCAGCTTTCTTTTGGTTTCCATTTGCATGGAATATCTTTTACCATCCCCTTACTTTCAGTCTGTATGTGTCTCTAGGTCTGAAGTGGGTCTCTTGTAGACAGCATATATAAGGGTCTTGTTTTTGTATCCATTCAGCTAATCTGTGTCTTTTGGTGGGAGCATTTATTCCATTTACATTTAAGGTAATTATCAATATGTATGTTCCTATTCCCATTTTCTAAATTGTTTTGGGTTCGTTATTATAGGTCTTTTCCTTCTCTTGTGTTTCTTGCCTAGAGAAGATCCTTTAGCATTTGTTGTAAAGCTGGTTTGGTGGTGCTGAACTCTCTCAGCTTTTGCTTGTCTGTAAAGGTTTTAATTTCTCCATCAAATCTGAATGAGATCCTTGCTGGGTAGAGTAGTCTTGGCTGCAGGTTTTTCTCCTTCATCACTTTCAGTATGTCCTGCCACTCCCTTCTGGCTTGTAGGGTTTCTGCTGAGAGATCAGCTGTTAACCTTATGGGGATTCCCTTATGTGTTATTTGTTGTTTTTGCCTTGCTGCTTTTAATATGCTTTCTTTGTATTTAATTTTTGACAGTTTGATTAATATGTGTCTTGGCGTATTTCTTCTTGGATTTATCCTGTATGGGACTCTCTGTGCTTCCTGGACTTGATTAACTATTTCCTTTCCCATATTAGGGAAGTTTTCAACTATAATCTCTTCAAATATTTTCTCAGTCCCTTTCTTTTTCTCTTCTTCTTCTGGAACCCCTATAATTCGAATGTTGGTGCGTTTAATGTTGTCCCAGAGGTCTCTGAGACTGTCCTCAGTTCTTTTCATTCTTTTTTCTTTATTCTGCTCTGCAGTAGTTATTTCCACTATTTTATCTTCCAGGTCACTTATCCGTTCTTCTGCCTCAGTTATTCTGCTACTGATCCCATCTAGAGTACTTTTAATTTCATTTATTGTGTTGTTCATCGTTGCTTGTTTCATCTTTATTTCTTCTAGGTCCTTGTTAACTGATTCTTGCATTTTTTCCATTCTATTGTCCATTCTATCTCCATGATTTCGGATCAACCTTACTATCATTATTCTGAATTCTTTTTCAGGTAGACTGCCTATTTCCTCTTCATTTGTTAGGTCTGGTGCATTTTTATCTCGCTCCTTTATCTGCTGTGTGTTTTTCTGTCTTCTCATTTTGCTTATCTTACTGTGTTTGGGGTCTCCTTTTTGCAGGCTGCAGGTTCGTAGTTCCTCCTGTTTTTGATGTCTGTCTCCAGTGGCTAAGTTTGGTTCAGTGGGTTGTGTAGGCTTCCTGGTGGAGGGGACTAGTGCCTGTGTTGTGGTGGATGAGGCTTGATCTTGTCTCTCTAGTGGGCAGGTTCACGTCTGGTGGTGTGTTTTGGGGTGTCTGTGGCCTTATTATGATTTAGGCAGCCTCTCTGCTAATGGGTGGGGTTGTGTTCCTGTTTTGCTAGTTGTTTGGCATAGGTTTTCCAGCACTGTGGCTTGCTGGTTGTTGAGTGAAGCTGGGTGCTGGTGTTAAGATGGAGGTCTCTGGGAGATTTTTGCCGTTTGATATTATGTGGAACTGGGAGGTCTCTTGTTGACCAGTGTCCTGAAGTTGGCTCTCCTACCTCAGAGGCAGAGCCCTGCCTCCTGGCTGGAGCACCAAGAGCTTTTCATCCACACGGCTCAGGATAAAAGGGAGAAAAAGTAGAGGGAATTAGTAGAAGTATGAGGAAAGAAAGAAGGAAAGGAGGGTAGGAAGGAAGGAAGAAAGAAAGAAAGAAGCAAAGAAGGAAAGAAGGCAAGAAGGAAAGAAAGGAGGGAGGGAGGGAGGAAGGAAGGAAGGAGGGAAAGAAGGAAAAAAGACAGAAAGAAAGAAGATACAGTAAAAATAAAATAAAGTATAATAAAGTTACTGAATTAAAAAATTCTTACTTAGAAAAAAAAAAAGGGACGGATAGAACCTTAGGACAAATGTTGGAAGCAAAGCTATACTGACAAAATCTTACACAGAAGCATACACAAACACCCTCACTAAAAGAGGTAAAGGGGGAAAAATCATAAATCTTGCTGTCAGAGACCACCTCCTCAATTTGGGATGATTCGTTGTCTAAAGGAGGGAAGGAAGGAAGGAAAGAAAGAAAGAAAGAAAGAAAGAAAGAAAGAAAGAAAGAAAGAAAGAAAGAAAGAAAGAAAGAAAGAACGAAGGTAAAGTATAATAACGTTATTAAAATTAATTATTAAGAAAAAAAATAAAAAAAAAACATGGACGGATAGAACCCTAGGACAAATGGTGGAAGCAAGACTATACAGACAAGATCTCACACAGAAGCATACACATACACATTCACAAAAAGAGGAAAAGGGAAAAAATCATAGATCTTGCTCCTAAAGTCCACTTCCTTAATTTGGGATGATTGGTTGTCTATTCAGGTATTCCACAGATGCAGGGTATATCAAGTTGATTGTGGAGCTTTAATCCGCTGCTTCTGAGGCTGCTGGGAGAGATTTCCCTTTCTCTTCTTTGTTCTCAGCTCCCAGGGCTCAGCTTTGGATTTGGCCCTGCCACTGCGTGTAGGTCGCTGGAGGGCGTCTGTTTTTTGCTCAGACAGGATGGGGTTAAAAGAGCCGCTGATTCGGGGGCTCTGGCGCACTCAGGCCGGCGGGGAGGGAGGGGCACGGAGTGCGGGGCGGGCCTGCGGTGGCAAAGGCCGGCGTGACTTTGCACCAGCCTGAGGCGCGCTGTGCGTTCTCCCGGGGAAGTTGTCGCTGGATCCCGGGAACCTGGTAGTGGCGGGCTGCACAGGCTCCGCGGAAGAGGGGTGTGGAGAGTGACCTGTGCTCGCACACAGGCCCCTTGGTGGCGGCAGCAGCAGCCTTAACGTCTCCCGCCCGCCTCTGGGGTCCGCGCTTTTAGCCGCAGCTCGCGCCCATCTCTGGGGTCCGCACTTTCAGCCGCGGCTTGCGCCCGTCTCTGGGGTCCGCGCTTTCAGCCGCGGCTCGCGCCCGTCTCTGGGGTTCGTGCTTTTAGCCGCGGCTCGCGCCCGTCTCTGGAGTTCCTTTAAGCAGCGTTCTTAAACCCCTCTCCTCACGCCCCAGGAAACAAAGAGGGAAGGAAAAGTCTCCTGCCTCTTCTGCAGGTGCAGACTTTTCCCCGGACTCCCTCCCGGCTAGCTGTGGTGCACTAACCCCTTCAGGCTATGTTCAAGCCGCCAACCCCAGTCCTCTCCCTGCGCTCTGTCCAAAACCGAAACCCGAACCTCAGAGCCTCAGCTCACAGCCCCGCCCGCCCCGGCGGGTGAGCAGACAAGCCTCTCGGGCTGGTGAGTGCCGGTCGGCACCGATCCTCTGTGCGGGTATCTCCCCGCTTTGCCCTCCGCACCCGTTGCTGTGCACTCCTCCGCGGCTTCGAAGCTCCCCCCTCCGCCTCCCGCAGTCTCCGCCCGCCAAGGGGCTTCCTAGTGTGTGGAAACTTTTCCTCCTTCACAGCTCCCTCCCACTGGTGCAGGTGCCGTCCCTATTCTTTTGTCTCTGTTTTTTCTTTTTTTTCTTTTGCCCTACCCAGGTACGTGGGGAGTTTCTTGCCTTTTGGGAGGTCTGAGGTCTTCTGCCAGCCTTGAGTAGGTGTTCTGTAGGAGTTGTTCCACGTGTAGATGTATTTCTGGTGTATCTGTGGGGAGGAAGGTGATCTCCGCGTCTTACTCTTCCGCCATCTTCCGCCTTCTTCGCTGGATATAATTTCTGCCGAGAAATCTGTTAATAGCCTAGTAGGGGGTCCTTTGTAGGTTACCATTATTTTTCTCCCAGGTTGCCTTTAAAATTCTTTCTTTGTCATTGACTTTTTTTTTAAACATCTTTATTGTAGTATAATTGCTTTACAATGGTGTGTTAGTTTCTGCTTTATAACAAAGTGAATCAGTTATACATATACATATATCCCCATATCTCTTCCATCTTGCATCTCCTCCATCCCATCCGCCCTATCCCACCCCTCTAGGTAGTCACAAAGCACCGAGCTGATCTCCCTGTGCTATGTGGCTGCTTCCCACGAGCTATTTTACATTTGGTAGTGTATATATGTCCATGCCACTCTCTCACTTTGTCCCAGCTTACCCTTCCCTCTCCCCGTATTCTCAAGTCCATCTCTAGTCAGTCTGAGTCTTTATTCCTGTCTTTCCCCTAGGTTCTTCAAGACCTTTTTTTTTTTTTTTTAGATTCCATATATATGTGTTAGCATACAGTATTTGTTTTTCTCTTTCTGACTTACTTCACTCTGTATGTCATTGAATTTTGACAATGTTTTAATATGTGTCTTGCAGAAGGTCTTTTTGCATTGATGCAACTAGGTGTTTTCTTAGCTTCATGGACTTATATATTCAGTTTCTTCCCCAGGCTTGGGAAGTTCTCAGCTATTATTTCTGTCTTTAAATTTTTATTGGAGTATAGTTGCTTTACAATGTTGTGTTAGTTTCTACTGTACAGCAAAGTGAATAAGATATATCTATATATCTATATCTATATCTATATATCTATATATCTATATCTATATCTATATATCTATATATATATATATCCCCTATTTTCTGAATTCCTTCTCATTTAGGTCACCACAGAGCACTGAGTAGAGTTCCCTGTACTATACAGTAGGTTCTCATTAGTTATCTATGTTATACATAGTATCAATAGTGAATATACTTCAATGTCAATCTCCCAGTTCATCCCACCTCCCTTTCCCCCTTGGTATCTATATGTTTGTTCTCTACATCTGTGTTTCTATTTCTGCTTTGAAAGAAGATCATCTATACCATTTTTCTAGATTCCACATATATGCGTTAATATACGATATTTGTTTTTCTCTTTCTGACTTACTTCACTCTGTATGACAATCCCTAGGTCCATCCACGTCTCTACAAATGACCCAATTTCGTTCCTTTTTATGGCTGAGTAGTATTCCATTGTATATATGTACCACACCTTCTTATCCATTCCTCTGTTGATGGACATTTATGTTGCTTCCATGTCCTGGCTATTGTAAATAGTTTAGCTATTATTTCTTTAAATAAGCTCTCTTCTCCCTTCTCCCTCTCTTCTCCTTCTATGATAACAATTACCCTAATGTTGCCCTTCCTAAAAGAAGGTATAGCTCTCATAGAATTTCCTCATTTTTAAGATATCTTATTCCTCTTTCCTCTTCTACTTGTATCCTGCCTAGATTTCTACCTTTGAGCTCACTAATTCTCTCTTCCATATGGTCTGCTCTATTTTCAATGCTTTCTAATGCCTTCTTCATCTCATTTGTTGAGATCTTCAGCTCTCAAATTTCTGTTTGGTTCTTTTTTAGAGTTTCAATCTCTTTGGTAAAGTATTCCTTCAGTTCATTATTTTTATTCCTGAGTTCATTGAACTGCATTTCTGAATTTTCTTGTAGTTCATTGAGCTTCTTCATAACAGCTATTTTGAATTCTCTGTCATTTAGATTACAATATTCTGTGACTTTAAGTTTGGTTTCTGGAGAATTGTCATTTTCTTTTTGTGATACCATGTTACCATGGTTCGTCATGGTACTTGATGAGTTGTTCATCTGCCAGTGCATTTGAAGTAGCAAGCACCTTTCTTTTTCAGGGAAAGCTTTTTTTTTTTTAATTTCATTCTAATTGAACAGATTCGTAATTAGAGATTTTTTCTTTTGTATTCCAGTAGGTGGCACTGTAGCACAAGTTTGGATTCTCTTACTTGAGCAGCCTCTGGTTATATTTGAGAATGGGCACTTTCCACCCTCCACCTCCTCTATTAGAGGTGTTGTCATGTGCCCTTGATGTCACTGCTTGTGCCTCTGGGGTTGGTGTCTTTCTGTAGCTGGTGTTGCTGTCATCACTGCTTGGGGCATCAGAATGGTGGGACCACATCTGGGGTCTCCTGGCTCTACTGCTGCAAGAGTAGGGAGTGAAGGAGGAGCCAGGTCACAGTGTCTCTTCTGCAACCAGTGTTGTCAGGTTTGTAGGTGCCACTATGGCAGGCAGTGGTGGGGGTGGTGCTGGCTGGAGTTATGAGTACCTCTGTGGTTGGAGGGACAAGATTGCAGACCCTGCTGCTGTCTGGTTCCCTGTCTGGTTCCAGAGCCACAGGCTCTGCTACAGCCAGGAAGCCAGAGTCATGTGCACTACCTCTCCTGATGCTACAGTGTTCTCTGGGGCTGTGGGCTCAGCCACCATGGCTGAGGGTGCAGGACTGCTGGCACCACCTCCTTTGTTCCCCCGGTTCTGGCTCCTCTTTGTGTTCCAGTCCACCTGCCTTTAGATGAAGAGATGAGTGGAATTCTTCAGTGCCCTGGTGTGTTGGGCTGAGGCACCTTTGTTGAGTTATAGATGTTTTACTGGTTGTAGATTGAAGGAGAGAAACAAAGGGAGACTCTCATGCCACTATGATGCTGATGTCACTCTGGAGCTTGCCTGATTTATTCTTGATATACTCCTGTTGTTGAGGATGTGCCAAGACCAGTGTTCCAAGAGGAGGAATCTCATTTAGCACTTAGTTTCAGACTGATTGGATGCCAGATATTCAGGCAGCAGCTCTTCAAGTACACAGATATATATAGTCCTGTGGGGCCTCAATTGTATCCCTGTTGGCCTCCAGAACAGGAGATCTGGAGGTGTCCCCTGGGTGATAGTTGCAAAACACTGGGGCTAGGAATGAGTGTAAAAGCCCTTTCTGGGGAGTTTTGTTGAGCTGAAGTGAGGGCAACGGGGTGTGCAAGGATGGTGTCTCCTTGCTTGCCCCCTTAGACTCTAGATGTGTGGGAAACCTGAAGTCTGTCCCCGAAGGTGCAGCTCCCGAATAGGTAAATAGGCCTTTTTCACTAGAAGACAGGGGCTATATTTCAGTCTGCTGTTTGTGCAGTACCCTGGTGGGGCTGCTGGTGACCTGCCAAGAACTGACTTTCATTTGTTACAGTCCCGTGGAGTTCTGGAATGATAGACCCCTGGCCATCAGTGACAGACAATCAAGGGATGTCCTCTGTGTGGACTGCATACCCCCACTGTCTTTAGGTAGGCAGCTGGAGAGGGTAGAAATGGGGCTTGTTCTCTTGTTTCAGGAAGACAGCAGGAAAATGACTTGACTGAGTGTGCCTCTGGGCTTCAACAATGCAGCATGAGAGTGCCTTGTCTGTGCACATGCATCAGCTTTAGGTCTGGAGTGGGAGACTGCTGAGACTGCTCTTGCTCTCCAATCCCAGTCAAGGAGAACGGGAGAGGTGAGTTGGCTTTAGGCTGAGAGAGGGATAAGACTGCTCATACTTGCCAGGCCCAGCCAGGGACTGGGGGAGTGCCGCGTTCGCTGAAGCTCTTCAGCTTCAGCACTGCGGTGGGATGGTGCTGGCTCATCTCCAGTGAGCTCACACACCTATGCCGGCAGGTTATGTGGAGAGCACAACAATGGAATCTGCCAGCGCCTCCATCTCTGGGGAGCATTTCAACCATCAATCATCAGTCCAGCTGATGCTTTCAGATCCATAAATGACTCTCCCTCACGAAAAGTCTCTTCACATAAAGCATTTTCCAAAATGCTATCATTTCACTGGATCTATTTTTAGTTTTTTAAGGAACCGCCATACTGTTCTCCATAGTGGCTGTATCACGTTACATTCCCACCAACAGTGCAAGAGGGTACCCTTTTCTCCACACCCTCTCCTGCATTTATTTTTTGTAGATATTTTGATGATGGCCATTCTGACCGGCGTGAGGGGATACCTCATTGTAGTTTTGATTTGCAATACTCTAATGATTAGTGATGTTGAGCATCCTTTCATGTGTTTGTTGGCAACCTGTATATCCTCTTTGGAGAAATGTTTATTTAGCTCTTCTGCCCATTTTTATGTTAGGTTTTTTTTTTTTGATGTTGAGCTGCATGAACTGCTTGTATATTTTGGAGATTAATCCTTTGTCAGTTGCTTCGTTTGCAAATATTTTCTCCCATTCAGAGGGTTGGCTTTTGGTCTTGTTTATGGTTTCCTTTGCTGTGCAAAAGTTTTTATGTTTCATTAGGTCCCATTTGTTTGTTTTTGGTTTTATTTCCATTTCTCTGGGAGGTGGGTTAAAAAAGGACCTTGCTGTGATTTATGTCACAGAGTGTTCTGCCTATGTTTTCCTCTGAGAGTTTTATAGTGCCTGGTCTTATATTTAGGTATTTAATCCATTTTGAGTTTATTTTTGTGTATGGTGTTAGGGAGTGTTCTAATTTCATTCTTTTACAAGAAGCTTTCCAGTTTTCCCAACACCAGTTATTGAATAGGCAGTCTTTTCTCAATTGTGTATCCTTGCCTCGTTTGTCATACATTAGTTGACCATAGGTGAGTGAGCTTATCTCTGAACTTTCTATCCTGTTCCATTGATCTATATTTCTGTTTTGGGGGCCAGTACCATACTGTCTTGATAACTGTAGCTCTGTAGTATAGTGTGAAGTCAGGGGTCTTATTCCTGAGCTCTTATTTTCTTTCTCAAGATTGCTTTGGCTATTCAGGGTCTTTTGTGTTACCATACAAATTGTGAAATTTTTTGTTCTAGTTCTGTGAAAAATGCCATTGGTAGTTTGATAGGGATTGCACTGAATCTGTAGATTGCTTTGGGTATTATAGTCATTTTCACAATGTTGATTCTTCCAATCCAAGAGCATGGTTTATATCTCCATCTGTTTGTATCATCTTTAATTTCCTTCATCAGTGTCTTATAGTTTTCTGCATACAGGTCTTTTGTTTCCTTAGGTAGGTTATTCCTAGGTATTTTATTCATTTTGTTGCAATTGTAAATTAGAGTGTTTCCTTAATTTCTCTTTCAGAGTTTTCATCATTAGTCTATAGGAATGCAAGAGATTTTGTGCATTAATTTTGTATCCTGCTACTTTACCAAATTCACTAATTAGCTCTAGTAGTTTTCTGGTAGAGTCTTTAGTATTCTCTATGTATAGTATCATGTCACATGCAAATAGTGACAGTTTTGCTTTTTCTTTTCCCATGTGGATTCCTTTCATTTCTTTTTCTTCTCTGATTGCTGTGGCTAAAACTTCCAAAACTATGTTGAATAATAGACAGAGTGGGCAACCTTCTCTTGTTGCTGATCTTAGTGCAAAGGCTTTCAGGTTTTCACCATTGAGGATGATGTTTGCTGTGGGTTTGTCATACATGGCCTTTATTATGTTGAGGTACATTCACTCTACGCCTACGTTCTGGAGAGTTTTTATCATAAATGGGTGTAGAATTTTATCAGAAGCTTTTTCTGCATCTAATGAGATGATCATATGGTTTTTATCCTTCAGTTTGTTAATGTGGTGTGTCACATTGACTGATTTGCATATATTGAAGAATGCTTGCATTCCTGGGGTAAACTCCATTTGATCATGGTGTACGATCCTTTTAATGTGCTGTTGGATTCTGTTTGTTAGTATTTTGTTAAGGATTTTGGCATCTATGTTCATCAGTGGTATTGGCCTGTAATTTTCATTATTTGTGAGATCTTTGGTTTTGGTATCAGGGTGATGATGGCCTCGTGGAATGAGTTTGGGAGTGTTCCTCCCTCTGCTATATTTTGGAAGAGTTTGAGAAGGATAGGTGTTAGCTCTTCACTAAATGTTTGATAGAATTCGCCTGTGAAGCCATCTGGTCCTGGGCTTTTGTTTGTTGGAAGATTTCTAATCACAGTCTCAATTTCACTGCTTGTGACTGGTCAGATTATATTTTGTATTTCTTCCTGGTTCAGTCTCAGAAGGTTGTGCCTTTCTAAGAATTTGTCCATTTCTTCCAGGTTGTCCATTTTATTGACATATAGTTGCTTGTAATAATCTCTCATGATCCTTTGTATTTCTGCAATGTCAGTTTTTACTTCTTTTTCTTTCTTTCTTTCTTTCTTTCTTTCTTTCTTTCTTTCTTTCTTTCTTTCTTTCTTTCTTTCTTTCTTTCTTTCTTTCTTTCTTTCTGGTTGCTTTGGGTCTTTGGTGCCGCGCGTGGGCTATCTGTCATTGCAGTGAGCAGGGGCTACTCTTCATTGCAGTGCACGGGCTTCTCACTGCAGTGGCTTCTCTTGTTGCGGAGCACGGGCTCTATGCTTGCAGGCTACAGAAGTTGTGGCGCATGGGCTCAGTAGTGGTGGCTCGCGGGCTTAGTTGCTCCGAGGAATGTGGGATATTCCCGGAGCAGGGAGCAAACCCATGTCCCCGGCATTGGCAGGCAGATTCTTGTTTTGTTTTTTTGTTTTTTGTTTTTTAACATATTTATTGGAGTATAACTGCTTTACAATGGTGAGTTAGTTTCTGCTTTATAACAAAGTGAATCAGTTATACATATACATATGTTCCCATATCTCTTCCCTCTTGCATCTCCCTCCCTCCCACCCTCCCTATCCCACCCCTCTAGGTGATCACGAAGAACCGAACTGATCTCCCTGTGCTAAGCGGCTGCTTTCCACTAGCTATCTATTTTACGATTGGTAGTGTGTATATGTCCATGCCACTCTCTCACTTTGTCACAGCTTACCCTTCCCCCTCCCCATATGCTCAAGTCCATGCTCTAGTAAGTCTGTGTCTTTATTCCTGTCTTACCCCTAGGTTCTTCATGACATTATTTTTTTTTATTCCATATATATGTGTTAGCATATGGTATTTGTCTTTCTCTTTCTGATTTACTTCACTCTGTATGACAGACTCTAGGTCTATCCACCTCATTACAAATAGCTCAATTTCATTTCTTTTTATGGCTGAGTAATATTCCATTATATAGATGTGCCACATCTTCTTTAACCATTCATCCGATGGTGGACACTTAGGTTGTTTCCATATTCGGGCTACTGTAACTAGAGCTGCAATGAACATTTTGGTACATGACTCTTTTTGAATTATGGTTTTCTCAGTGTATATGCCTAGTAGTGGGATTGCTGGGTTGTATGGTAGTTCTATTTGTAGTTTTTTAAGGAACCTCCATACTGTTCTCCATAGTGGCTGTACCAATTCACATTCCCACCAGCAGTGCAAGAGTGTTCCCTTTACTCCACACCCTCTCCAGCATTTATTAGTTCTAGATTTTTTGATGATGGCCATTCTAGTGGTGTGAGATGATATCTCATTGTAGTTTTGATTTGCATTTCTCTAATGATTAATGATGTTGAGCATCCTTTCATGTGTTTGTTGGCACTCTGTATATCTTCTTTGGAGAAATGTCTGTTTAGATCTTCTGCCCATTTTCGGATTGGGTTGTTTGATTTTTGTTATTGAGCTGCATTAGCTGCTTATAAATTTTGGAGATTAATCCATTGTCAGTTGCTTCATTTGCAAATACTTTCTCCCATTCTGAGAGTTGTCTTTTGGTCTTGTTTATGGTTTCCTTTGCTGGCAAAAGCTTTGAAGTTTCATTAGGTCCCATTTGTTTATTTTTGTTTTTATTTCCGTTTCTCTAGGAAGTAGGTCAAAAAGGATCTTGCTGTGATTTACGTCATAGAGTGTTCTGCCTATGTTTTCCTCTAAGAGTTTTATAGTTTCTGGCCTTACATTTAGGTCTTTAATCCATTTTGAACTTATTTTTGTGTATGGTGTTAGGGAGTGATCTAATCTCATACTTTTACATGTACCTGTCCAGTTTTTCCAGCACCACTTATTGAAGATTCTGTCCTTCCTCCACTGCACATTCCTGCCTCTGTTATCAAAAATAAGGTGACCATATGTGCGTGGGTTTATCTCTGGGCTTACTATCCTGTTCCATTGATCTATCTTTCTGCTTTTGTGCCAGTACCATACTGTCTTGATTAGTGTAGATTTCTAGTACTGTCTGAAGTCAGGGAGCCTGATACCTCCAGCTCCATTTTTTGTTCTCAAGATTGCTTTGCTTATCCGGGGTCTTTTGTGTTTCCATACAAATTGTGAAATTTTTTGTTCCAGTTCTGTGAAAAATGCCAGTGGTAGTTTGATAGGGATTGCATTGAATCTGTAGATTGCTTTGGGTAGTAGAGTCATTTTCACAATGTTGATTTTTCCAATCCAAGAACATGATATATCTCTCCATCTATTTGTATCATCTTTAACTTCTTTCATCAGTGTCTTATAATTTTCTGCATACAGGTCTTTTGTCTCCTTAGGTAGGTTTATTCTAGATATTTTATTCTTTCTGTTGCAATGGAAAATGGGAGTGTTTTCTTGATTTCACTTTCAGATTTTTCATCATTAGTGTATAGGAATGCCAGAGATTTCTGGACATTAATTTTGTATCCTGCTACTTTACCAAATTCATTGATTAGTTCTAGTAGTTTCCTAGTAGCATATTTAGGATTCTCTATGTATAGTATCATGTCATCTGCAAACAGTGACAGCTTTACTTCTTCTTTTCCGATTTGGATTCCTTTTATTTCCTTTTCTTCTCTGATTGCTGTGGATAAAACTTCCAAAACTATGTTGAAAAAGAGTGGTCAGAGTGGGCAACCTTGTCTTGTTCCTGATCTTAGTGGAAATGCTTTCAGTTTTTCACCATTGAGGATGATGTTGGCTGTAGGTTTGTCATATATGGCCTTTATTATGTTGAGAAAAGTTCCATCTATGCCTACATTCTGCAGGATTTTTATCATAAATGGATGTTGAATTTTGTCGAAAGCTTACTCTACATCTATTGAGATGATCATATGGTTTTTCTTCTTCAATTTGTTAATATGGTATACCACGTTGATTGATTTGCATATATTTAAGAATCTTTACATTTCTGGAATAAACCCCACTGGATCATGGTGTATGATCCCTTTAATGTGCTGTTGGATTCTGTTTGCTAGTATTTTGTTGAGGATTTTTGCATCTATATTCATCAGTGATATTGGCCTGTTGTTTTCTTTCTTTGTGACATCCTTGTCTGGTTTTGGTATCAGGCTGATGGTGGCCTCATAGAATGAGTTTGGGGGTGTTTCTCTCTCTGCTATATTTTGGAAGAGTTTGAGAAGGATAGGTGTTAGCTCTTCTCTAAGTGTTTGATAGAATTCACCTGTGAAGTCATCTGGTCCTCGGCTTTTGTTTGCTGGAAGATATTTAATCACAGTTTCAATTTCAGTGCTTGTGATTAGTCTGTTCATATTTTCTATTTCTTCCTGATTCAGGCTTGGCAGCTGTGCTCTTCTAAGAATTTGTCTATTTCTTCCAGGTTGTCCATTTTATTTGCATAGACTTGCTTGTAGTAATCGCTCATGATCTTTTGTATTTCTGCAGTGTCAGTTGTTACTTCTCCTTTTTCATGTCTAATGCTATTGATTTGAGTTTTCTCCCTTTTTTTCTTGATGAGTCTGGCTAATGGTTTATCAATTTTGTATATCTTCTCAAAGAACCAGCTTTTATTTTTATTGATCTTTGCTATCATTTCCTTCATTTCTTTTTCATTTACTTCTGATCTGATTTTTATGATTTCTTTCCTTCTACTGACTTTGGGGTTTTTTTGTTCTTCTTTCTCTAATTGCTTTAGGTGCAAGGTTAGGTTGTTTATTCAAGATATTTCCTGTTTCTTAAGGTAGGATTGTATTGCTATAAGCTTCCCTCTTAGAAAAGCTTTTGCTGCATCCCATAGGTTTTGAGTTGTCATGTCTCCATTGTCATTTCTTTCTAGGTACTCTTTATTTCCTCTTTGAATTCTTCAGTGATCACTTCGTTATTAAGTAGTGTATTGCTTAGCCTCCATGTGTTTGTATTTTTTATAGATCTTTTCCTTTAATTGATATCTAGTCTCATAGAATTGTAGTCAGAAAATATCCTTGATACAATTTCAATTTTCTTAAATTTACCAGGCTTGATTTGTGACCCAAGATATGATCTATCCTGGAGAATTTACCATGATCACGTGAGAAATATGTGTATTCTGTTGTTTTTGGATGGAATGTCCTATAAATATCAATTAAATATATTTTGTTTAATGTATCATTCAAAGGTTGTGTTTCCTTACTTATTTTCATTTTGGATGGTCTATCCATTGGTGAAAGTGGGATATTAAAGTCCCCTACTATGTTTGTGTTACTGCTGATTTCCCCGTTTATAGCTGTTTGTATTTCCCTTATGTATTGAGGTGCTCCTTTGTTGGGTGCGTAAATACTTACAATTGTTATATCTCCTTCTTGGATCGATCCCTTGATCATTATGTACTGACCTTCTTTGTCCATTCTAAGAGTCTTTATTTTAAAGTCTATTTTGCTTGATATGAGAATTGATACTCCAGCTTTCTTTTGGTATCCACTTGCATTGAATATCTTTTTCCATCCCCTTACTTTCAGTCTCTATGTGTCTCTAGATCTGAAGTGGTTCTCTTGTAGACAGCATATATATGGGTCTTGTTTTTGTATCCATTCAGCCAATCTGTGTCTTTTGGTGGGAGCATTTAGTCCATTTACATTTAAGGTAATTATCGATATGTATGTTCCTATTCCCATTTTCTTAAGTGTTTTGGGTTTGTTATTGTAGGTCTTCTCCTTCTCTTGTGTTTGTTGCCTAGAGAAGTTCCTTTAGCATTTGTTGTAAAGCTCATCTGGTGGTGCTGAGCTCTTTCAGTTTTTGCTTGTCTGTAAAGATTTTAATTTCTCCATTAAATCTGAATGAGATCCTTGCTGGGTAGAGCAGTCTTGGTTGCAGGATTTTCTCCTTCATCACTTTAAATATGTCCTGCCAGTCCCTTCTGGCTTGCAGAGATTCTGCTGAAAGATCAGGTGTTAACCTTATAGCAATTCCCTTGTGTGTTATTTGTTGTTTTTCCCTTGCTGCTTTTAATATGTTTTCTTTGTATTTAATTTTTGACAGTTTGATTTATATGTGTCTTGGCATATTTCTCCTTGGATTTATCCTGTATGGGACTCTCTGTGCTTCCTGGACTTGATTAACTATTTCCTTTCCCATATTAGGGAAGCTTTCAACTATAATCTCTTCAAATATTTTCTCAGTCCCTTTCTTTTTCTCTTCTTCTTCTGGAACCCCTATAATTCAAAAGTTGGTGCATTTAACATTGTCCCAGAAGTCTCTGAGACTGTCCTCAGTTCTTTTCATTCATTTTTCTTTATTCTGCTCTGCAGTAGTTATTTCCACTATTTTATCTTCCAGGTCACTTATGCATTCTTCTGCCTCAGTTATTCTGCTATTGTTCCCATATAGAGTATTTTTAATTTCATTTATTGTGTTGTGCATCATTGCTTGTTTCATCTTTAGTTCTTCTAGGTCCTTGTTAAATGTTTCTTGCATTTTGTTTATTCTATTTCCAAGATTTTGGATCATCTTTACTCTCATTATTCTGAATTCTTTTTCAGGTAGACTGCCTATTTCCTCTTCATTTGTTAGGTCTGGTGGGTTTTTATCTTGCTCCTTCATCTGCTGTGTGTTTGTCTGTCTTCTCATTTTGCTTATCTTACTGTGTTTGAGGTCTCCTTTTTGCAGGCTGCAGGTTCGTAGTTCCCATTGTTTTGGTGTCTGTCCCCAGTGGCTAAAGTTGGTTCAGTGGGTTGTGTAGGCTTCCTGGTGGACGGGACTAGTGCCTGTGTTCTGGTGGATGAGGCTGGATCTTGCCTTTCTTTTGGGAAGGACCATGTCTTGTGGTGTGTTTTGGAATGTCTGTGAACTTATGATTTTAGGCAGCTTCTCTGCTAATGGGTGAAGGTTGTTTTCCTGTCTTGCTAGTTGTTTGAGATAGGGTGTCCAGCACTGTACCTTGCTGGTCGTTGAGTGACACTTAGTGCTGGTGTTGAAATGGAGACCTTTGTGATATTTTCGCCATTTGATATTATGTGGAGCTGGGAGGTCTCTTGTTGACCAGTGTCCTGAAGTTGGCTCTCCCACCTCAGAGGCACAGCACTTACTCCTGGCTGTAGCATGAAGAGCCTTTCATCCACACAGCTCAGATTAAAAGGGAGGAAAAGAAGAAAGGAAGAAAGGAAGAAAGAAAGAAAGAAAGAAAGGGAGAAAGAAAGAAGAAAGGAAGGAAGGAAGAAGGAGGGAAGGAAGGAAAGAAAGAAAGAAGATAAAATAAAATAAATAATTAAAATAAAAAATAATTATTAAGAAAAAAAAATCTTTTAAAGAAAAAAAAGAAAACGGACTGATAGAACCCTAGTACAAATGGTGGAAGCAAAGCTATACAGACAAAATCTCACGCAGAATCATACACATACACACTCACCAAAAGAGGAAAAGGGGAAAAAATCATAAAGCTTGCTCTCAAAGCTCACCTCCTCAATTTGGGATGATTCTTTGTCTATTCATGTATTCCAGAGATGCAGGGTACATCAAGTTGATTGTGAAGCTTTAATCCGCTGTTTCTGAGGCTGCTGGGAGAGCTTTCCCTTTCTCTTCTTTGTTTGCACAGCTCCCGGGGCTCAGCTTTGGATGTGGCCCCGCCTCTGCGTGTAGGTCGCTGGAGGGCATCTCTTCTTTGCTCAGACAGGATGGGGTTAAAGGAGCAGCTGCTTCGGGGACTCTGGTTCACTCAGGCGCGGGGAGGGAGGGGTACGGAGTTCAGGGCAAGCCTGCGGCTGCAGAGGCTGGTGTGACGTTGTACCAGTCTGAGGCGCACTGTGCTGTGTTCTTCCAGGGAAGTTGTCCCTGGATCCCGGGATCCTGGCAGTGGCAGGCTGCACAGGCTCTCTGGAAGGGGGGTGTGGATAGTGACCTGTGCTCGGACACAGACTTCTTGGTGGTGGCGGCAGCAGCCTTAGCGTCTCATGCCCGTCTCTGCAGTCTGCCCTTTTAGCCGTGGCTGGCGCCCGTCTCTAAAGCTCCTTTAAGCAGTGCTCTTAATCCCCTCTCCTCGCTCACCAGGAAACAAATAGGGAAGAAAAAGTCTCTTGCCTCTTCGGCAGGTCCAGACTTTTCCCCGGACTCCCTCCCGGTTAGCCATGGTGCACTAAACCCCTGCAGGCTGTGTTCACGTCACCAACTCCAGTCCTCTCCCTGCACTCCGACCGAAGCCCAAGCCTCAGCTCCCAGCCCCGTCGCCCCGGCAGGTGAGCAGACAAGCCTATTGGGCTGGTGAGTGCTGGTCAGCACCAACCCTCTGTGCGGGAATCTCTCTGCTTTTCCCTCCACACCCCTGTGGCTGTGCTCTCCTCCACGGCTCCGAAGCTTTCCCCCTCCACCACCCACAGTCTCCGCCCATGAAGGGGCTTCCTAGTGTGTGGAAACCTTTCCTCCTTCACAGCTCCCTCCCACTATTGCAGATCCCGTCCCTATCCTTTTGTCTCTGTTTATTCTTTTTTCTTTTGCCTTACCCAGGTACTTGGGGACTTTCTTGACTTTTGGGAGGTCTGACGTCTTCTGCCAGTGTTCAGTAGGTGTTCTTTAGGAGTTGTTCCACGTGTAGTTGTATTTCTGGTGTATCTGTGGGGAGGAAGGTGATCTCCGCGTCTTACTCTTCCGCCATCTGCCCCTCGTCTGTTACCTCTCCTTTTTCATTTCTAATTCTATTGATATGAGTCTTCTCCCTTTTTTTCTTGATGAGTTTGGCTAATGGTTTATCAATTTTATTCATCTTCTAAAAGGACCAGCTTTTTGTTTTATTTATCTTTGCTCTCATTCCCCTCATTTCTTTTTCTTTATTTCTGAGTTGATGTTTATGATTTCTTTCCTTCTGCTAACTTTGGGGTTTCTTTGTTCTTTCTCTAATTGCTTTAGATTGAAGGTTAGGTTGCTTATTTGTGATGGTTCTTGTTTCTTGAGGTAGGCTTGTATTGCTATAAACTTCCCTCTTAGAACTGCTTTTCCTGCATCCCATAGGTTTTGTGTCATCGTGTTTTCATTGTCATTTGTTTCTAGGTATTTTTTTTATTTCTTCAGTGATCTCTTGGTTAGTTAGTAGTGTATTGTTTTGCCTCCATGTGTTTGTATTTTTTACAGTTTTATTCCCTATAATTGATATCTAGTCTCATAGCATTGTGGTTGGAAAAGATACTTGATATTATTTCAATTTTCTTAAGTTTACAAAGGCTTGATTTTTGACCCAAGACATGATCTATCCTGGGGAATTTTCCTTGAGCACTTGAGAAGAAAGTGTATTCTGGTTTTATTTTTTTGATGGAATATCCTATAAATATCAATTAAGTCCATCTTGTTTAATGTGTCATTTGAAGCTTGTTATTCCTTATTTATTTTCATTTTGGTTGGTCTGTTCATTGGTGAAAGTGGGTTGTTTATGTCCCATAGTATGATTGTATTACTGTTGATTTTTCCCTTTTATGGCTGTTAGAATTTGCCTTATGTATTGAGGTGCTCCTATTTTGGGTGCATATATACTTACTATTGCTATATCTTCTTCTTGAATTGATCCCTTGATCATTATGTAGTGTCCTTCTTTGTCTCTTGTAATAGTCTTTATTTTAAAGTCTATTTTTTCTAATATGAGAATTACTATTCCAGCTTTGTTTTGGTTTTCCTTTGCATCGAATAGCTTTTTCCATCCCCTCATTTTCAGTCTGTATGTGTCCCTAGGTCTGAAATGGGTCTCTTGTAGAGAGCATATATACGGGTCTTTTTTGTATCCATTCAGCCAGTCTGTGTATTTTGATTGGGGCATTTAATCCATTAGCATTTAAAGTAATTATTGATATGTATGTTCCTATTACCATTTTCTTAATTGTTTTGGGTTTGTTATTGTAGTTCTTTTCCTTCTCTTGTGTTTCCTACTTAGAGAAGTTCCTTTAGTATTTGTTGTAAAGCTGGTTTGGTGGTGCTGAATTCTCTTAGTTTTTGCTTGTCTTTAAAGGTTTTAATTTCTCTGTTGCATCTGAATGAGATCCTTGCTGGGTAGAGTAATCGTGGTTGTAAGATTTTCCCTTTCATCACTTTCAATATGTCCTGCCACTCCCTTCTGGCTTGCAGAGCTTCTGATGAATGATCAGCTGTTAACCTTATGGGGATTCCCTTGTATGTTGTTTGTTGCTTTTCCCTTGCTGCTTTCAATATTTTTTCTTTGTATTTAATTTTTGATAATTCGATCAATATATGTCTTAGTGTGTTTCTCCTTGGATTTATCCTGTATGGGACTCTTTTGCACTTCCTGGACTTGATTGACTATTTCCTTTCCCATATTAGGGAAGTTCTCAACTATAATCTCTCAAATATTTTCTCAGTCCCTTTGTTTTTCTCTTCTTCTTCTGGGACCCCTGTAATTCGATTGTTGGTGTGTTTAATGTTGTCCCAGAGGTCTCTGAGACTGTCCTCAATTCTTTTCATTGTTTTTTCTTTATTCTGCTCTGCAGTAGTTATTTCCACTCTTTTATCTTCCAGGTCACTTATCTGTTCTTCTGCTTCAGCTATTCTGCTATTGATTCCTTCTAAAGAATTTTTAATGTCATGTATTGTGTTGTTCATCACTGTTTGTTTTCTCTGTAGTTCTTCTAGGTCCTTATTAAACTTTTCTTGTATTTCCTCCATTCCATTTCCAAGATTCTCGGTTATCTTTACTATCATTACTCTGAATTCTTTTCCAGGTAGACTGCTTATTTCCTCTTCATTTGTTTGGTCTGGTGGGTTTTTACATTCCTCCTTCATTGTTGTGTATTTATCTGTCTTCTCATTTTCTTAACTTACTGTATTTGAGGTCTCCTTTTCTCAGGCTGCATGTTCGTAGTTCTTGTTGTTTTTGGTGTCTGCCCTCAGTGGGTAAGGTTGATTCAGTGGGTTGTGTAGGCTTCCTGGTGGAGGGGACTGGTACCTGTGTTCTGGTGGATATGGCTGGATCTTGTCTTTCTGGTGGGCAGGACCATGTCTGGTGGTGTGTTTTGGAATGTCTGTGAACTTATGATTTTAGGCAGCCTCTCTGCTAGTGGGTGAAGGTTGTGTTCCTTTTTTGCTAGTTGTTTGGCATGGGGTGTCCAGCACTGGAGCTTGCTGGTCGTTGCATGGAGTTGGGTCTTAGTGTTGAGATGGAAGTCTCTGGGAGAACTCTCACTGATTGATATTATCTGGGGCCAGGAAGTCTCTGGTGGTCCAATGTCCTGAACTTGACTCTCCCTCCTCAGAGGCTCAGGCCCAACCACTCGCCTGAGCACCAAGACCCCAGGTATGTGGGGAGTTTCTTGCCTTTTGGGAAGTCTGAGTTCTTCCAGCATGCAGTAGGTGTTCTGAAGGAGCTGTTCCACATGTAGGTGTATTTTTGATGTGTTTGTGGTGAAGAAGTTAATCTCCATGTCTCAGTCCTCTACCATCTTGAAGGTCCATCCTGCATATACATTTTTGTTATAACTTTTTCTTTTCTTAACAGCTCTATTGAAATATAATTCATATGCCATAAAATTCACCCATGTAAAGTGCTCAATTCAATGACTTTCAGTGTGTCTACAGTGTTGTGTTACTAACCATCACCACATCTGATTTTACACTTTTCATCACACTCCAAAAACCTCATAGCCATCAGCAGTCATTACCCCTCCCCTCCCAAAGTCCTTGACAACCATTACAGTCTCTTATAGATTTGTTTATTCTACATATTTAATGCATGATATCATATAATATCTGGCCTCTGTGACTGGTTATTTTAATCTAGTGTGATGTTTCCATCATTTGTTCATTTTGTAGAATGTATCAGTGCTTCATTTGTTTTTATGGCTGAAAAATATTCCTTTGTATGGAATATATGTATATATTTTGTTTACCCATTCATTAGTTGATGGGCATTTAGGTTCTTTTCAAAAAAACTGAAACTGAAACTGAAAAAAACTGCAATGAACATTCACATGCCAGTCTGTGTGTGAATTTGTGTTTTTATTTCTCCTGGATATATACCTCAGTGTGAAATTTCTTGGTCATCTGTGAACTCTATGTTTAACATTTGAGTAACTGCTAAACTGTTTTCCAAAGCAGTTGTACCATTTTACATTCCCATCAGCATTGTATGAATGTTGCAGTTTCTTCTCATCCTCTCTAACACCTATTATTGTGTGTCTTCTAGTTGACGTAAAGTGTTATCTCATTGTGATGTTTATTTCCCCACTGACTAATGATGTTGAGCATCTTTTTATTTGTGTATTGGTTTTCCTTGTATCTTTGGAGAAATGTCTTTTTAGACCTTTGCCCATTTTTAAATTGAGTTATCTTTTTATTATTGACTTGTAAGATTTCTTTATATATTCCAGATAAAAGTCCCATATCAGATATATTATTTACAAATTTGTTCTCCCATTCTGTGGGCTGTTTATGTGTTTTTAGTAGTATCATTTGCAGTATAAAAATTTATATTTTTATGAAGTCCAATTCATCTAGTTTTTCTTTATTAACTTATGCTTTTGGTGTCCTATATAAGAAACATTTGCTTAACCCAGGGTCATGAAGATGCACTCCTATGTTTTCTTCTAATGTTATTTTAGTTTTGACTTTTGTATTTAGTTTTATAATCTATTTTGAGTTATTGTGTTTGCCTATGGAGTGACATAGGGGTCCAACTTAAGTATTTTGCACATGGATATCCACTTTTCCTAGCATGATTCTTTGAAACGTATATCATTTCCCTATTGTATAGTCTTGACACCTTTGTTGAAAATCAATTGACAATTGATATGTGAGTTTATTTCTGGACTCTTGGTTATATTCCATTGGTCTATACATATATTCTTATTCCAATACCACACTTTCTTGGTGATTGTTTCTTTGTAGTAAGTTTTGAAACCAGGAAACATGAGTCCTCCAACTTTGTTCTTCTTTTACAAGATTATTTTGCCTATTCTAGCATATTCTTTAGTATCCATATAAATTTTAAGATCAGCTTGTCAATTCCTACAAAGAAGCCAGATAGAATTCTGATTGGGTTTGCACTGACTCTGTTGATGAAGTTGGAGAGTATGATCATAAAATTATTAAGTCTATTGACTCATGAACATGGGATGTGTTCAATTTATTTAGATCCTTTTTAATTTTTTTTGACAATACTTTATAGTTTTCATTGTGCAAATTGTGTACTTCTTTTTCTAAATGTATTCCTAAGTATCTTACTTTTTTTGATGATATTGTGTGTTTCCTTAATTTCATTTTTAGACTGTTTATTGCAAGTATATGAAAATACAATTGATTTTTGTATATCGATCTTGTATCCTGCAAACTTTCTGAATTAATTCTTAATTATATTATTATAATATTTTTGTATTGTAGATTTTTCAGTGGATGATTTAGGATTATCTATGTACAAGATAATGTAGTCTGTGAAAAGAGATAGTTTTATTTCTTCCTTCCCAATCTATATTTCTTTTTCTTGCCTAGTACAATGTGGAATAGAAGTGACAAGAGTGTTCATTCTTCTCTTATTGCTGACATATTTCCTTTTAAACCACTTTATTTCTGTAAGGTCAATAGTGGTGTCCTCCTTTTCATTCCTAATATGAGTCACTTAATTCTTCTCTTTATTTCCTAGTCAGTCTAGCTATTGGCTCATCAGTAATTGTGATCTCTTTAAAAAAAACCAAGTTTTGCATTTGTTGATTTTTATCTATTGTTTTTCTAATTCCTATTTATTTTATTTACCCTCTAATCTTTTTATTTTCCTTTCTTACACTTGCTTTGGATTTAGTTCTTCTTTTCATAGTTTAATAAAGTGGAAGATGATTTGAGATATTTCTTCTTTCATTCAGGCAATTGTAGCCATATATATTTCCTCTAAGCTTTCCTTCAGCTGTATCATATAGGTTTAGTATATTGTATTTTGTTTTCATTAATGCTAAAGTATTTTCTAATTTACCTTGTGATTTCTTCCTTGACCAATTGATTATTTAGGAGTGTGTTGGTTACTTTTCACTTATTTTTCAGTTCCCCAAATTTCCATCTGTTATTGATTTCTAATATAATTTATTTGTAGTCAGAGAACATACTTTTTGAATTCAATACTTTAAAATTTTATGGCCCAGATTATGGTCTATCCTGGAGAATGTTCCATGTGTACTTCAGAAAAGATGTGTATTCTGCTGTTGTTGGGTGGAGTGTTCTATAAATATGTTAGGTCAAGTTTGTTAGTAGTGTTGCTTAAGTCTTCTATATCCTTGTTGATCTTCTGCTTAGCTTTTCTATCCATTATTGAAAGTGGTTGTACTGAGTTGAAGAGTGTTCCTCCAAAATTCATATCCATCCAAAACCTGTGAATATGTCTTTATTTGGAAATAACATCTTTGTAAATATAATCAAGTTAAGATGAGATCATACTGGATTAGTGTGGGTTCTAAATCCAATATGACTGATGTCCTTATAAGACAGACATTTGGACACAGAGACACAGGCATACAGAGGAGAAGATCATGTGAAGATGGAGGCAGAATTGGACAGATGCATCTACAAGCCAAAGGATGTCAAGGATTGCTGGCAATCACCAGAAGCGAGGAGAGAGGCAAGGAAGAGGTTCTCTCTCAAAGCCTCCAGAAGGAACCAAACCTATAAACACCTTGATTTCTAATTTCTAGTCTCCAAAACTGTGAGAGAATACATTTTCATTGTTCTAAGACACCAAGTTTGTGGTATTTTATTACAGCAGCTTTAGGAAACTAATACAATGAGTGCTGAAGTCCCAAGTATTATTGTTGATGTATCCATTTCTCTCTTCAATTCTGTCAGTTTTTGTTTCATGCATTTTGGAGCTCTATTATTACATGCATATGTTTATGATAGTAACAGCTGTTGCTTTAACATCTATTTGGTTTGATATTATTATAGCCACATCAGCTCTCTTATGGTTGCTGTTTTCGTGGTATATACTTTTCTTTTTGCTTTCAATCTATTTATGTCTTTGAATATACAGTGTGTTTCCTGTAGACAACATATAGTAGGATCTTGGTGTTTTTTATCCTTGACAATCAATGCATTTTATTTGGAATGTTTAATCCATCCACATTTAAGGTTATTATTGATATGGTTGAATTCATTTCTACCATTTTACTTTTCGTTGTTTATATGTCTTGTGTCTTTGCACTTTAAATACGTCTTACTCTTTCTTGTCTCTATTGTTTCTGTTAAGGAGTCAGCTGTTAATCTTATTGGAGGTCCCTTGTGTGAAATGGGTTATTTTCCTCTTGTTCTTTTCAAGCTTTTTACTTTGTCTTTGTTTTAAAAAAATTCACGACTGTGTCTCTTGTTGATATATACACTACCAAACGTAAGGTAGATAGCTAGTGGGAAGCAGCCGCATAGCACAGGGAGATCAGCTCGGTGCTTTGTGACCACCTGGAGGGGTGGGATAGGGGGGGGGGGGGGGAGGGAGACGCAAGCGGGAAGAGATATGGGAACATATGTATATGTATAACTGATTCATTTTGTTGTGAAGCTGAAACTAACATACCATTGTAAAGCAATTATACTCCAATAAAGATGTTAAAAAAAATATATAGGTACTTAATGGTATCCCACATATCTCTGTGTCTCTGTTCATTTTTCATTCCTTTTACTCTCTGTTCTTCAGATTTCATAATCTCTATTGATCTATCTTCAAGGTAACTGATTCTTTTGCCAGCTCAAGTCTACTCTCAAGGGCCTTTAGTGAATTTTTCATCTTGATTATTTTATGTTTCAATTTCAAATTTCCATTTCATTCCATTTTATAATTTTTAAATGATATTCTCTATCTTATATTCTCTATCATTTTCATCATACTTTCCTTTAATTATTTAAGCCTGGTTTCCTTTTTTATTTTACTGTTTTTATTTTTTATTGAAATATATTTGATTTACAATGTTGTGTTAGTTTCAGGTGCACAGCAAAGTGAAAAAGAATATATATATATATATATATATATATATATATATATATATATATATAATGGACATTAGGTTTTTTCCATGTCTTAGCTATTGTGAATATATATATATATATATTCTTTTTTTAGACTCTCTTCCATTATAGGTTACCACAGGATATTGTGTAGAGTTCCCTGTGCTGTACAGAAGGTCCTTGTTCGTTATCTATTTTATATATAGTAGTTTGTATCTGTTCATCCCAAACTCCTAATTTATCCCTCCCCCATTTCCCCTTTGGTAACCATAAGTTTGTTTTCTATATCTATGAGTATATTTCTGTTTTGAAAATAAGTTCATTTGTATCAATTTCTTAGATTCCACATATAAGCGATATCATGTGATATTTGTTTTTCTCTGACTTACTTCACTTAGCATGATAATCCCTAGGTCCATCCATGTTGCTGCAAATGGCATTATTTCATTCTTTTTTACAGCTGAGTAGTATTCCATTGTATATATGTAACACATCTTTTTTATCCATTCATATGTCAGTGGACATTTAGGTTTTTTTCCATGTCTTGGCTATTGTGAATAGTGCTGCTATGAACATTGGGGTTTGTGTATCTTTCCAAATTATGGTTTTCTCTAGATATATGCCCAGGAATGGGATTGCAGGATTATATGATAATTCTATTTTTAGATTTTTTAAGGAACTTCCATACCTTTCTCCATAGTGGCTGCACCAATTTACATTCCCACCAACAGTTTAGGAGAGTTGCTTTTTTCTCCACACCCTCTCCAGCATTATTATTTGTAGATTTTCTGATGGTGGCCATTCTGGCTGGGGTGAGGTGATACCTCATTGTGGTTTTGATTTACATCTCTCTAATAATTAGTAATGTTGAGCATCTTTTCATATGCCTGTTGACCATGTGTATGTCTTCCTTGGAGAACTGTCTATATCATGCCCATTTTTCAGTTGGGTTGTTTGTTTGATATTGAACTGTATAAGTTGTTTGTGTACTTTAAAATAATCCTTTGTCAGTCACATCATTGGCAAATATTTTCTCCCATTCTATAGGTTGTCTTTTTATTTTGTTTATGGTTTCCTTTTCTGTGTAATAGCTTTTAGATTTAATTATGTCCCATTTGTTTATTTTTGTTTTTATTTCTATGACTCTAGGAGATGGATCCAAAAAAATATTGCTGCAACTTGTGTCAAAGAGGGTTCTACCTATGTTTTCCTCTAGGAGTTTTATAGTTTCTGGTCTTACCTACAGGTCTTGAACCTATTTTGGGTTTATTTTTGTATATGGTATTAGAGAATGTTCTAATTTCATTCTTTTACAAGTAGCTGTCCAGTTTTCCCAGAACCACTTGTTGAAGAGATTGTCTTTTCTCCATTGTATATTCTTGCCTCCTCTGTTGTAGATTAATTGACCATAAGTATATGGCTTTATTTTTGGACTCTATTCTGTTCCATTGATGTGTATTTCTGTTTATGTGTCAGTACCATATGGTCTTGATTACTGTAGCTTTGTAGTTTAGTCTGAAGTCATGGAGCCTGATTCCTCCAGCACCATTTTTCTTTCTCAAGGTAACTTTAGTTATTCAGGGTCTTTTGTGTTTCCATATAAATGTAAAAAATTTTTGTTCTAGTTCTGTGAAAAATGCCATTGGTAATTTGATAGGGATTGCATTGAATTTATATGTGTCCTTGGGTAGTACGGTCATTGTAACAATACTGATTCTTTCAATCCAAAAACATTGTATATCTTTCCATCTGTTTGTGTCATCTTCAATTTCTTTCATCAGTGTCTTTTGCCTCCTAAGGTAGGTTTTTCCTAGTTCTTTTATTCTTTTTTGATGTGATGGAAATGGGATTGTTCCATTAATTTCTCTTTCTCCTATTTTGTAGAAATGCAGCAGACTTCTCTCTATTAATTTTGAATCCTGCAACTTTACTGAATTCGTAGACGAGGTCTAGTAGTTTTCTGGTAGTGTCTTTAGGATTTTCTATGTATAGTATCATGTCCTCTGCAAACAGTGACAGTTTTACTTCTTCTTTTACAATTTGGATTTTTAAATTTCTTTTTATTCTCTGATTGCTGTGGTTAGGACTTCCAAAACTATGTTGAATAAAAGTGGTGAGAGTGGTCATCCTTGCCTTGTTCTTGATCTGAGAGGAATTGCTTTCAGTTTTTCACCATTGAGTATGATGTTAGCTGTGGGTTTGTCATATATGGCCTTTATTTTGTTGAGGTGTATCCCCTCTATGCCCACTTTTTGAAGAGTTTTTTTTTTATCATAAATGGATGTTGAATTTTTTCAAAAGCTTTCTCTGCATCTACTGAGATGAGCATAATATTTTTATTCTTCAATTTGTTAATGTGGTGTATCACATTAATTCATTTGCAGATATTGAAAAATCTATGCATTCCTGGGATAAATCCCACTTGATCATGGTGTATGATCCTTTTACTGCATTGCTGGATTCAGTTTGCTAGTATTTTGTTGAGGATTTTTGCATCTATGTTCATTGGTGATATTGGACTGTGATATCTTTTTTCTGGTTTTGATATCAGGGTGATGGTGGTCTCATAAAATGAGTATAGAAGTGTTCCTTCCTCTGCAATTTTTTGAATAATTTCAGAAGGATAAGTATTAGCTCTTCTCTAAATGTTTGGTACAATACACCTGTGAAGCCATCTGGTCCTGAACTTTTGTTTGTTGGGAATTTTTAAATTACTGATTTAATTTCAGTCCTGGTAATTGGTCTGTTAATATCTTCTATTTCTTTCTGTTTCAGTCTGGAACCAGGCAGTTAATATTGAGTGCTTTTGTGTATGTTTAGATGAACGTTTCCTATTTCTTTGCATGTCTAATAATTTTTTGTTGAAAACTGAACATTTTAGATAATACATTGTATTGATTCTGTATACTGATCTCTCCCACAAGGGTTGTTGGTGTTGACTTGGCTGTTTGCTTATTTGTTTAGTGACTTGGCTGAACTAACTCTGAAAAGTCTGGGGAAGATAGCAGCTGCCACTCACCTGACATGCCCACTGTAGCAGCTCTCCTATGACACAAAACTATGTGGGAAAGGGGACTCATTCTTCACCAGATGACCCACTGGGATCCTCCCTACGTGGTGGAAGTTGAAGGTGGGAAGATAGGCACTGTGTGGATGCCACCACCTACTGGATGTTGACCTTCTGTACCACAGAGCTGTGGAAAATGGAATCTACTATTGTTCACCAGCTGTGAAAACTACCCAGAATATCTCTTACATCCCAGGAATCTGGGGGAGGTAGGAAGTTCTATTCTGTTGCCAAGCTCTCTTAAATAGCTCTTCTACAAGGTAGAACTGTGGAGGGACAGGTGAAGTCCCTAGCTCAAATGCCACTGCCTCCAACTCTTCCTGCAGTGTTCCGTAGATTTTGTTGATTTTGTGCTCCTCAATTTTTTGTAAAACTTTGGTCATTCTTCAGAGATTATAAATGATTGTCTTTACTAATTTTGAGTGATTTAAGATACATCTCTCCAGGATATAGTTTTCCCCAAGCTTCTCATGCCACCATTCTTGAAGTCCCATCTCTGCATATACTTTTCAAAAGTAGAACATTATTGAAAACCTTCAGTGGCTAAAATATGTCATTACTAGAGGAGTTAAAGGTAAGCTACATTACTCTTGGGTATATGAAAAGTGAATATAATCTGAGTTAAAGGGAGAAGATATGTCTGTTTGACTTATTTTCCCACCTCAAGTTTTGAACAGAAGTCCATGTCATATATTGAATAAATAACATGTTAGCAGAATGGCTCTAAACTTTCCAACATTTGGGATGTTGCTATATCTTTTAGCAAACATCAGACTCTTAGATGCAAGAATTCTTCATCATTTATGAGATTCTATCTACAAATTCCAAATGTTTATTTTTTTTAAAAATTAAAATTGTATATATGTAAGGTGTACAATATAATGATTTGATATACATAGTGAAATAATTACTACAGTGAAGCTAGCTAACAAGGGTAGAAAAGTAGGGGAAATGGGGAGATGTTGGTCAAAGGTAAAAGAAAGTTACATTTATGTAGGATGAATAAATCTAGATACCTAATGTACAGCATGATGATTATAGTTAATACTGTATTGAATACTGGAAATTTGCTAAGAGAGTAGATTTAAGATGCTCTCACCACATAAATCTGTCATATATTGCTTCAGGTGGCTGCTTCAGGTTTATTTATTGATAAACACTTGTTCACTAAGATGATGCTCAGGCTGATTTTTTTTTCACCTCAAATGTAGACCATCCCTTAATTTCCAACAAATACAAGGATTTAGCTTTAACTAAACGTTACTAGAAACTTGGAGGTAACAGAAGGATAATACTATATAGAAAAAGAGAACATAAAACTGAATGTCAAATATCAATAAACCCTTTCACAGAAGGCCTGCAGTCGGCCATCTGTTTTCTAGCTCTTTGTCAGCTGTCATGTGCCCTTTCACTAACAAGAGTTCCTTTTGACCAGTCTTCTCTCCTATGTCTTGAAGCCCAAATTTCCCTAACTACAGAAAAAGATGGAGTTGTCTTTACAGCCCAAGGTCTATCTCATCTCCTTCCACAGGATGATTGAGAGTGGTAATATACATTTTCTTCAATGGTCCTCCCCTCTTTATCCAAGCAAATCTATAAAAAGAGTCAATTCTTAAATAATACTATGTACAAGATACAGACAGGTTAGATCTGACTGTGCAACACCAAACAGCCCAGTGCCTTTATAGAATTTTCTTCAACATCAGGTGAAAATAATAGATCTTTCACACTCCTTATGCCAGGATCAGGTCTGGTATTTGTATTTCTTTTTAGCAAATAAATGGGGAAAATATATCCCACTTCCAAAGGAAAAAAATAAGTGGGATAAAAGATATCCCACTTCCTAAGGAAAAAATAACTCAAATATGCAGCCCTAGCTAAATATATATTTAGAAAAGAAAATATAAACTCTCCAAGGAGAACAGTCTCCTAAAAATAAAACCAATTTACAATACTAAATAGAATAGCCATCTGAGTGTCTGGATTTGGTTTCATTTCATAGTCCAGGGTTCCTCAAGAAAAATGAGAAGGCATTTGCCTTACATCTGTCTGACTAAAAATATTCAATAAAGGAATCCCCCTCCCAGAAGAAAGGATAATTCCAATTTCCCCAAAAAGTTCCAATTTCCCCCCAAATGCAGAAAACTTTTTTTTTTTTTTGTGGTATGCTGGCCTCTCACTATTGTGGCCTCTCCCGTCGTGGAGCACAGCCTCCGGACGCGCAGGCTCAGCGGCCTTGGCTCACGGGCCCAGCCATTCCGCGGCATGTGGGATCCTCCCAGACCGGGACACGAACCCGTGTCCCCTGCATCGGCAGGCAGACTCTCAACCACTGCGCCACCAGGGAAGCCCAGAAAACATTTTTATTCACCCAAATTGGATACAACTCAACCAAGTGTTTGTCAACAAATAAATAGATAAAGAAGATGTGATATATATAATGGAATAATACTCAGCCATAAAAAATTCTGAAATTCTGCCGTTTGCAGTAATGTGCATAGACCTAGAGATTATGATGCTTAGTGAAATAAGTCAGACATAGAAAGACAAATACTGTACAATATCACTTATATGTGGAATCTAAAATATAATACAAATGAATGTATATACAAAACAGAAACAGACACACAGATATAGAAAACAAACTCGTGGTTACCAAAGGGGAGAAGAAAGGGTGAGGGACAAATTAGGGGTATAGGTTTAACAGATAAAACTTCTATGTATAAAATAGATAAGCATCAAGGATATACTGCATACCATAGGAAATTAGAGCCATTATCTTGTAATAAGTTATGATGGAGTATAGTCTGCAAAAAATACTGAATCACTATGCTGTACACCTGAACCCAACATAACATTGTAAATCAACTATACTTCAATAAAAAAGAAACAAAATAAACCAAAAAACTTAAGAAACATATATGAGATGAATGACTTTATTTTGTCCAGTGGGAGGAAGGAACTTTAACTGGAGGAAGGAATTAAAGAGGAGGAAGTCATTCAGGTGATCTGATTCTTGCCAGTTCTGTATTTCTGGTCAACTTTGGATACCTTTGAAAAAAAAAAAAACAGAAACTGGGTATCTTACACTCTAGAAATTTATAAACAAAAATTATATTTGTCTCATTACTACCCTTTAATTATGTTACAAAGGCTCCTTAAATTACCTTCCCCTGCTTCCTGACTTTTTAAATAGTTTTGTGCTTTTAATCAAGAGGAAGAGTGAATCTTACTATAAGTATTTAACTAACACTGATAAATATGTGTACTTTGTTCACATATTTCTCTACCTACATTTTTACATTATATCATAAATTTGGGAATTAAAACAAGTAAAAACTATTCTCAATATGATTTTATCTTCACCTGGTTTTTCCTGCTTTCTAAGAGTCCCTAGTATAGTGTGTGCTTTTTGAATAGAAACCAATTAATAGAATTTATATTTGCTGTTGAAACAATAACCAAGACTTTCAAAAGATACTTCAGGCTAGGAGTTCCAGTGCTATTAAATAGGAGTGGTGAGAGTGGGCACTGTTGTCTTGTTCCTGATCTTAGAGGAAAAGCTTTCTATTTTTGACCACTGAGTATGATGTTATCTGTACCTTTGTTATATATGGCCTTTATTGTATTGAGTTAGGTTCCTTCCACATTCAATTTGTTGAGAGTTTTTATCATGAAAAGATGTTGTATTTTGTTAAATGCTTTTCCCCCATCTATTGAAGTAATCATATTTTTGATTGTTTCATTCTATTAATATGGTATAACACATTTATTGATTTGCATATATTGAACCATCCTTGCATCTCAGAGATAAATCCCACTTCGCCATGCCCTATGATCCTTTTATTGTCCTGTTCAATTCAGTTTGCTAGTGTTATGTTGAGAATTTTTGCATCTATATTCATCAGAGGTATTGGCCTGTTGTTTTCTTTTCTTGTAGTGTCCTTATGTGGCTTTGGTATCAGGGTAATACTTGCCTTGTAAAATGTGTTTGGGAGTACTCCCTCCTCTTTTATTTTGTGGAAGAGTTTGAGAAGTATTGACATTAATTAAAGAATTCTTCGTTATATGTTTGTTAGAATTCACCAGTGAAACCATCTTGTCCTAGGCTTTTCTGTGGTGGGAGTTTTGATAACTGATTCAGTCTCCTTACTTGTTACTGATCTGTTCAGATTTTCTATTTCTTCATGGTTTACTCTTGGTAAGTTGTATGTTTCTAGGGATTTGTACATTTCTTCTAAGTCATCCAACTTGTTGGTGTATAATTGTTCATAGAAGTCTCTTATGATCTTTTATATTTCCAGAGTATCAGTTGTAATGTCTCATTCTTCATTTTGATTTTATTTACTTCAGTCTTCTCTCTTTGTTTCTTAATTAGCCTAGCTAAATGTTTGTCGATTTTATTTATCTTTTCAACAATCAACTTTTAGTTTCATTTGTCTTTTCTAATGCTTTCTGGTCTCTATTTCATTTTGTTCTGCTTTACTTTCTACTGCTAACTTTGGGTTTAGTTATTTCTTTTTTTTTTTTCTAGTTTCTTGAAGTGTAAAGTTATGTTGTTTTTTTGAGACCGTTCTCTTTCTTTAATGTAGACATTCATCACTATTAACATCCCTCTTAGAACTCCTTTTGCTGCATTCCATAAGTTTTAATATGTTGTGTTATTAATTTTCATTTGTTTCAATATAATTTTTATTTGCTTTTTGACTTCTTTGACCCACTAGTTGTTCAGGAGTGTGTAGTTAAATTTCCACATATTTGTGAATTTACTAGCTTTCCACCTATTATTGATTTCTAGTTTCCTACCATTGTGGTTAGAAAAGATATTTGATATGATTTAAATCTTCTTCAATTTGTTAAGACTTGTTTTGTGGATAATGCTCCGTGTGCACTTGAGGTGAATGTATATTCTGCTGCTGTTGGATCAAATATTCTGTGTATGTCTGTTAGATCCATTTGGTAAAGTATAGTTCAAGTCCAATGTTCCCTAACTGATTTTCTGTCTGGATGATCTATTCATTGTTGAAAGTGGGTATTGATGTCTCCTATTATTCTTGTACTGTTATCTATTTCTCCCTTCAAATCTCTTAGTATTTGCTTAATATATTTAGCTGCTCTACTGTTTGGGGTACATATACTTACAATTGTCATATCTTCTTGATGAATTGACCTCTCAATTATTATATAATGATTTTCTTTGTCTCTTATTACCATTTTTGGCTTAAAGTTTATTTTGTCTGGTATAATTATAGCTACTCCTGCTTTCTTTTGGTTTCCATTTGCATGAAATATCTTTTCCATCTCTTCACTTTGAGCTTTTATGTGTCCTTAATGCTGAAATCTCTTATATTCAGCATATAGTTGGGTCCTGGTTTTTTTTGTTTTTGATTTTTATCTATTTAGTCACTCTGTGCCTTTTGGCTGGATAATTTAATCTATCTCGTTTAGAGTAATTATTGATAGGAAAGGAGTTGCTAATGCTGTCTTATTAATTGTTTTCTGGCTGTTTTGTTGTTTCCTTGTCTTTTCTTCCTCTCTTGCTGGCTTCCTCTGTGAATGATGATTTTCCATAGTAGTATGCTTTAATTCTCTTCTTTTCATCTTTTGGGTATCTACCATAAGTTTTTGCTCTTTGTTTACCATGTGGCTTACATAAAGCATCTTTTCGGGATAACAATCTATTTTACATGTATTACAACTTTACTTCTATCACATATAAAATCTTTACCATTTTACTCCCTCTCCTTTTTATGTTTTTGATATCTCAGTATACCTCTTTGTATATTGTATACTCATTAACAAATTATTGTGGCTATAGTTAATTTTTAAAATTTATTTATTTTTGGCGTGTTGGGTCTTCATTGTTGTGCAATGGCTTTTTCTAGTTTCAGTGAGGGGGCTCTACTCTTTGTTGTGGTGTGCAGGTTTCTCATTGCAGTGGCTTCTCTTGTTGCAGAGCATGGGCTCTGGGGCATGCAGGCTTCAGTAGTTGTGGCACATGGGCTTAGTTGCTCTGTGGCACGTGGGATCTTCCTGGACCAGGGCTTGAACCCGTGTCCCCTGCACTGACAGGTGGATTCTTAGTCACTGCACCACCAGGGAAGCCTATAGTTAATTTTTAATGCTTCAGTTCTTTAACCTTTATAGTCATGTTAAGTGGTTAACACACCACTATATTCTAGTATTAATGTATTCTGGATATGTCTATATACTTAATTTTACCAGTGTTATATATTTTAATATGTCTTCATGTTAATAAACAGAAAACCTTTGTTTCAACTTAAATAATTCCTTTCAACTTTTTTGCAATGTAGGTCGAGGTGAACTCCCTCAGTTTTTCTTTGTCTGGGAAAGTCTTTATCTTGCCTTTCCTCTCTGATGGACAACTTTGCTCAGTATAGTATTCTTGGCTGACCTTTTTTTTCTTTCAGCACTTTCAATATATCATCCCACTTTCTCCTGGCCCACAAGTTTTCTGTTGAGAAATCTTCTCATAGCCTCATCAGGGTCCCCTTGTATGTGATTTATCTTTTTTCTTTTTTTTAAATTCTCTCTTTATCTTTGATTTTAAGCAGTTTTAATAGAATGTGTCAGATAATTTTGGATTAAAATTTTGGCATGACTTGCCATCTTCATGAACTTGAATGTCCAAATTGTTCCCCAGATTTGGGAAGTTCTCAGACATTATTTCTTTAAATAAACTTTCTGCCTTCTTCACCCTCTCTCTCTTCTCCTTCTGAGAATCAATTAATTTGAAGATTGTTTCTTTTTATGGTATCCCATAATTCACATAGGCTTTCTTCACTCTTTTTCATTCTTTTCTCTTTGTTCTCTCCTGGGTAATTTCACAGGTCCTGTCTTCTACTTCATAGATTCTTTCTTCAGCTTGATCCATTCTCAGTGTTGATGCTAGTTATTGTATTTTTCATATCATTCATTATATTCTTTATCTCCAGAATTTCAGATTTTTAATGATTTATATCTCTTTCTGAAACTTCTTATTTTATTCATGTATAGTTATTCTGATTTTTTGAATTGCCTTTCTCTATTTCTTGTAGCTCATTGAGCTTGCTTAGGAGAGCTATTTTAATTTTTTCATTGAGTAAATCATAAATCTCTATATCTTTGGTTTTTGTTAATAGCAAATTATTGTGTTCTTTTGGTGGTATCATGTTTACTTGATTTTTTTATCTTCCTTGAGTTCTTTCCCTGCTGTCTTTGCATTTGAAGTAGCAGTCACCTCCTCCAGTCTTTACTGACTGACTTCAAGAGAGAAATACCTTTTTTCAGCTCTGCTAGGGATTCTCAGGCTTTCTTAGACCTTTTCTATTTATACATTTGCTCCACACACTTTGCTCCCACTTGCAGCAGAATTCTTAAGCTTGTATGTGTCCTTTCGATCCTACAAAGCCAGCCAAAGTGCTCACAACCTCCTTTTAGCTGTACTGAGGATGGTGCTAAATGCTCAAGCTTGTGGTCTCCCCCAGGCTCAGAGATTTGGGCTGAATTTCTGCATGTACTCTCTGCCCATCTACAAAAGCTCACTCTCACTGATGTGGGACCATGCACAGGGAGCTTGCCATGGTTGTAAAATGTGTGGGTGAGACACATGTAACTCTGATGGTGTCAATGGGCCAGTTAGCAGGACCACAAGTGAGGCATCCCCAAGTCACTCATGGGATGACTCCCAAAGGAGTCCATGATGTGTTTAGTAAGAATCAGTGTCCCTTTGAAATGTTGCATTCTGAACCCTGACTGCTCTTCTCCCAACCACTCAATACCCCCAGTCATGCAGTCCATAACTTAGTATTTTGGATGGGGCATGAGAGGAATGGACTTTTTTGACAGGACTCCATATAGCTGGGGAAGCCAGGCACCCACTCACGTGCTCTCACATTTTCCTGCAGGAGAAATCATAGACTGAGAATGGCTCTCTTGGCACTGAGATGTATTGCCTTGGGGGAGAGGTAATATAAATAATATAACTGTTTCTCTTACCCTCTCCAGTGCACCCTATCTCTGATTTTTTCATGCCTATCATGTGTTTTAACTTCTCTGCTAGATTCCTGGACTTCCACAAAAGCTACAAAGCTACATAATATTGGCATCTGAGTGGGGTTCAGATTACCACATTTTCTAGTGTGAATCTCCCATGGATAATGTGTCAGACTAAAGCAAATATTTGTTCCCCTTGGAAGAAATACTGGGCAGTGACTAAACAAATGAGCAACTTGATTCAAAACCCTAAGGACCAGATTTCAAGCTATTCTATTAAAAATTTTAAAACTTTCAATTCCCTACTCATATGAAGTTTTTTCAAGTGACACATAGTCCAGTGCTCTATATGGTCCACTTTAAATGACCAAAGGCATGAAGTTGTTACCACTTCTAACAAGAGGCTAATAGATCTCCTGACTGGGGCATTATTCCTAATATCCATTCTAAATATGTCTGACAGGAGAAAAAGACATGGTAAGTTTGAATAAGTGTAGCTATTTCCTTTTTAAGTCATAATGAATTTGCTTTAAAAATGTTATATTAGAAAGGATGGAAGCTGGATAGCAGTTGTTAAGAGCTGTAAGCAGCTCTTAGAATCTCAGCTCTGCCACTTACCAGTTGTGAAAACTTGGGCAAGTACCTTAACTTCTCTAAGCATCATTTTTCTCAACTGTAAGTGGAAACAACAACTACAACAACAGTAACAAACATGTCACATAGTTTGAAGATGTTCATTGTGAGAATTAAACAAGAAAACAGAAGTCATTACCAGTATAGTGACTGGCATAAGCATTAAATAAATGGTAGTTATTTTTTTGTAGCAGGATCAAATTCTGAGATAACTAAGGTTTTGCTTTCCTGAATTTTTCTGCTTCTATGAGACCCTCCACCTACTGAATTGTTGGTTTTCAAAGCATCTGGAGACATGTTTCACCAAAAAGAATGAGAATACAAAGGAACCCAAAGAGAAAAAGTCATCTCAGTTTCTAAATAGATTTTTTTAAACTCTTCAAAGAGATAATAGCTTTTAAAGTCAAGGCACTTTTGAATCACAAAAGCTAAGCTTTCTGAGAAGGAAGAGTTATTTATTTTGTTTGTTTTAGTTTCAAAAGCTTGATTTTGAATCAAGAACCTAAGGGCTTTTGCAGCCTAAAGGACTGCTGTAAAACTTTTTTCTAAAGTATGTGTTTATACAATAATATACTAAAGTATATAGCTATGGTTCTCACAGTGTGGTCCCTGGACCAGCAGTATCAGCATCACCTGGGGGCTTGTTAGAAGTACAAAACCTTGGGCGCCAACCCAGACCTACTGAATCAGAAACTCTGTGGTGAGACCCAGCACTGTGTTTTAAGAAGCCCTCCAAGTGATTCATATGCATGCTCAAGTTGGAGATACACTGGCATATAGTATTAACATAGATAAAGAAAGCCTACATGATGAATTTAGAACTAGCTTTCTCACTCAAAATGAACCAAAGCCAACTGGCAAGGAGCAAAGAGAGAATTGGGCTGCTGTAATAAATTACCACACACTGTGTGGCTTAAACAATAGAAATTCCTTTCCTCACAGTTCTAGAAGCTGGAAAGTCTAAAATCAAGGTTCCAGTAAGGTTTGGTTTCTAGTGAGGACTCTCTTCCTGATTTGTAGACAGCTGTGCTGTTCTCACATGGTCTTCCTCTAATTGCAAGGGAGGGGAGAGAGTGAGCTCTCTGGTATCTCTTCTTATAGGGAAAATAATTCTATTGGATCAGGGCCTCAGCATCATGCCTTCATTTAACCTTAATTGTCTCCATAAAAGTCCTATCTATCTCCAAATAAAATCACATTAAGGGTTAGGCCTTCAACAGATGAATTGGGGGTGGGGACACAAACATTCAGTCCATAACAGGAGATTAACAAACTAATGATTAACAAGTTAATCTTTGGTCTGGACAATAGGTTATCTGCCCTATGTTGCCCTTCTGTGTTGAAACCTGGCTGTGGGTGTTGGTGGAGGTAGTGGAGTAAAAAGGAAACCAAAATACATTTAGGGGATCAGAGGACTCAGATCAGAGAAGACCTGTGTCTTTCTTCACAAGATGTAACCCAGGGGGACTTCAAGTCTTGTAGAGAGGTCTTAGGTCTAGTGTGGGTTTGGATCATTAGAGTAATGGTGATTGTAAAGTATCTATGTAGATGGGCCTAAAGGCTATCAAATGACAAAAGTAAAACAATTTAGTAACGAGTTTGATATCCTTTATTCAAGGGAAAACAGTCCATGGATTGGAGGAGTACAGTGCCTCACAAACAGTGGAGCACTGTTCCTGATGGATTGGGCGTAAGAGCAATTTTACAGAACAACAGGAGAGGAAACTTGGAAACAGGGCATGATTGACTATGGGGCTGGCGATTTCCTTATAAGGCTAGCAGGTCCTAATATCTAGGGTAAGCTAGTTAAAGCTGAATTAGATGATTGTGATTGGTGTATGTTCCTTGACAAGTGTTTCCCATATGTAGGTTGACTAGGATTTATATTTGTGATGTGGGCCAGGCCACTGGGGCAGCCTCCATTTTGCAGGTCTCAATATACAAATCAACTTTATCAGGACAAAGTCCTTTTTCCTCCTGCAAGCAGAGAGAGAGAAATCGAGAGTTCATATGTCCTTTCCATCCAACACATATACTCAAGGTATACATGAGACCCAAGAGGATGCCATTGAACTTGAAGGGGCCTCACAATTGGGAAGAGAAGGATGCAGAGTAAAGGGCCTGCCAGCAAGAGAAACAAAGAGGACTAACCCCTTAAATTTCTCAATGGAATCCAGAATTGCAGAGACATCCACAGAGAACCAGACACTCTCCCCCAAATGATATGTAAGTTCTACCACCTCTAGAACTTATAATATCTCAAGGAAAATTGGATAAGGAGGAGGGACAGAATCTTTAACTGACCACACTTAAATCGAAAGAGCTGGGTATTGACTAGGTTCATTTTATTTATTTATTTAGCTAATAAGAAGGAGAGCTCAGAGTCATAAAAATGAGTTGTAGCAAACAAAAGAGGGTATACTTTTTACACACCTGAATTTATGGCTGAAAATCATCAACTGGTGGATTATTATTATTGCTACTAATAGTACTAGCAGCAGCAAGAGTAGTCCCCTCAACATAAAGGTGAAAATTACTGGGCTTCACATGAAACTGAAATAGAAGCCACATGAATATACAATGGCATATCATTGCTAATTTTTGTGAAGAGAATAACACAATTTGAACGTGCAATTACAAAAATTTTCTCTCAGTTTTGCTTCCATCTAGGATGTTATCAGGAATTTCAGTTTTACACTTCATTTTTTAGGTTGTCAGGTACTACCAGGTGCATATACCTGACATTACAAACACATTTATGATTAGCTATTCATATTTGTGTATGTATACATACACATATAAACAAGTTATGTAAGTTAATAAAACAGTCATATAGTACAATTTCTAAGCAATGTCTTGTCACTAATAACAATAAGTGAGTTTTCCAACAATATTATAAAATCCATCTACATTCTTTAGTCTTGTCCAGTCTCCTTCCAAGGCCTTCTGAAACTTACCAAGCCTTTGCAACTTTGGAAATAAAGTCATCTTGGACCTCACCTTAGGCCACAGTTCCAAGCCACTACAGACTCGATTGGCCTCTACCATCTATACCTTATTGGCATACCAACCATCAAAATGGAAGGGGAAATTCTATTTGCATACTGGACTTTCGTATTAGGAACCAATTCTTTTTATTTTTTTTGCAGTACGCGGGCCTCTCACTGTTGTGGCCTCTCCCGTTGCGGAGCACAGGCTCCAGATGCGCAGGCTCAGCGGCCATGGCTCACGGGCCCAGCCGCTCCGCGGCATGTGGGATCTTCCCGGACTGGGGCATGAACCCGCGTCCCCTGCATCGGCAGGTGGACTCTCAACCACTGTGCCACCAGGGAAGCCCTTGGAACCAATTCTTAATAATTTTTATTTGGGAATTAATTCATACTTAAAGGTAAGCAAAGAATAAAACAAAGAACACCTGGACACTCTTTACTCAGATGTATCTATTGTTAATATTTTACCTCTTTTGCTTTGTATTTGTGTTCTCTCTCAATAGACAGAGAGAGCAAGAGAGAGAGAGAGAGAGAGACAGAGAGAGAATAGATAGATATTGATATACATATAGATAATTTCATAATATTTTAAAAACTATTCAGGGGTAAGTTATATTCATCATGGTTCTAAAAATATAATTACATACTTCTATCTAATGTATCTTTCATATTCCAATGTTGTCAATTGACCCAAAAGTATCCTTTATAGCATTGCTCTCCTCCAACTGAGGATCTAGTCTAGCATGTGGTATCACGTACAGTTGTCATATCTTGTTAGGCTTCTTTAATCTGGAATGGTTCCACAGCCTTTCTTTGACCTTTGCTCATCGAGTTAAGTAAGGTGTTGCCTGATTTCTCCCTGGTATAATTACTGGTTTTTTTTTCTCCTTTGCAACTAGTAAGCAGTCTGTAAGGAGTCACTTTAAGATCATGCAAATGTCCTACTCCTCATCATAATTTCTGTCAAAATCCAGCCTCCATTGATGATTCTTGCATAATCCAAACTTTACTATGATTGATGTAAAATGATTTTTCAACTGCAGTACTCCCTCTTACACTTACCAGCTAACCCTCAGAATTCTAGTTTAAGAAAGAGCCCTTATCCCATTTTAATTTATATATTTATCTATTTTTATCAGTGTAGACTCATGAATTTTTATTTTTATTAATGGTTTACTTAATTATTTTGGTGCTCATATTGTCTCAGATTTGGCCAGTGGAAGCCTTTTCAAGCATCCTTGCAATGTAGTCCCGATAAAATAAAAATATCAATATTATATTTTTGGTATAACAAGATGTTCCAGGTTTATCTTGTGTCTACCCTATCCTAGCCTTGGAATTAGGCATTTCTCCAAATATCTTTCAGAACAGTTTTTTGTTGCTGTAGTTGTTGTATTACATGCTTTGAGAAAGTTAATGTCTCAGGATTTAGTGATTATATTGTCAATCTGTTTTTCTCCCATCTTTTCATATTTTAATGACATTCCAGTAAGAAAGAGTTGCTCCCACTGGATGGGAAGACATTAACTTGGAAATTCCCCATTAAGAACTCTTCTTACTACATTACATAGACCTGAATTAACACCATCTCTAATTTGTGGGTGCAAGGTCTTGTGTCTCAAAAGAGACAAAGAGTATCTATTCCATTTTTAAGTTTGAGTACCTGTAAAGTTTTGAGTGTGCATGCCTACTGAATATATTTAAGCATATATATTCACCAACATATAATGCAAGAATACAGAAGCTACATTAAGCTGTTTCCTTGGGATGTGGGATGAGTTTTATTTAAATCTTTAGGAGGAAAGACAAGATGAAAGTAAGTGAGAGAGTGTAACTTTCAATGTTTAAAAATCTTTTTTGGTGCAATCTTACATAGAGAGAGAAATGAAAACCTGGATGTTTTGTTGTGTTGGCTGGGGCTCCAGGTGTGTTGTGCATCACCATACTGGAAGAGAAAGACTCATTACAAGCCAAAGTTCTAGACAAGTAAACATTCTGTATGAAACAATTTAGTTATAGCAAACTCTTTTTCCTGAAGCAATCTAAGGAGGTAAGGATGGCTGCATATCACTTATGGGAAAGCAGAACAACTGTGATTTGGTTGATGAAGTGCCCTAACCATAGCATTTCTGGCTCCAGGAATAGTCTATGCTAGCAATAACTATCTTTTCTGAAGCTATGAGAGGCTAAGAAAATGCATATGAGCTCTTTGCGGCATAAAGATGAGGAAGTTCCATTTCCAGGGAATCATTTTTCTCTGTCTTGGAAGAGAATAGCCAGGCTATTCAGAAAGCAATGAAAAAGAGGAGGTTTGAAAGTTGCATGCACACTGGCGTGTGCACTGGCTACAGCCAGCCCTCTCTAATCTTGGGGAGGAGTGCACTGTCATTCACAGGAAATTAAAATTTCAAAGGATGAATTTAGCTATGTAGTAGCAAATGTGCTTCAGTCAAAAGACTATTGCCATGTGACTGAGAATATTTTCATTATTAATTCTCCCCCCCCCCGCCTTTTTTGTTGGTTCAGGACTTGTGTAAAACAATGCAAGATGAAATTCATAGGAAAAAAATGCAACTACCTTTGACCAATGAGAGACAGCAATGTGTCTCAAAACAACTTCAAACCTAAGAAATTATACCTTATGCAAACCAAACCTAAGAAATAACTTCAGCATTAGCTAGGAGGTCACATTGTGGCATTTAACCTACTACAGTGCCCCCAGATAATCATGGAAATGTAGTAGCTGGTTCTCTGCAGTTCATGAGAAATACGTTCGATGTTAATTTCCAGAATAAATCTTTTTTTTCTTTTGAGGACAGCAAATCTTCACCCTCATCATTTTCTTCCTCAGAGCATTAATTAAGCAACCATATCCTATCTTGGATTAGCTCCCAAATGGCCAGTGTCTATGCCACCAGGGTGAGTTTCAATTGCCTTCTGCCTCTCCAGGAGGCTCTCCAAAATCAGCAAGTGGGTCTGATCCAGGATCCTTTCAAATTACTGTTTCTGCCCTGGATCTCACAGTGTGTGAGATTTTGTGTGCACCCTTTAAGAGTGGAGTCTTGAAAGATGGTGGTGTGGGAAGACGCTGTTAGCATCTCCCCACAACTAAGGTGCCTGCCGGACACTGGTGGGGGACCCTGACACCAAAGGAGAAAGGAGGAACCACCAAGTAAACCATTAAGACATGGGGGGGCTAAGAGGGGAGCAGAAGTGGAGGCCAGACTGGATTGGCACCCCTGAGGCCTGGGAGATCAGGAGAGGCAGGCATGAGAGGCCCTCTGGGAGGAGTGGGAGAAGAGCAGAGGGTGATTGCCCATCCCACTCGGGCCCAGGGAATCTGCTGAGTTCCCAAGCCAGCCCCCTGCCCTCCAAGGCCCCCCTCAACCCCCGGCCATATTGGTCCTGGGGGCATAGGATGGAGGCTGAGGGACGAACAGGAGAGGCAGGCAGAAGGGGCCTGCCAGACTTAAGGAGGAGCGGGAGAGGAGCAGAGGGCATTTGCCCTGCCCACTCTAGCCCAGGAAACCTGCTGGGCTCCCTGGTGAGGTTCCCCATCCCCTGAGGCCAGGAGTGGGGGGCACGCCTGGGCACCTTCTGTTCCACTGAGCCTAAGCACCACCCCCCACAGCCCCCAGGACCCTTTCCAGACATGTAGGTCCTAAGAATAAGCCCCTCCCACTGCCTAAAGCTCACCCTTGATTCAGCCCTGCCCTCCACAGCCAAGGCCTTTTCCCCAATTTTTTTTCTTTTTCCTCCCTTCATTTTTACTATTGTGATAATGTATCTTCCAGTTGTTCATTCATCTATATTTTTATTTTTATATTCTTTCTAACATATCTGTAGTTTCCTAGTCCAATTTTATTTTTTACTTCCTTATTGTTCTCTCTTTTTTTTTCCACCCCACGTGGCTTGCAGATCTTGGTTCATGAACTGGGGGTCAGGCTGAAGCTCCTGGAATTGGAGCTCAGAGTCCAAACGACTGGATTAACAGAGAACCTCAGACCCCAGGGAATATTCATTGGAGTGAAGTCTCATGGAGGTCCTCATCTCAGCACCAAGACCCAGCTCTACCCAACAGCATACAAACTCCAGTGTTGGAAGCCTCAGGCCAAATAAACAGTAAGACAGGAACACAATCCCACTCATAAAAAAAAAATGAGAGCAAAAGTTTATGTCACACATGAAGGAACAAGGTAAAAATCTATGAGACCAAATAAATGAAGAGGAAATAAGCAATCGACCTGAAAAAAAATTCAGAGTAATGATAGTAAAGATGATCCAGAATCTTGGAAATAGTAAGAAGGTACAGACTGAGAAAATACAAGAAATGTCTAACAAAGATCTAGAAGAACTAAAGAACAAAAAAACAGAGACGGGGGAAGGATTCAAGATGGCAGAAGAGTAAGATGCGGAGATCACCTTCCTCCCCACAAATACATAAGAAATGCATCTACGTGTGGAACAACTCCTACAAAACACCTACTGAACGCTGGCAGAAGACCTCAGACTTCCCAAAAGGCAAGAAACTTCCCACGTACCTGAGTAGGGCAAAAGAAGAAGAAAAAACAGAGACAAAAGAATAGGGACGGGACCTGCACCAGTGGGAGGGAGCCGTGAAGGAGGAAAGGTTTCCACACACTAGGAAGGCCCTTCACGGACAAAGACTGTGGGTGGTGGAAGGGGGGAGATTCGGAACCATGGAGGAGAGTGCAGCCACAGGGGTGTGGAGGGCAAAGAGGAGGGATTCCCGCATAGAGGATCGGTGCTGACCAGCACTGACCAACCCAAGAGGCTTGTCTGCTCACCCGCCAGGGCAGGTGGGTGTTGGGAGCTGAGGCTCTGACTTCAGAGGTCAGACCCCAGGGAGTGGACTGGGGTTGGCTGTATGAACACAGCCTGAAGGGGGCTAGTGCACCACAGCTAGCTGGTAGGGAGTCTGGAAAAAGTCGGGACCTGCAGAAGAGGCAAGAGACTTTTTCTTGCCTCTGTTTCCTGGTGCGCAAGGAGAGGGGATTAAGAGCACTGCTTCAAGGAGCTCCAGAGATGGGCGTGAGCCACCGGTATCAGTGTGGACCGCAGAGATGAGCATGAGATGCTAAGGCTGCTACTACTGCCACAAGGAAGCCTGTGTGCAAGCACAGGTCACTATCCACACCTCCCCTCCCAGGAGCCTGTGCAGCCCGTCACTGCCAGGGTCCCATGATCCAGGGACAACTTCCCGGGGAGAACGCACAGCGTGCCTCAGGCTGGTGCAACATTACACCAGCCTCTGCCGCTACAGGCTCGCACTGCACTCAGTACCGCTCCGTCCCCCTGGCCTGAGTGAGCCAGAGCCCCCAAATCAGCTGCTTCTTTAACCCCATCCTATCTGAGCGAAGACCAAATGCCCTCAGGCGACCTACACACAGAGGTGGGTGCAAATCCAAAGCTGAAACCAGGAGCTGTGCGAACAAAGAAGTGAAAGGGAAATCTCTCTCAGCAGCCTCAGGAGCAGTGGATTAAGTCTCCACAATCAACTTGATGTACCCTGCATCTGTGGAATACCTGAATAGACAAGAGTTATCCCAAATTCAGGAGGTGGACTTTGGAAGCAACTATATATATATATATATATACACACATACATATATTTTCCCCCCTTTTTCTCTTTTTCTGAGTGTGTATGTTTCTGTGTGTGATTTTGTCTATATAGCTTTGCTTTTACCAAGTGTCCTATGGTTCTCTCTGTCCGTTTTTTGTTGTTGTTGTTTTAGTTAAAAAATTTTATTCTTAATAATTATTTTTTATTTTAATAACTTTATTTTATTTTATATTATTTTTTTTCTTCTTTCGTTCTTTCTTTCTTTTTTCCTTCCTTTTATTTTGAGCCGAGTGGAGGACAAGCTCTTGGTGCTCCAGCCAGGTGTCAGGGCTGTGCCACTGAGGTGGGAGAGCCAAGTTCAGGACACTGGTCAAAAAGAGACATTCCAGCTCCACATAAAATCAAACGGTGAAAATCTCCCAGAGATCTCCATCTCAATGCCAAGACCTAGCTCCACTCAATGACAAGCAAGCTATAGTGCTGCACATCCTATGCCAAACAACTAGCAAGACAGGAACAAAACCCCATCCATTAGCACAGAGGTTGCCTAAAACCATAATAAGGCCACAGACACCCCAAAACACATAACCAGACATGGACCTGCCAACCAGAAAGACAAGCTCCAGCCTCATCCACCAGAACACAGGCACTAGTCCCCTCCACCAGGAAGCCTACACAACTCACTGAACCAACCTTAGCCACAGACATCAAAAAAATGGAAACTACGAACCTGCAGCCTGCAAAAAGGAGACCCCCAAACAGACTAAGTTAAGCAAAATGAGAAGACAGAGAAACACACAGCAGATGAAGGAGCAAAGCAAAAACCGAGTAGACCTAACAAATGAAGAGGAAATAGGCAGTCTACCTAAAAAAGAATTCAGAATAATGATAGTAAAGATGATCCAAAATCTTGGAAAAATAATGGAGAAAATACAAGAAACGTTTAACAAGGACCTAGAAGAACTAAAGATGAAACAAGCAACAATGAACAACACAATAAATGAAATTAAAAATTCTCCAGAAGAGACCAATACCAGAATAACTGAGGCAGAGGAATGGATAAGTGACCTGAAAGTTAAAATAGTGGAAATAACTACTGCAGAGCAGAATAAAGAAAAAAGAATGAAAAGAATTGAGGACAGTCTCAGAGACCTCTGGGACACATTAAATGCATCAGTATTCGAATTATAGGGGTCCCAGAAGAAGAAAAGAAAAAGAAAGGAACTGAGAAAATATTTGAAGAGATTATAGTTGAAAACTTCCCTAATATGGGAAAGGAAATAATTCATCAAGTCCAGGAAGCACAGAGAGTCCCATATAGGATAAATCCAAGAAGAAACACACCAAGACACATATTAATCAAACTATCAAAAATTACATAAAAAGAAAAAATATTAAAAGCAGCAAGGGAAAAACCACAAATAACACACAAGGGAATCCCCATAAGGTTAACAGCTGATCTCCCAGCAGAAACTCTGCAAGCCAGAAGGGAGTGGCAGGACATATTTAAAGTGATGAAGGAGAAAAACCTACAACCAAGATTACTCTAACCAAGGATCTCATTCAGATTTGACAGAGAAATTAAAAAGTTTACAGACAAGCAAAAAATTAGAGAATTCAGCACCACCAAACCAGCTTTACAACAAATGCTAAAGGAACTTCTCTAGGCAGGAAACACAAGAGAAGGAAAAGACCTACAATAATAAACCCAAAAAGTAAGAAAATGGGAATAGGAACATCCATATCAATAATTACCTTAAATGTAAATGGACTAAATACTCCAACCAAAAGACATAGATTGGCTGAATGGATACAAAAACAAGACCTGTATATATGCTGTCTACAATACACCCACTTCAGATCTAGGGACACACACAGACTGAAAGTGAGGGGATGGAAAAAGATATTCCATGCAAATGGAAATCAAAAGAAAGCTGGAGTAGCAATTCTCATATCAAACAAAATGGACTTTAAAACAAACAGAGACAAAGAAGAACACTACATAATGATCAAGGGATCAATCCAAGAAGAAGATATAACAATTGTAAATATTTATGCACCCAACATAGGAGCACATCAATATATAAGACAAAAACTAACAGCCATAAAAGGGGAAGTCAGCAGTAACACAATCATAGTAGGGGACTTTAACACCCCACTTTCACCAATGGACAGATCATCCAAAATGAAAATAAGTTAGGAAACACAACCTTTAAATGATATATTAAACAAAATAGACTTAATTGATATTTATAGAACATTCCATCCAAAAACAACAGAATACACATTCTCAAGTGCTCATGAAATATTCTCCAGTATAGATCATATCTTAGGTCATAAATCAAGCCTTGGTAAACTTAAGAAAATTGAAGTCATATCAGGTATCTTTTCCAACCAAAATGCTCTGAGACTAAATATCAAATACAATAAAATAAACTGTAAAAAAAATGCAATCACATGGAGGCTAAACAATACACTACTTAATAACCAAGAGATCACTAAAGAAACCAAAGAGGAAATCAAAAAAATACCTAGAAACAAATGACAATAAAAACACGATGACCCAAAACTTATGGGATGCAGGAAAAGCAGTTCTAAGAGGGAAGTTTATAGCAATACAATCCTACCTTAAAAAGCAAGAAACATCTCAAATAAAAAACCTAACCTTACACCCAAAGCAATTCGAGAAAGAAGAACAAAAAAACCCCAAGGTTAGCAGAAGGAAAGAAATCATAAAGATCAGATTAGCAATAAATGAAAAAGAAATAAAGGAAACGATAGCAAAGATCATTAAAAGTAAAAGCTGGTTCTTTGAGAAAATAAACAAAACTGATAAACCATTAGCAAGCCTTATCAAGAAAAAAAGGGAGAAGATTCAATTCAATAGAATTAGAAATGAAAAAGAAGTAACAACTGACACTGCAGAAATACTAAGGATCATGAGATATTACTACAAGTAACTCTACACCAAAAAAAAGGACAACCTGGAAGAAGTGGACAAATTCTTAGAAAGGCACAACCTTCTGAGGCTGAACCAGGAAGAAATAGAAAATATGAACAGACCAATCAGAAGAACTGAAATTGAAACTGTGATTAAAAATCTTCCAACACACAAAAGCCCAGGACCAGATGGCTTCACAGGGGAATTCTATCAAACATTTAGAGAGGAGCTAACACCTATCCTTCACAAACTCTTCCAAAATATAGCAGAGGGAGGAACACTGCCAAACTCATTCTACAAGGCCACCATCACTCTGATACCAAAACCAGAGAAAGATGTTACAAAGAAAGAAAACTACAGGCCAATGCCACTGATGAACATAGATGCAAAAATCCTCAACAAATTACTAGTAAAGAGAATCCAAAAGCACATTAAAAGGATCATACACTATGACCAAGCGGGGTTTATCCCAGGAATGCAAGGATTCTTCAATATACGCAAATCAATCAATGTGATACACCATATTAACAAATTGAAGGAGAAAAACCATATGATCATCTCAATAGATGCAGAGAAAGCTTTCAACATATTTCAACACCCATTTATGATAAAAACCCTCCAGAAAGTAGGCATAGAGGGAACCTTCCTCAACATATCAAAGGCTATACATGACAAACCCACACCCAACATCATCTTCAGTAGTGAAAAAATTAACCATTTCCACTAAGATCAGGAACAAGACAAGGTGGCCCACTCTAACCACTATTATTCAACATAGTTTTGGAAGTTTTAGGCACAGCAATCAGAGAAGAAAAAGAAATAAAAGGAATCCAAATCGGAAAAGAAGAAGTAATGCTGTCACTGTTTGCAGATGACATGATACTATACATAGAGAATCCTAAACATGCTACCAGAGAAATACTAGAGTTAATCAATGAATTTGGTAAAGTCACAGGAGACAAAGTTAATGTACAGAAATCTCTGGCATTCCTATACACTCATGATGAAAAATCTAAAAGTGAAATTAAGAAAACACTCCCATTTATCATTGCAACAAAAAGGATAAAAAATCTAGGAATAAACCTACCTAAGGAGACAAAAGACTTGTATGCAGAAAATTATAAGACACTGATGAAAGGCATTAAAGATGATACAAATAGATGGAGAGATATACCATGTTCTCTGATTGGAAGAATCCACTTTGTGAACATGACTTTACTACCCAAAGAAAGCTACAGTTTCAATGCAATCCTTATCAAATTACCACTGGCATTTTTCACAGAAATAGAACAAAAAATTTCACAATTTGTGTGGATACACAAAAGACCCTGAATGGACAAAGCAATCTTTTTTTTTTTTTCAGTATGCTGGCTCCCAACTGTTGTGGCCTCTCCCGTTGCAGAGCACAGGCTCTGGAAACACAGTCTCAGTGGTCATGGCTCACAGGTCCAGCTGCTCTATGGCATGTTGGATCTTCCCGGACCAGGGCACAAACCTGTGTCCCCTGCATCGGCAGGCAGACTCTCAAACACTGTGCCACCAGGGAAGCCCGACAAAGCAATCCTGAGAAAGAAAAATGGAGCAGGAGGAATCAGGTGCCCTGACTTCAGACTATACTACAAAGCTACAGTAATCAAGACAGTATGGTACTGGCACAGAAACAGAAATATAGATCAATGGAACAGGATAGAAAGCCCAGAGATAAACCCACGCACATATAGTAACCATAACTTTGATAAAGGAGGCAAGAATGTACAGTGGAGAAAAGACAGCCTCTTCAATAAGTGGTCTTGGGAAAGCTGGACAGGTACATGTAAAAGTATGAATTTAGAACACTGCCTAATGCCATACACAAAAATAAACTCAAAATGGTTTAAAGACCTAAATGTAAGGCCAGACACCATCAAACTCTTAGAGGAAAACATAGGCAGAACTCTCTGTGACATAAGTCACAGCAAGATCCTTTTTGACCCACTTCCTGGAGAAATGGAAATAAAAACAACAAAAATAATGGGACCTAATGTAACTTAAAAACTTTTGCACAACAAAGGAAACCATAAACAAGATGAAAGGTCAACCCTCGGAATGGGAACAAATATTTTCAAATGAAGCAACTGACAAAGGATTAATCTCCAAGATTTACATGCAGCTCAATATCAAAAAAGCAAACAACTCAATCCAAAAATGGGCAGAAGACCTAAATAGACATTTCTCCAAATAAGCTATACAGATTGCCAACATACGCATGAAAGGATGCTCAACATCATTAATCATTAAAGAAATGCAAATCAAAACTACAATGAGATATCACCTCACACCAGTTAGATTGGCCATCATCAAAACATCTACAAACAATAAATGCTGGAGAGGGTGTGGAGAAAACGGCACCCTCTTGCACTGCTGGTGGGAAAGTAAATTGATACAGCCACTATGGAGAACAGTATGGACATCCCTTGAAAATCTAAAAATATTCATTGCAGCTCTATTTACAACAGCCGGGACATAGAAGCAATCTAAGTGTCCATTAACAGATGAATGGATAAAGAAGACATGGCACATGTATACAATGGAATGTCACTCAGCCATAAAAAGAAATGAAACTGAGTTATTTGTAGTGAGGTGGATGGACCTAGAGTCTGTCATACAGAGTGAAGTAAGTCAGAAAGGGAAAAACAAATACCATGTGCTAACACCTATGGAATCTAAAAAAAGAAAAAACTGGTCATGAAGAACTTAGGTGCAAGAAAGGAATAAAGATGCAAACCTACTAGAGAATGGACTTGAGGATACGGGTAGGGGGAAGCGTAAACTGGGACAAAGTGAGAGAGTGGCATGGACATATATACACTACCATATGTATGATAGATAGGTAGTGGGAAGCAGCCGCATAACAAGGGAGATCAGCTTGGCTCTTTGTGACCACCTAGAGGGGTAGGATAAGGAGGCTGTGAGGGAGGGAAATGCAAGAGGGAAGAGATATGGGGACATACGTATATGTATAGCTGATTCACTTTCTTGTAAAGTAGAAACTAACACACCACTGTAAAGCAATTATACTCCAATAAAGATGTTTAAAAAAAGACACAGATGAACAACACAATAACTGAAATGAGAAATACATTAGAAGGAATCATTAACAGAATAAGTGAGGCAGAAGAACAAATAAGTGAGCTGGAAGACAAAATGGTGGAAATTACTGCTGAGGAACAGAATAAAGAAAAAAGATTGAAAAGAATTGAAGACAATCTCAGAGACTTCTGGGACAACACTAAATGCACCAACATTTGAATTATAGCATCCAAGAAGAAGAAGAGAAAAAGAAGGGTCTGAAAAAATATTTGAAATGATTATAGTCGAATCCTTCCCTAATATGGGAAAGGAAATATTCACCCAATTCCAGGAAGTGCAGAGATTCCCATACAGGATAAACCCTAGGAAAAGCACATAAAGACACATATTAATCAAAGTAACAAAAATTCAATTCAAAGAAAACATATTAAAAGCAGCATGGGAAAAACAAATAATGACATACAAAGGAATCCCCATAAGGTTAACAGCTGATTTTTCAGTCTGCAGGCCAGAAAGGAGTGGCAGGATATCCTTAAAGTGGTGAAAGACAAAAACCTACTACGAAGATTACCCAACAATGATCTCATTCAGATTTGACAGAGAAATCAGAAGCTGTTCAGACAAGCAAAAGCTAAGAGAATTCAGGACCACCAAATCAGCTTTACAACAAATGCTAATGAAACTTCTCTAGGTGGGAAACACAAGAGAAGAAAAAGACCCACAAAAACGAACCCAAAACAATTAAGAAAATGGTAATAGGAACATACATATCGATAATAACCTTTAATTTAAATGGATTAAATGCTCCCACCAAAAGACACAGACTTGCTGAATGGATATAAAAATAAGACCCATATATATACTGTCTACAAGAGACTCACTTCAGAGCTAGGGACACATACAGGCTGAAAGTGAAAGGATGGAAAAAGATATTCCATGCAAATGGAAGTCAAAAGAAAGCTGGAGTAGCAATATCCATATCAGATAAAATAGACGTTAAAATAAAGACTGTTACAAGAGATAAGGATGGACACTACATAATGATCAAAGGATCAATCCAAGAAGAAGATATAACAATTATAAATATTTATGCATCCAACATAGAGCACCTCAATACATAAGGTAAATGCTAATAACCATGAAAGGAGAAGTCGACAGTAACACAATAATAGTAGGGGACTTTAACACCCCACTTACGCCAAAGGACAGATCACCCAAACAGAAAATAAATAAGGAAACACAAGCTTTAAATGACACAATTGACCATATAGATTTAATTGATATTTATACAACATTCCACCCAAAAGTGGCAGAATACACTTTCTTCTCAAGTGCACATAGAATACTCTCCAGGATAGATCACATCTTGGGTCACAAATCAAGCCTTGGAAAATTTAAGAAAATTGAAATCATATCAAGCATCTTTTCTGACTACAGCACTATGAGACTGGAAATCAATTACAGAAAAAAGAAACTGTAAAAACAAATACATGGAGGCTAAACAGTGCACTACTAAATAACCAAGAGGTCACTGAAGAAATCAAAGAAGAAATAAATAATACATAGAAACAAATGACAATGAAAACATGATGACCCAAAACCTATGGGACACAGCAAAAGCAGTTCTAAGAGGGAAGTTTATAGCAATTCAATCTCACCTCAAGAAACAAGAAAAATCTCAAATAAACAATCTAACCCTCTACTTAAAACAACTACAGAAAGAACAAAGAAACGCCAAAGTCAGTAGAAGGAAAGAAATCATAAAGATCAGAGCAGAAATAAGTGAAATAGAAGAGAAGAAAACAATAACAAAGATCAATAAAACTAACATTTGGTTCTTTGAGAAGATAAACAAAATCGATAAACCCTTACCAAGACTCATCAAGAAAAAAAGGAAGAGGAAGCAAAACAATAAAATAAGAAATGAAAAAGGAGAAATCACAACTGACACTGCAGAAATACAAAGGCATTAAAAGACTACTGCAAACAACTATATGTCAATAAAATGCACAACCACAAAGAAATGGACAAATTCTTGGAAAGGTACAATTTTCCAAGACTGAATCGGGAAGAATTAGAAAATATAAACAGACTTATCACAAGTAGTGAAATTGAAACTGTAATTAAAAATCTTCCAAGAAACAAAAGTCCAAGACCAGATTGCTTCACAGGTGAATTCTATCAAACATTAAGAGAAGAGCTGACACCGATCCTTCTCAAACTCTTCAAAAAAATTGCAGAGGGAGAAGCACTCCCAAATTCATTCTACGAAGCCACCATCACTCAAATACCAAAACCAGAAAAAGATATCACAAAGAAAGAAAATTATAGACCAATATCACTGATGAACATAGATGTAAAAATCCTCAACAATATACTAGCAAACAGAATCCAAGAACACATTAAATGGATCATACACTATGATTAAGTGGGATTTATCCCAGAGATGCAAGGATTCTCCATTATATGCAAATCAGTCAATGTGATACACCACATTAACAAATTAATGTATAAAAACCACATGATCATCTCAATAGATGCAGAAAAAGTTTTTGACAAAATCAACACCCACTTACGATAAAAACTCTCCAGAAAATGGGCAATAGAGGGAAGCTACCTCAACATAATAGAGCTCATATAGGACCAACCCACAGCAAGAATCATTCTCAATGGTGAAAAACTGAAAGCATTTCCACTAAGATCAGGAACAACACAAGGATGTCCACTCTCACCAACTAGTAGAACTAATCAATTAATTTGGTAAGGTTGCAGGATACAAAATTAATGCACAGAAATCACTGGCATTCCTATACACCAACAGTGAAAACTCAAAAAGAGAAATTAAGGAAACAATCCCATTTACCATCACAACTAAAACAATAAAATACCTAGGAATAAACCTGCCTAAGTAGGGGAAAGACTGGCACTCAGAAAGCTGTAAAACACTGATGATAGAAATCAAAGATGACATAAACAGATGGAGAAATATACCATGTTCTTGGATTGGAAGAATAAACATTGTGAAAATGACTATACCACCCAAAACAATCTACAGATTCTATGCAATCTCTATCAAACTACCAATGGCATTCTTCACAGAATTAGAACGAAAAATTTTACAATTCGTATAGAAACACAAAAGACCCCGAATAACAAAAGCAATCTTGAGAAAGAAAAACGGAGCTGGAGGAATCAGGCTCCCCAACTTCAAACTATACCACAAAGCTACAGTAATCAAGATGGTATGGTACTGGCACAAAAACAGAAATATAGATCAATGGTACAGGATAGAAAGCCCAGAGATAAACCCATGCACATATGGTCACCTAGTTTATGACAAAGGAGGCAAGAACATACAATGCAGAAAAGATATCCTATTCAATAAATGGTGCTGGGAAAACTGCACAGCTACATGTAAAAGAATGAAATTAGAACACTTCCTAACACCATACACAAAAATAAACTCAAAATGGATTAAAGACCTAAATGTAAGAGTAGACACTATAAAACTCTTAGAGGAAAACATAAGAGAAACACTCTTTGACATAAACCACAACAAGATCTTTTTTGACCCACCTCCTAGAATAACAGAAATAAAAGCAAAAATAAACAAATGGGACTTAATTAAACTTAAAAGCTTTTGAAAAGCAAAGGAAACCATAAACAAGACAAAAAGACAGCCCACAGAATGGGAGAAAATATTTGCAAATGAAACAACAGACAAAGGATTAATCTCGAAAATATACAAACAGCTCATGGAGCTCAACATCAGAAAAAACAATCCAATTAAAAAATGGGCAGAAGACCTAAATAGGCATTTCACCAAAGAAGACATACAGATGGTCAAGAGGCACATGAATAGATGTTCAACATCACTAATTATTAGAGAAATGCAAATCAAAACTACAATGAGGTCTCATCTCACACCAATCAGAATGGCTATTACCAAAAAATCTAGAAATAATAAATGCTGGAAAGGGTGTGGTGAAAGGGAACCCTCTTGCACTGTTGGTGGGAATGTAAGTTGATGCAACCACTATGGAAAACAGTGTGGAGGTTCCTTAAAAACAAAAAATAGAACTAGCAGTCCTACTACTGGGCATATACCCTGAGCAAACCATAATTCAAAAAGAGTCATGTACCACAATTTTCACTGCAGCACTATTTACAATAGCCAGGACATGGAAGCAACCTAAATGTCCATCAACAGAGGAATGGATAAAGAAAGTGTTGCACATATATACAATGGAATATTACTCAGCCATAAAACGGAATGAAATTGAGTTATTTATAGTGAGGTGGATGGAGTCTGTCATACAGAGTGAAGTAAGTCAGAAAGAGAAAAACAAATACTATATGATAACACATATATATGGAATCTAAAAAAAAAATGGTCCTGATGAATGTAGTTGCAGGGCAGGAATAAAGATGTAGACATAGAGAATGGACTTGAGGGCACAGGGTGGGTGGGGGAAGCTGGGACAAAGTGAGAGTAATATCAACATATATACACTACTGAATGTAAAACAGTTAGCTAGTGGGAAGTAGCAACATAGCACAGGGAGATCAGATCGGTGCTTTGCGATGACCTAGAGTGGTGGGATAAGGAGGATGGGAGGGAGGCTCAAGAGGGAGGGGATATGGGGACATATGTATGCATATGGCTGATTCACTTTGGTATACAAGAGAAACTAACACAGTATTGTTAAGCAATTATACTCCAATAAAGATCTATTTTTTAAAAAAAAGAGTGGAGTCTCTTTCCCACAGCCCTCTGTCTGTCCTGAAAGTAAGCCTCATTGGCCTTCAATGCCAAATATCTGGGGGTTTGTCTTCCCAGTGCAGGACCCCCAGGCTTGGGAGCTCGATGTGGGGCTCAGACTCCTCACTCTTTAAGAGAACCTCAGCAATTGCAACTGTGGGTTGCCTACCCAGGGGTATTGGTCTTGACCATATTATGTTTCCACCTTTCCTACTTGTCTCATCGTGGTTCCTTCTTTATCTTTAGCTGTAGAAGTTCTTTTCTTCTAGTCTTCAGGTCACTGCCATGGATAATTGCTCTGCATATAATTGCAATTTTGGTGTGGTTGTGGGAAGAGGTGAGTTCAGGATGTTCCTACTCTACCATCGTGGTCACTTTCCCAAGAGCCAGTGTTTTAGTTTTAGTCTGAAGGCAGGAAAAAAACGCTGTCCCAGATCAAAGGGAGTCAGGCAGGAGGAGTTCCCCCTTTCTCAGCCTTTTTGTTCTATTCAAGTCTTCAACTGATTGGGTGAGTCCCACCCATATTAGAGGGGGCAATCTACTCTACTCAAACAGTTCAAAATATTAATTTCATCCACAAATACCCTCACAAATATACCCAGAATAATGTTTGACAAAATATCTGGGCACCCTATGGCCCAGTCAGGTTGACACATAAAATTAACCTTCATACTACTGAAGGCAATCAATAGATTCAATGCAATTCCTGTTAAATCTCAATGTCATTTTCTGCAGAAATAGAAAAAAATTCTACAATTCATATGGAATCTCAAAGGATTCCAGACAGCCAAAACAATCTTGAAGAAGAAAGTTTGAGGACTCACAATTCTTGATTTCAAAACTCACTATAAAGCTACAGTAATCAAAACAGTGTCATATCGTCATAAAATCAGACATATATACCAATGAAGCAAAATAAAGAGTCAAAAAATTAATCCTCATGTATATAGTCAAATGGTCTTTCACAAGGGTACCAATATACAATGAGCTCCCAACAAATGGTGTTGGGAAAACTAGATATCTACATCTGAAAGAAAGAAGTTGTACACTTACCTTACATCATATGCAAAAATTAACTCAAAATGGCTTAAAGACCTAAACATAAGGCCTAAAAGTATAAAACTCTTACAAGAAAACATAGGAGAAAAACTTTATGACATTGGATTTGGAAATGATTTCTTGGATATGACACCAAAAACATAGGCAACAGCATCAACAAAAAATAGACAAATGGAACTACATCAAACTTAAAAGCTGCTTATCAAAGGAAATAACAGAATGAAAAGGCAAACTATGAAATGGGAGAACATATTTGCAAATCATATATCTGATAAGGGGTTAATATCTAGAATATAAAATGAACTCATGTGACTCAACAACAAAAAAATAACCCCATTAAAATATAGGCTACAAAGAAAATATACAAATGGCCAACAACAAGCATATGTAAAGATGTTCTACATCACTAACCATTAGGTATATGCAAATCAAAACCACAGTGAGATATTGCCTTATTAGGATAGCCACTATCAAAGACTGACAAACAAACAGAAAATAACAAGTGTTGGCAAGAATGTGGAGAAATTGGAACCCTCGTGCACTGTTAATGGTATATAAAATGGTGCATCTGCTATGAAAACAGAACAAACATTCCTCAAAAAATTAAAACTAGAACTACCATACGATCCAGCAATCCCATGTATGGGTATTTAACCAAAATAATTGAAAGCAGGATCTCAACAAGATATTTGCATACCCATGTTCATTGTAGCATTATTCACAATAGCCAAGAGGTGGAAGCAACCCAAATGTCTACTGACAGATGAATATATAAAGAAAATGTATTATATATATGCAATGGAATATTATCCAGCCTTACAAAAGAAGGAAATCTTGTCACATATACAAGATGGATGAATCTTGAGAACATTATGTTATGTGAAATAATCTAGTCACAAAAAGACAAATACACTATGATTCCACTTATATGGGATAAAGTAGTCAAATTTATAGAGCTTGAATGTAAACAGAAGGGCCCTGGTGATTTCTAGGGTCTGGGAGGGGGGGAAAGAGGGAGTTGTTTTTTAATGTGTGTAGAGTTTCAGTTTTGCAAGGTGAAAAAGGTATGGAGACTTGTTTTATAACAATATACTTAACGCTACTGAACTATACACTTAAAATGGTTAAGATGGTAAATTTCATGTTCCATTTTATCACAATTTAAATAAAAATTTTTAGGGAACTTATATTGTTCTATGAAGAGTCACTATGGAGGTGCAGGGGGTCTTGACACCCCCAAAGGAGCCCAGACCTAATTGTCAGATTGTACAAGTTATATTGTTGGGGGGTGGCCTTTAGGGTAGAGAGGGATAGTAAAACTTTAATCCTGGTGGAGTTTTAATTTTAGTTTTGTTATTCATGGGTAATATAGAATTAATGTGTTATCAGAAATAAAGCTCAAACCCCTTTAGAATTTATTATTAGAGGATCATGCTTAATGGTATTCACCTTTGCTTTCAATCTAGCCTCATTTTTAATGGGATGGGACAAGATTGAAACTGTGGAAATTTTATTGAGTCCTTTATTCAAGAGCCTAACATTTTGTATTTTGTCAGAAGGTAGGTTGAAATATGAATCATTTTTCACTGTGTATTAGGAAGAGACAGTACATTTTATAATGCTGTTTTTATAGGAGACTAACCCATTAGCACAGCTCAGGAGTCAGTAAAAGGTGTGGACAAGGACCATGGATACCCAAAGCATTTTCTGGTACTAAAACAATAGCTTGTAGTTCAGCTAATTGAGCTGACTCTTGGTTCCATACTTGGTCAGGGATGTCCCCATGAAGGGATAGAAAACAGCTGTCTCCAGTGGGCTGTATCACTTGTGATAGTGACTCTACCATACTTAAATTTACAAACTTCTTTTCTTGTTCCCCAACATGTCCCAGCCCTGCAAGTGGCTGATGGCTCCAGGAGAAGGGTGACCTCCTCTAGCATCATAGTCTTGGTCAAGGCACTGAAGACAAGAAGAAATCATTTTCTCCTACAAATAAAAATGCCAGATGGCTCAGATCTGGCTTTACCCTAAATATGTCTTTTTTTTTTTTGCGGTATGCGGGCCTCTCACTGTTGTGGCCTCTCCCGTCGCGGAGCACAGGCTCCAGACGCGCAGGCTCAGCGGCCATGGCTCACGGGCCCAGCATCTCCGCGGCATGTGGGAACCTCCCAGACCGGGGTATGAACCCGTGTCCCCTGCATCGGCAGGCGGACTCCCAACCACTGTACCACCAGGGAAGTCCTAAATATGTCATTTTAATTTTAGCCAGGAGGCTTCTGTGGCTGTGCCAAGCTGGTGGGGCACTGCCATCATGACCCAAGGCATGATGGGCAACTGCATCCAAAGTGTTACTGGTTTAGGACCAATGAGCTTCATGTCCAATAAGGTCTAATATACAGCTAGCAATTGTTTTATTAAAGTATATCTAGGAGCTGATATAGTCCAGAGGTTCTGGGAAGCATGAGTAAGTGTGGCTAAGGCTTTATCTAGAAAAGAGTGGCCTGGTAACATTAAAGGAAGTGGTTGTTGCATAGCACAGCCTCTAGGACTTGTTGGTGAGGCAGGCCCCATTTATAATGAGGAGACACACAAGTAATGAAATTTGTAAATGGGAATATGTCCAGCTCAAAAATCCAGTTAAGCCCAAGAAATGTTATTACAAAGCTCTTTAATGAGTATTTGTATGTCTACATAGAATGTTATTAATGAAATTTCATACCTGGATTCTGGGAGGCAACTGGATATGATTGAGGGCTTGTATGCATCATCTATATGTGAGGGCTGGACCTTTCAGGTATCATGGAGCACCAAGTAAGGCTGTATTGTGTTCCTTTGAAGAGGAATGGAAATTGAGGCTGGAAAGCTGTTGAAAGAGGCACTGCAAGATGGGAATAAAGACGCAGACCTACTAGAGAATGGACTTGAGGATACGGGGAGGGGGAAGGGTAAGCTGGGACAAAGTGAGAGAGTGACATGGACATATATACACTACCAAACTTAAAATAGGTAGGTAGTGGAAAGCAGCTGCATAGCACAGGGAGATCAGCTCTGTGCTTTGTGACCACCTAGAGGGGTGGGATAGGGAGGGTGGGAGGGAGGGAGACGCAAGAAGGAAGAGATATGGGGACATATGTATATGTATAACTGATTCACTTTGTTATAAAGCAGAAACTAACAAACACACCATTGTAAAGCAATTATACTCCAATAAAGACGTTAAAAAATAATAAAAATTTTAAAAAATAGAAAGAAAAATCTTTTTTTAAAAAAAGAGGCACTGAATAGAACATGTTAGCCAAATCTATCATAACAGAGTATTTTTCAATAGCCTACCGAATAGAATTTGTATTTTCAATGTTTGGAATTGGAATTTTATAGGTAACACTGTGATAAGAAGTATTATAAATCATAATCAGGCTCCATTCAACTTTACTTTATCTTAATATAGGTCAAATGGGACTTGCCAAAGGAAAAAAAACATTGGAATAATTATACCCTCCTTCAAAAGTCTGGTCTCTAATTTGGTAACTCTTATTATAGTTGAAATTGTTGAGTCCTATGGCAAATATATAGTGTGTCATTTAGTGAGATTGACAATTAGGGCTGAAGATTGAATTGTCGATAATTTATTATATCTGGTCTGGACTATAGACATAAAATCAATTATGCTCCCTTTCATTTATTATGGAATCTTATAATAAACTTTGAATTTTAGTCTAAGGACTTTGATTTAGCAGAACAAGTTTTGTGTCGTTATTACAATGATTTCTTTCTTTACTCTTAGTAATTTCTTCTTTTCCTTTTGTAACTTAGGATATTTGGGGGATATTTTAATTTAATTTAATTTAATTTAATTTAATTTAAATGTTTTCTTCTCTGAGGAATCCCAATGTATATCAGAATATTGCAACAGAATTGAGTACAGCTACTGAAACATAAGTACATTTGACCTTGTAGGGCTCTAATGAACCATCTGCCATTGGAGGCATGGAGTCCTGAAAGCCACATAGAAACTCTTCCTCATAAAAGTAACCACCCGGAGGATTCCTAGCCCCTTTATAGGCAGTGTTCTGGAAATGCAGAGGTCAATGCCTGGCCAAGATAAAGTCATGTGGATCTTTTCTCTCCAGTGAATGGGCCTGGTACCTCCTAGGGTGTGGTCATGGGTCAGGCGCCTCAGCTTCTATTCCATTTTATGCTCCTCCAACCCTATCTAGTGTCAGGGTCCTCAGTCCTGTTTCCTCACTTGTAATGTCAGGCTTAGACCTACTAAATTTGAGGCAAATGCTTGGTAGAACCCAGCAGACAGAAGCTGCAGTCCTCAAGGTGCTAAAACAGCATTACACTTCCTTCAGTCCTAAGTGAATCAGGGCCATGCTAGGTCCTGCTCAGAACTGGGAATATTCCTCTCTCTACAATTTGAGTTGCACATTATTGCCTAATCACTGAGGTAGCTCTACTTAAGCTCTATATCTCAAAAAACTTCTTTCACCTTGATGCTAGAGCTTCACTCTCTCTAGGGCTTAAACATAGTATATGAATCCAGGCTGGAGAATAAATGTCAGGCATTCCCCTCCATGTTCTTCTCCTCTTCCATCCACTCAGCAAGTCCTTCAAGCAGACCTCCTTTTCCTAGGCTCTTTCCACATGCAAAAAGATGATCAGTGCATCAGTGAGCTCAGACACTATCATTTAGGCTCAGCCAGGGCCCCTAATGACAGTCAAGAGTAATTCATTTTCTGTCGCTGATGAAGTGCCATATGAGTGACAAAAATAAATAGTACTATTACTGCTGGTACAGTTTAGTTATCCAATTCTGATAGCACAAACCAAACCAAACCAAAACATTCTATGAGCATATGATCAATGCATGAACTGGACATTGTTTGGACTTGATTAGGTGAATTTTTTCTTGGTCTTGTTGGTACTAAAATCTATTAGTGATACTCATTTACCAGTTTCAGGTTATAGTCTCACAGTGAAGAGAGAGTATGTGGGTTCTATCCATAACTGAAATGAGTATAACCCTTTCCTTATGTTTTGGGACATCTAGAATATGGTCCTGCTCATTAGCAGATCAAATAGACTTGGAGTTCAGAGAAAGGTACAAAACATTAATTTTGGGGGTTGTCTTTCAGTTCATTCAAAGTCATTGCATATGGATATCTGCGAATTCCCTTTCATTTTGATTTCTCTCCCTCCTCATTTTTTATACCTCTTCCTCTCCCCACAGTTCCAACTCTAGTGTCATGGTCACAGGAATAGTCATTCCTGACTCCATCTTGGGGGTGTTTTGATAGCTATTCATAGGCTTATGTATGGAGAAGTTTAGGTTGTTCAGCTTCTTTTAGGAATGAGCTAGGTGTATAAATAAATAAAATAAAAACATACCTATTTACACAGATTTTAAAATGCTTTTTCTTTTGCTTCTAGTATGAGTGCTTTCCAAATATAACCGAGGCTTTGTTTTTATATTTATGAGATGATTTGATGTTTAGCTTCTGTTTCTTATTTCTCATTTAAAACTAAATCTTGTAGCCAACTTTTTAGAAAAGCAGAGCTCTGCAAAAACATTATCATTAGCTAGAGACTGGCATTAAGGGTCTCAAGGGATTGCCAATGAAATAGAGTGTTTTTGCTTCTACAGTTACTGCTTAACCTCACCCAGTTGAACATCCCCACCACTCGATGGTGAGCATGTAGAGCCCTGTAGGTAATTGCCAACATTACTATCTAACCAGTGCTACTGAGTAATTTTCTTGGAGACTCCAAGGACCATTATCAATACCAGAGGAGACAAAGACCTCTTCATTAACTAATCCAATTCCCTTGGCTCAGGCCCCCCTACTCTAATTAACTGCTGGAAACATCTACAATTCAGAAGTGCTAAATGAATAACCCATTGTTTGCTATGAAAACTAACAAGTGGCTAAATGGGGTGCTTAATATTTTCTGAAATGAGGCCTTAATGTAGATGTAAAATTTCCAGAAATATTGAAATAAAAAAACGTAAATACTTTTCAGGAGAGTGGGAGAAACATAGGAACATATACATAAAATTGTATATTTTATAGCATTCTTTATAAGTGAAGCCACTCAGTACAGGAACCTAGAAATATTGTATGCATTATTTACTTTGTCCATAAATGTATCATGTTTGATTTATTTAGAGATTTGAAGGCCCAGGAAAATGTATCAGGATATTTGTGGAAAAGATTTCTCCTAACTTTTATTTTTCTCTTTGAAATTTCAATGCTCTTGGATTTGGGGGCAGTGAATAAAGGAGGTGATACTTTTCATCAGAAATATTTTTAGTTGTCTTGAAGTATTCACAACATATTTTGATTTTTGAGTTGGAATGAATTGGGTTTGGAAGAAATAGTCAATGTAATAAATTGTTGAGGTGGATCAGGAAGGAGAAAAACTTAATGTGGATTGAGTACCTACTATGTGCTAGCAATTTCCTAAATACTTACCTCACTTAGTTCTTTGCATAACCATGCAATATAGATGTTATTTTCAATTTTCAGGTGAGGAAATAGCCTCAAAGGGGATGAGAGCCTTGTCAGGGTCGCACATAAAGTAAGAAGGAACATTTTCCCCTAAGCCTGTGGGTCTCAGATCATAATGTGCATAAGAACCACCTGGGAGGGCATGTTAAATACAGATTCCTATGAAAATATTAAGATATTCTGAATAAATACATTTGGGGCATGGCCCAGGAATCTGAACTTTTACAAAATAATCTCATAACTCTGATGTAGGAACTCCTGTAACACAGTTTGAGAAACACTGCCCTAATCTATATTTCAACAGACAAAAGATAGTTTTAAGGGAGGCAGCCTGACCTATAGACATGTTTCACTTATTTGAAAGAGTACTCTTGAACTTTAAAAGCCAGGGCATATTTCTGACTCTGGTGTACTGATTTTTCTTCAGTATTATTAGTGTGTCCTTTTCCTTTTTTATTGCAGTATAGTTGATTTATAATATTATGTTAGTTTCAGGTCTACAACATAGTGATTCACTATTTTTGCCGACTATACTCCATTATTGCTTATTACAAGATAATGGCTCTATACAGCACATATTTCTTGCTTGTCTATTTTATACATAGTAGTTTGTATCTGTTAATCCCATACCCCTAATTTGTTCCCTCCTTCCCTTTCTCTTTTGGGAAACACAAGTTTGTTTTCTATATCTGTGAGTCTGTTTCTATTTTGCATATACATTCACTTATTTTACTTTTTAGATTCCACATATAAGTGATATCATAAAGTATTGGTCTTTCTCTGTCTGATGTATTTCACTTAACATAATATTCTCTAGGTCCATCCACATTGCTGCAAATGGCAGAATTTCATTCTTTTTCATAGCTGAGTAATATTCTATCGTGTGTGTGTACATACATACCACATCTTCTTAATCCATTTTTCTGTTGATAGGCACTTGTGTTGCTTCCATATCTTGGCTATTGAAAAATAATGCTGCTATAAACATTGGGGTGTATGTAATTTTTTGAATTAGTGTTTTAATTCTGCATATATACATGCTCAGGAGTATGAAATCTCTGGATCATATGTTAGTTTAATTTTTAGATTTTTTAGCAACCTCCATACTGTTTTCCACAGTTGCTGCATCAATTTACATTCCCACAGACAGTGTATAAGGGTTCCCTTTCTCCACATCCTTGCCAACATTTGTTATTTGTAGACTCTTTGATGATAGCAATTCTGACAGGAGTGAGGTGATATTTCATTGTTGCTTTGATTTACATTTCTGTAGTAATTAGCAATGTTGAGCATCTTTTCATGTGCCTGTTAGCCATCTACATGGCTTCTTTGGAAAAAAATGACTATTCAGGTCTTCTGTCCATTTTTTCATTAGGTTGTTTCTTTTTTGATATTGAGTTGTATGTGCTGTTTGTATATTTTGGATATTAACCCCTTGTTGGTCACATGATTTGCAAATATTTTCTCCCATTCCATAGGTTGATTTTTTGTTTTGTTGATGGTTTCCTTTGCTGTGCAAAACTTTTAAAGTTTAATTAGGTCTCATTTGTTTATTTTTGCTTTTGTTTCTTTTGGCTTAGGAGACTGATCCCCAAAAATATTGCTATGATTTGTCAAAGGGTCCTGCCCATGTTCTCTTCCAGGAGTTTTTATGGTTTATGTTCTTATATTTAGGTCTTTAAACCATTTTGAGTTTATTCATGTATATGGTATGAGGAAATGTTCTAATCTCATTGTTTTACATGTGGCTGTCCAGTTTTCCTAGCACCACTTGTTGAAGAGACTGTCCTTTCTCCAGTGTATATTCTTGCATCCTTTGTTTATAGATTAATTGAACATAGTGTGTGGGTTTATTTCTAGGCTCTCTATTCTGCTCTACTGATCTATGTGTCTGTTTTTATGCCAGTACCATACTCTTTTGATTACTGTAGCTTTGCAGTAAAGTCTGAAGTCAGGGAGCATGATAACTGCAGCTTTCTTCATTTTTTTAAGATTGCTTTTGCAATTCAAGGTCTTCTGTGGTTCTACGTAAATTTTAGGATTATTTGTTCTAGTTCTGTGCAAAATGTCATGGGTGAAGGGATGGAAAAAGATATTTCATACAAACTGAAACAAAAATAAGACAGCGGTAGTAATACTCATATCACACAAAATAGACTTTAAAACAAAGGCTGTAACAAAAGACAAAGAAGGACTTAATATAATGATAAAGAGATCAGTACAAGAAGGGGATATTAAATTGATAACATATATGCACCCAATACAGGAGCACCTAAATATCTAAAGCAAATACTAACAGACATAAAGGGAGGAACTGACAATAACACAATAATAGTAGGAAACTTTCACACCCCACTGACATCAATGAAGAGATCATCCAGACAGAAAAATCAGTAAGGCAACAATAGTCTTAAGTGACACAATAGACCCACTGGACTTAATAAATATCTATGGGACATTACATGTAAAAGCAGCAGAATACACATTCTTTTCAAGTGCACATGAAACATTCTTCAGGATAGATCATATACTAAGTCATAAAACAAGCATCAACAGATTTTAGAGGATAGAAATCTATAACTGCGTTTTGCATCAAAGAGGAACTCTCAGTCCAGACTGAGGCAGATAGTATATGGAAATGACCTGGAAGATAGAAAGATTGCGTTTTACCAAAGCTTCCTACATCAACTGCCACATACTCCTGCCTGACTTGTTTGCTTGAAATGAGATGTCTAACCCCAAACAGGCCCGGGTGCTGATGAAAGCCAAGCCCCAGTAATGATTCTAAAATTTCTCCTCTATGCTCACTAACCTTACCCCCAAAATAGGCTACATACAAAAAATTTATAATCAAATTAGTATCAGAGTTTTCAGTAGCAAAACTGAAAGCTAGAAAACAATAGAGCAATAACTATAATAATAATAATCAGAGTGAAAATGTTTTTCAACCTGGAATTTTATAAATGGACTCAATCAAATATGAAGGTATTTTAAAAAGATATTTTCAGACATTCAAGGACTCAAAAAACTATCTCTCATTGTTTCTTCTCTAGAAACCCACTAGAGGATCTATTCCAGCAGTCACCAAGCTTTTTGTTACCAGGGACTGGTTTCATGGAAGACAAATTTTCCACAGACCGGGGTGTGGGGGTGATGGTTCAGGCACTAATGCGAGTGATGGGGAATGATGGGGAGGAGCAGATGAAGCTTTGCTCGCTCGCCCACCGCTCACCTCCTGCTGTGTGGCCTGGTTCCTAACAGGTGGCAGACTGGTACCAGCCCACGGTTGGGGGCTGGGGACCCCTGATCTATTCCACAAAAAAAAAAAAAAAGAACAAACCAAGAAATTTATTTTTCCTTCAATGTAGGATGTAGGATTTTTCCTTCAATGTAGGTCATAGTAGACCAGTGCTAAGAGCAAATCAAGGCAACAACCCAAGAAAAGAAGATAAACTTTCAAACCATGCTTTTAAACATAGTAGAGAGCATACATTGGTGAACTAGTGATTCATGGCTTTTGCCATTATGAGCTTATAATTTGGAATGTTTTTTCCCCATATTCCTGAATAACAGCTGTTGAGTCATTTTCTCTAGGTCCCCACCCACTGAAACACCAGGATCAGCCTTTCCTTTTTATCCTGTCTCCTTTGAATTCTGAGATGTAACAACACCATAGGTTTAGGTGAAGAAATAAGCACAGGATGTGAGTTTAGTAAAAAGTGGACCTCTGTGATATGAGCCATAGTTATTTAAATAAAACTTTTTCAAAGGCTAGAATAAGTACAATCATAGAATTCTATGTTAACATATTGATAACGCCTGGAATGTGCCCTGAAAGAACAAACATGGTAACCTATTGGAGTGATGGGATTCTGGGTAAATCATTTATTTTAATAAAATATTATTTGCATAGTAATAAGACATGGAGGAGGAATGTGAGCAGCAAGGATAAGAAATTCTAGAGAGGGAAGAGCTTTTCCTAAGAGAGTTGATGATCACCAGCCACTTCTGGGTGTGGGATGAGGGTTGAGCTTGGCCATGGCAAAGGGAATTTATTGGACAAAGAGAAACTAGAAGATCTTATAGTGCTTGTGCAATATTGGCATGTGAATTGGAAACTGGAAGGTTGTTTCCCCTCAGGAATTGCTGATTTCCCTGCAAATTTGGTTGGCTTGGAGCATGGGCTTGAAGCTTCTAAATGGGCAGAGAAAAAGTTCCTGATATCTCCTGATACTTAAGAGATAAAATCCTGTTTGGGAGTTGTTTACTACAAACACATAGCCAATCTCCCCTTCAAGATATCTGACAGGTTTTGAAGCTGTATGATACAGGAGAGTAAATAACTAAACTCAAAACCTCCAATGGGCAAAAGAGAATCTCTGTCACTCTTTTTGGGTTGAGGAGACAGAGACTTGACAGACTTTCAATCAAAACACAAGAGAAACTCCATTTTAACTCCAAATGGATGGTTAAACTTCCTTGGTCCCCTTGGGTTGCCCTGAGGTGGCAAGGCTTGGCTGACAGGTATGGCCATCAGTTTAGCATGAGCCCTGGCTTGCCTGTTTTCACATTGGGTTCTCCTTCCTCTTCTTCTTGATCTCAATTATTAAATACCCCCAAAGGCCACCTCTAGGAGTTGGGGCATAGGGGTTTGTGGGCCTAATTGTAACTTTTCCAGTCAAATGCTCTACCACTGAACTATACCTTCTCTTAATTGTAACTTTTGGAGTTTCCGCCTAACATCAGTGGCAGACTGGCTGATACAATGTTGTCTCAGCAGGGATTGACCCTCAGGAGTAGATCAATCAATGTTAGTAAATTTTCTAAAAGCCTCCACAAAAAAAAAAAGGGAACTCCTAAGGAACAGGAATAAACCAGAGATGAACTTAATCTTACTAAAACTATAGCACAAACCCAGCTTATATCAATCTCTTATTTTATTTATGTAATTAGCTTCTTACCCTATCTTCCAAGGAAAGAGAGAATCACATCTGATGAGTGATATCATCATTTTATATACAATGTTTGACATACAATAAAACACTAGTAGACAGAGGCAGGATTATTTGGCTTATAATCATGGGAAAAATAAACAATACCATGATCACAGATCATCTGAATGTTGGAGTTAGCTGATGAGGACTGTAAAATTTATAATTAACAGACTTAAGAAAATAGATTAAAAGATGGACAAAATGGATGAAAATATAGAAAAATTCATCAGAGAATTGGAATCTATTAAAAAATAATGTTCTGAAGAAGACATACAAATGGCCAACTGGTACACCACCACAATGAGATATCACCTCACACCTGTTAGAATGGTTATTATCAAAAAGACAAGAGATGAAAAATGCTGGTGAGGATGTGGAGAAAAGGAAATATTTGTGCACTGTTGGTGGGAATGCAAATTGGTGCAACCACTATGGAAAACAGTATGGAGGTTTCTCAAAAAACTAGAAATAGAACTACCATATGATTCAGCAATTCCACTTCTGGGTATCTCCAAAGAAAATAAAAATACTACAAAAAGATATATGCAATCCCATGTTCATTGCGGCATTGTTTATAATAGCCAAGATATGAAAACAAACTAAGTATCCACTGATGGATGAGTTGATAAAGAAAACGTAATATATATATATGATTCATATATATGAATGATTCAGCCATAAAAAGAAGGCAATCTTGCCATTTGCAACAACTTGGAGGGGCCTTGAGAGCATTATGCTAAATGAAATGTCAGACAGAGAAAAAACAAATACTATATGATCTCACTTATATGTCTAATCTGAAACAGCAACAACAACAACAACAAGCTCAAGAATACAGAGAACAAAGAAGAAATTGGTGGTTGCCAGAGGCATAGGTGGAGAGTGAGTAAAATGTAAAAACTTTCAGCTATAAAATAGTCATGTGGATGTAATGTACAGCATGGTGACTATGGTTAATAACACTGTATTGTATATTTGAAAGTTACTAAGAGAGTAGATCTTAAAAGTTCTAATAAGAAAAATAATTTGTAACTTTGTATGTTGATGGATGTACTTACTGTGGTGGTCATTTTGCAATATATACAAATATTGAATCATTATGTTGTATGCCTGAAGCTAATATAATCTGTTAATTATATCTCAGTAAAACAAAACAAAAGTGCTGGTTATATGATATTTTTTGAAAAATCAAATTGACATTCTAGAACTGAAAAATACAAATCTGAAATTAAGAATTCATTGGACTCAATTAACAGCAGACAGGACACAATAGGAAAAGTGATTAGTAAGCTATGAAGACAAGCTAATAAAAAATACCCAAACTGAAACACAGTTAAAAAATGGAAAGCAAAGATAAGAATGAAAGAAGACCATTCTCTATGTCTGCATATTTATTCCTGTCCTGCCCCTAGGTTCTTCAGAACCGAAAGTGAGACACAAAAATTTTAATATACAAGAAAGAGAGGATAAAAGAAAATGTAAAAAAATATATATTTAAAGATATTATTGACAAGAATCTTTCCAAAACCCATGAAACACATTATCTAACAGCTTCTAGAAACTCAGAAAACCCCAAAGAAAAACATTACCTAGGCACAATATAGTTAAACCGGTGGCACATATATACAATGCAATATTACTCAGCCATAAAAAGAAACGAAATTGAGTTATTTGTAGTGAGGTGGATGGACCTAGAGTCTGTCATACAGAGTGAAGTAAGTCAGAAAGAGAAAAACAAATACTGTATGCTAACACATATATATGGAATCGAAGGAAAAAAAAAGGTCATGTAGAACCTAGGGGCAAGACGGGAATAAAGACACAGACCTACTAGAGAATGGACTTGAGGATATGGGGAGGGGGAAGGGTAAGCTGTGACAAAGTGAGAGAGTGGCATGGACATATATACACTACCAAACATAAAATAGATAGCTAGTGGGAAGCAGCTGCATAGCACAGGGAGATCAGCTCTGTGGTTTGTGACCACCTAGAGGGGTGGGATAGGGAGGGTGGGAGGGAGGGAGACGCAAGAGGGAAGAGATATGGGAACATATGTATAACTGATTCACTTTGTTATAAAGCAGAAACTAACACACCATTGTAAAGCAATTATACTCCAATAAAGATGTTAAAAATAAATAAATAAAATTGTCTCAAAATAAAAAAAAGAAAAAAAGTAGCTAGAGGAAAAAAGATGCATTCCCTTAATAAAATTAGTAACTGATTGATGAAAGGTGCTAATCAGGAGGATTCAAAATGGCAGCATAAGAAGATCCTGAACTCACCTTTTCCCATGGACACACACACAAAAAAGTCTCCAACTACATGTGGAATAATTCCCTCTGAATGATGTCTGAAAATAGGATGAACAGAGTCTCCACCACAAGGTGTAAAAAAGATAGCATCAAGACATGTAGGAAAAACAGAGATACAGTCATGCCAAGGAAAAACCACACCCCAGCTGTGACAATACACAATTGGGAAGAATCACAAAGGTATGATTATTTTTCCTGAAAACTGAGGAATTTGAGCTATACAACAGGCTTCCCAAACCTTAGACCTTGCACAGGAGAGATGAGCCCCCAAAACACCTGGCTTTGAAAGCAATGGGGAAAGCTATAGAACTACAGGGAACAGAAAACCCCTCTTAAAGGGCTTGCACACAAACTCACTTGACCCAAAGCCAACACAAAACACCAGATTGAAAGGTACATGGACTATAGGTGAAGGGGACCCACTTACTAATCTTGAAATGTCTGCCAGAGAGGCAGAAACCAGTTGTGATGCTCCCTGGGGACTGAGACACTGGCAGGAGTCTTTTTTTTTTTTTTTTGCGGTACGCGGGCCTCTCCCGTTGTGGAGCACAGACTCCGGACGCGCAGGCTCAGCGGCCATGGCTCACGGGCCCAGCCGCTCCGCGGCATGTGGGATCTTCCTGGACCGGGGCACGAGCCCGTGTCCCCTGCATCGGCAGGCGGACTCTCAACCACTGTGCTACCAGGGAAGCCTCAGGAGTCATTTTTGTGATCTCAGGCAACCTTGCTAATACCTGCACTGGTAGGTGCCATTTTGAAAATCTTCATCTAAACTGTACCTTGGCCGGGTCTCACAGCTAGCCAGGTAAAAACCCTGCCCAACAGTACCCAGCAGCAATGACATCCAAGCCCCACAGCTACTTTGGGGTCCAGCCCCAGCCACCAGAGCTCAGCAGCTGCAATAGCCAGAGCCCACAGCCACACACCAGAACCCAACAGCCATCATGGCCAGGCTGTGCAGCTGTTCTGGTGGCCAACCCCAAGCAACAGTGTGCCATAGCCTCATGCAGCAGCAGTCACAGCTCCATCACAACAGGAGGGTACATGCAGTCCACATAAGGGACACCCTTGAGTGCTGGCTTTGGTGGCTGGGTGGGATTGCACTTCTGAGCCCCACAGGACATCTCTTATGTGAGGCCACCCCTTTAAGACTCTGAGAGATAGCTGATTTACCTAATACATGGAAACAGAGAATTAGGCAAAATGAGGAGATAAAAGAATATGTTCCAAATGAAAGAACAAGACAAAACATCAGAAAAAGAACTAAACAAAGTAAAGATAAACAATCTACCTGATAAAGAGTTTAAAGTAATGGTCACAAAAATGCTCACCAAACTCAGGAGTAGAGTGGACAAATGCAGAAGAACTTCAAAAAGAGATAGAAACTATAAGAAAATGCCAAGCAGAAATTATAACTGAACTGAAAAATACACTAGAGAGTTCAACAGCAGATTGGATGAGGTAGAAGAAATCAAGAAGCTTGAAATCGTATCATGCATCTTTTCCAACCACAAAGGTATGAAGCTACAAATCAATCAGAAGAATGAAATGGGAAAACCCCACAAAAACATGGAGATAAAACAACATGCTCTTGAATAATCAATGGGTCATCTAAAAAATCAAAGGAGGAGGAGGGATCAAAATGGCAGAGTAAGAAGAAAAGGATTTCACCTTCCCCCATGAACACATCAAAATTACATCTACATGTGGAATAATTCTCATTGAAAACTAACTGGAAACTGGCAGAAGGATTCCTATACAACCAAGGTTGTAAGAAAGATACACATGTAATCATACAGGAAAGAAAGAAAAGTAATCAGGTCAGGACCTTCACCCCAGGAAAGGACTCTGATTAAAAATGAGATTACATGGGCACATACCTGCTCTATGGAGTGAGCAGTTCAAGTCAAATAATGGGCACCCCAATCCTGGGGTCCTACATGGAGGAGAAAAAAACCCTTGCCTGGTTGGAGGTCTGCTGGGACAAATAGAAGGGCTGTGGGAAGCCTGGACTCCACTGTAAGGATTATACATGCTGGCTAGCCCCCGAGGCAGGGCAGAGAGGGACTGTTCTAGAGGCTGCCAGGTTCCTGTGACAGCCTTGCCATATGCCCCAGCACAAGATGAACAAATGCTCTGGTCCCAAAATAAACCCACACACTATGTTCAATTAATCTATAAACAAAGGATGCAAGAGCGTACAATGGAGAAAAGAAAGTCTCTTTGGCAAGTGGTGTTGGGAAAGTTGGACAACCGCATGTAAATCAATGAAGTTAGAACACACCCTCACACCACACACAAAAATAAACTCAAAATGGCTTAAAGACTTAAATATAAGACATGACACCATAAAGCTCCTAGAAGAGAACATAGGCAAAACATTCTCTGCCATCAATCGTACCAATGTTTTCTTAGGTCAGTCTCCCAAGGCAATAGAAATAAAAACAAAAATAAACAAATGGGACCTAAACAAACTTACAAGCTTGTGTACAGCAAAGGAAACCATAAACAAAACAAAAAGACAACCTATGGAATGGGAGAAAATATTTGCAAATGATGCAACCAACAAGGGCTTAATTTCCAAACTACACAAACAGTTCATACAACTCAATAACAACAACAAAGAACCCAACCCAGTCTAAAAATGGGCAGAAGACCTAAATAGACATTTCTTCAAAGAAGACATACAGATGGGCAATAGGCATGTGAAAAGATGTTCAACATCGCTAATTATTAGAGAAGTGCAAATCAAAACTACAACAAGGTACCACCTCACACCAGTCAGAATGCCCATCATTAAAAAGTCTACAAATAACAAATGCTGAAGAGGGAGAAAAGGGAACCCTCCTACACTGTTTGTGGGGATGTAAATTGGTGCAGCCACTAAAGAGAACAGAATGGAGGTTCCTCAAAAAACTAAAAATAGAGTTGCCATATGATCTGGCAATCCCACTCTTGGGCATATATCCAGACAAAACTATAATTTGAAAAGATAAATGCACTCCTATGTTCACAGCAGCACTATTCACAATAGCCAAGACATGGAAACAAACTAATTGTCCATTGACAGATGAATAGATAAAGATGTGGTACATATAAACAATGGAATCTTACTCAGCCATTAAAAAGAAGGAAGTAATGCCATTTGCAGCAACATGGATGGACCTAGAGATTATCTTACTAAGTGAAGTAAGTCAGAAAAAGAAAGACAAATACCATATGTTATCATTTATATGTGGAATCTAAAATATGACACAAATGAACTTATCTATGAAACAGAAACAGACTCACAGACATAGAGAATAGACTTGTGGTTGCCAAAGGGGGAGTATGTGTGTGTGGTGGATGAATTGGGAGTTTGAGATTAGCAGATGTAAACTATTACATATAGAATAGATAAACAATAAGGTCCTGCTGTATAGCACAGGGAACTATATTCAATATCCTGTGATAAACCATAATGGAAAAGAATATGAAAAAGAATTGTATATATATGCATAACTGAATCACTTTGCTGTACAGCAGAAATTAACACAACACTGTAAATCAACTATATTTGAATAAAATAAATTTTAAAACATGCTCTAGTCCCACTCACTCCATGCTACAGTGCGGCACTGGATCTGAGGTGGCCACAACTGGAGAAATGACAACCATGGGATGCATTGGCAATCCAGTCCCAGAGCAGAAACGTAGGTGAGGTGGCCATGGCCATTGTTGGCACTTACTCAAGCAGCACCCCAGAAATCTGACAGCAGCTATTCCACCACAGCTCACCTCTTAATACACTCAGAAAGACCACATGTGGGTCCCACTTGCCCTGAGGATTTGTTCCACAACAGGGCAGGAATGGTGGAGGCTGCATTGAATGATCAGCTGTGAGAGACAGCAGGACTTGCCCCCGAGGCAGCATGGAGACAGGTCTGCACTAGAGACTGCCAGTTTTCCTACCACCACATAGCCATGCCCCAGCCTGAGCTGAGCGAACACTCTGGCTCCTGTCATTCCATGTCACAGCATGGCACTAGATCTGGGGCAGCCACAACCGTGGAAAAGACTCAAACATGGGGTACAAAGGTGATCAAGTCCCAGAGTGGAGCCCAGGTCGGGCAGCATGGCCACTGTTGGCTATTACTCAAGCATCACCCAGAAGCAAGCTCAGATCAATGATAGTGACCATTCCACCACAACTCACCTCCTAATACATGCCGAGAGTCCATGCAGGCCCCACCAGCCCTGCAGAATGATACTACAACAAGGCAGGGTGCTGCAGAGGCTAGGGGCAGTGTCTGGCTGTGAGGGACAAAGGGGACTTGCATTTGAGTCTGCATCAGAGTGGAGCCATGGGCTCCTGCACAAGCAGCAAATTGGAACTCTTCATATGGGCCCCACTTGCTTCGGCACTCCCATCCTCTAGGGCAAGGGTCCCAGTGTGGGAAGAGGGAAAACTACACCTAAAGGGAAGAGAGTCAGCTCAGGCCCAACCCTCAGGGCTTCTGCTCCAGCAACTTGTGTTTGGACCTTGTCCCCAACAAGGCAGTAAGGGCCACTGAGCAGAGAGGAAGTCCTGCCTCACACCTGACACCACCTCTAGCCATTCTATCTCCAGTCACACCCCCTACTAAAGTGGTAACTCACAGCACACATTGAGGAAAGAAGTGACTGGCATCCACATCAAAACCAGCCCTCCCGCCAAAGGCACTGGACGTATTCAGTCTACATAGGGAAGCTCCCACATAAGAACACCAATTCGAGACCATAATAGGTAACTGTTTAACCTAATTATTAGTGAAATGAAAATCAAAACAACGACATATCACCTTACTGCTGTCAGAATGACTGTCAACAAAGTGTCTACATATAACAATGTTGGAGAGGATGTGGAGAAATGGAACATTTGTGCACCATTGTTGGGAATGTAAATTGGTGCAGCCACTATGGAAAACAATATGGAGGTTCCTCAAAAAACTAAAAATAGAACTACCATATGATCCAGCAATTCTACTCCTGGGTATATAACTGGGAAAAAAATGAAAACATTATTTTGAAAAGATACATGCAAAACAGAAACAGACTCACAGACATAGAAAACAAACTAATGGTTACCAAAGGGGAGAGTAAGGGAGGGAGGATAAGTTAGGAGTATGGGATTACTAGATACAAACTACTATACATAAAATAGATAAGCAACAAGAATTTGCTATATAGCACAGGGAATTAGATTCAGTATCTCATAATAACCTACAATGGAATATAATCTGAAAAAATTAACGGAATCACTTTGCTGTACACCTGAAACTGACACAATATTGTAAATCAACTATACTTTCATAAATAAAAGAAAATATACCTGCACCCCAATGTTCACAGCAGCACTATGTACAATAGCCAAAATATGGAAGAATTCCAAGTGTTCTTCAAGAGAAGAATGGATGAAGAAGATGTGATATATATATATATATATATATACAGGGGAATGTTAGCCATAAAAAAGAATGAAATTCGGACATTTGCAGCAACTTATTTGGACTTAGGGTGTATTATGCAAGTGAAATAAATCAATTTGTCTGTGTTCTTTTGAAAAATATCTATACAGATCCTCTGCCAGTTTTTAAACCAGATTGTTTTTTGCCTATTGAATTATGTGTTCTTTATATATTTTGGATACCAATCCCTTATCACACATACAATTTATAAATACATTCTCCCATTCATTAGGTTGTCTTTTCATTTTACTGATGGCTTTCTTCACTGTGCAAAAGTTTTTTAGCTTGATGTAGTCCCATTTGTTTAGTTTTGCTTTTGTTTCCCTTGCCTTTGGAGTCAGATCCACAAAAACATTGCTAAGACCAGTGTCAGTGAGGTTACTGCCTATATTTTCTTTTAGGAATTTTATGCTTTCAGGTCTTACATTCAAGTCTTTACTCCATTTTGAGTTAATTTTTGTGTGTAATGTATGTTATTAGTCTATTTTTTTTTCTTTTGCATGTGGCTCTCCAGTTTTCCCAGCACCTTTATTAAAGAGACTCCCCTTTCTCTATTGTAAGTTCTTTGCTACATTGCTGTAGATCAGTTGTCCATATGTACATGGATTTATTTCTGGGCTCTTAATTCGGTTCCATTGATGTATGTGCTTTTTTTTTTTTTTTTTTTTTTTTTTTGCGTTACATGGTCCTCTCACTGTTGTGGCCTCTCCCATTGCGGAGCACAGGCTCTGGATGTGCAGGCTCAGTGGCCATGGCTCACGGGCCCAGCCACTCCGTGGCATGTGGGATCTTCCTGGACCAGGGCACAAACCCACGTTCCCTGCATCAGCAGGCGGACTGTCAACCACTGTGCCACCAGGGAAGCCCTGTGCATTTTTTAATGCCAGTACTGTACTGTCCTGATTACTATAGCTTTGTGATATAGTTTGAAATCATGGCACATGATGCATCTAGCTTTGTCCTTCTTCCTCAACATGGTTTTGGGTATTCTGGGTCTTTTGTGGTTCCATACAGATTTTAGTATTGTTTGTTTTATTTCTGTGAAAAATGCCTTCAGAATCTTGATAGGTATTGTGTTGAATCTGCAGACTGCTTTGAGTAGTAAGGACATATTAATAATATTAATCTTCCCAAACTATGAACACAGAATATCTTTCCATTTATTTGTGTCTTCTTCAATTTCTTTCATCAATGTCTTATAATTTTTTGTGTGCAGGTCTTTCACCTCTTTGGTTAAATTTATTCTTAGGTATTTTATTCTTTTTGATGCAATTGGATGTGGGATTGTTTTCTTAATTTCTCTTTCTGATAGTTTCTTATTAGTGTATAGAAATGCCACAAATTTCTGTATGTTGATTTTGAATACTGTTACGTTCCTTAATTCATTTATTAATTCTAATAATGTTTTTGGTGCAGTCTTTAGGGTTTTCACACATATCATCTGTAAACAGTGACAGTTTTACTTCTTCCTTTCCAATTTGGATGTCTTTTTTTTCTTGCCTAATTGCTGTGGCTAGGACTTCCAATACTATGTTGAATGAAAGTGGCAAGAGTGGGCATCCTTGTCTTCTTCTTGATGTTAGAGTTAAAGTTTTCAGCTTTTCACCACTGAGTATTGTATTAGCTGTGGGCTTGTTGTATATGGCCTTTATTATTTTGGGGTATGTTCTTTCTGTACCCACTTTGTTGAGAGTTTTTACATAAGTGGATGCTGAATTTTATCAGATGCTTTTTTCTGCATCTATTGATATAATCATATGATTTTTAATCCTTCATTTTGCTCATGTGGGGTAGTACATTTATTGATTTGTGGATGTTGAACAATCCTTGCATACCTGAGATAAATCCCACTTCATCATTGTTTATGATCCTTTTAATGTACTGTTGAATTTGGTTACTAATAGTTTGTTGAGGTTTTTTTGCATCTATGTTCATTGGGGATATTGGTCTGTAATTTCATTTTTTAGTGGTGTCCTTGTCTGGTTTGGGTATCAGAGTAATGCTGGCCTTGTAAAATGAGTTTGAAAGTGTTTCCTCCTCTTCTGGTTTTTTGTTTGTTTGTTTTTGGAAGATTTTGAGAAGGATTGGTGATTGGTATTAATCTGTGAATGTTTGGTAGAATTCACCAGTGAAGCTGTCTGGTATTAATCTGTGAATGTTTGGTAAAATTCACCAGTGAAGCTCTCTGGTCTTGGACTTTTGTTTGTTAGGAAGTTTTTGATTACTGACTCAATCTGTTACTAGTAATAGATCTGTTCAAGTTTTCTATTTTTTCATAATTTGATCTTTAAAGATTGTACATTAATATGAATTTATTCATTTCCTCTGTGTTGCCCAATTTGTTGGCATATAATTGTAGTTGTTGCTTATGATCCTTTGGATTTCTTTGGTGTCACTTGTAACTTGTCTTTTATTTCTGATTTTATTTGAGTTCTTGCTCTATTTTTCTTTATGAATCTAGCAAACTTGTTCTTGATTTTGTTTATCTTTTCAAAGAACTGGGTTTTGGCTTTATGGTCTGTTCTATTGTCTTTTTAGTCTCTATTTTATTTATTTTTGCTGTGATCTTTATTTCCTTCCTTCTACTAATTTTGCATTTTGTCTGTTCTTTTTCTAATTCCTCGAGTTGTAAAGTTAGGTTGTTATTTTATACTTTTCGTGTTTTTTTGATGGAGGCATTTACTACAATGAACTTCCCTCTTATAACTGCCTTTGCTGCATCCCATAAGTATTGTTGCATTGTATTTCTATTTTTATTTGTCTCTAGGTATTTTTTAATTCTCTTCTGCTTTTTTTCATTGACCTATTGGTTGTTCCATGTTGTTTACTCTCCACATATTTATGAATTTTCCAGTTTTCTTCTTGTAATTTATTTCTAGTTTCATACTATTCTGATCAGAAATGATGCTTGATATGATTTCAATCTGCTCAAATTTGTTAAGACTTGTTTTGTGTCCTAACATATATCCTAGAGAAGGTTCTATGTGCACTTGAGAAGAATGTGTATTCTGTTGCTTTTTGATCGACTGTTCTGTGTGTAATTATTAAATTCATTTGGTCTAACATGCTATTTAAAGCCAATGTTTCCTTATTGATTTTCTGTCTGGATGATCTATCCATTGATGAAAGTGGAGTATTAAAGTCTTCTATTATTACTGTACTGATGTTTATAGCTCTCTTTATGTCTGTTAATATTTGCTTTATATATTTAGGTTATCCTACATTGCATGCATAAATATTTACAAATGTTATATCCTCTTATTGGTTTAACCCTTTTATCATTCTGCAGTGACCCTCTCTGCCTTTTATTGCATTCTTTCTTTTAGAGTCATTTTGTCTGATAAAAGTATCACTACCTCAGATTTCTCTTGATTTCCATTTTGAGAGCATATAATTTTCCATCCCTTAACTTACAGTCTGTATGTGTTCTTATGTCTGAAGTGAGTCTCTTGTAAGCAACACATAGATGGTTATTGTTTTGTTCAGCCATTCAGCCTCTGTATACCTTTAGGTTGGTGAATTTATTCCATTTTACATTTAAAGTAATTATTGATAGGTATGTACTTATTGCCATTTTGTTCATTGTTTTCTGGCTGTTGTGTAATTTCTCTGTCCCTTTCTTCTTCTCTTGTCTCTCCATTTGTGGTTTGATGGCTTTCTATACTGGTATGCTTAGATTCCTTTCTCCTTATATTTTTTACATTTACTACAGGTTTTTGCTTTGTGATTATCATGAGGCTAACATATAACAAGTTATATTTATAAGTTGGACTTTTAATAGGAAATTGACAAGCTAATCCTAAAACTTATATTGAACTGCAGAGGATTTATAATCGCCAAGAAATCTTGAAGAAGAACATGTTTATTATAAAATATTAAAAATTAAGAGAATATGATATTGGAGCAAAGATAAACCAATTGTACAGAAAAGAAAATCCAAAAATAGATCTACACATATGTAGTATCCTGATTTATGACAAATCTCTACTGCAATTCGACAGAATAAAGGATGACCTTTTCAATAAATGTTGAGGAATCAATTGCATACCCATAGGGAAAAAGTGAGCCTTGACACCCTATCTCACATCAGAAACAATAATTAATTCAAAATGAATCATAGATCTAACTATGACAACTAAAAAATAAATAAATATTTTAGATGAAACGATAGGGAAATGTTGTCATGCCCTTGAGTCAGGCAAAAACTTGTTAAACTTGAAAAGTAAAATTAATCATAAAACAAATTAGATTTCATTAAAATTAAGAACTTCTGTCAATTAAAAGACACTCGTTTTGGCTGGAAGATGGTGGAAGAGTAAGACGCGGAGATCACCTTCCTTCCCACAGATACACCAGAAATACATCTACACGTGGAACAACTCCTACAGAACACCTACTCAAGGCTGGCAGAAGACCTCAGACCTCCCAAAAGGCAAGAAACTCCCCACGTACCTGGGTAGGGCAAAAGAAAAAAAAGAAAAAACAGAGACAAAAGAATAGGGACGGCACCTGCACCAGTGGGAGGGAGCTGTGAAGGAGGAAAAGTTTCCACACACTAGGAAGCCCCTTCGCGGGCGGAGACTGCAGGAGGCGGAGGGGGGAGCTTCGAAGCCGCGGAGGAGTGCACAGCAACGGGTGCGGAGGGCAAAGCGGGGAGATACCCGCACAGAGGATCGGTGCCGACCGGCACTCACCAGCCCGAGAGGCTTGTCTGCTCACCCGCCGGGGCGGGCGGGGCTGCGAGCTGAGGCTCTGAGGCTCGGGTTTCGGTTTTGGACAGAGCGCAGTGAGAGGACTGGGGTTGGTGGCTTGAACATAGCTTGAAGGGGTTAGTGCACCACGGCTAGCCGGGAGGGAGTCCGGGGAAAAGTCTGCACCTGCCGAAGAGGCAAGAGACTTTTTCTTCCCTCTTTGTTTCCTGGTGCGCGAGGAGAGGGGTTTAAGAACGCTGCTTAAAGGAACTCCAGAGACAGGCGTGAGCCGCGGCTAAAAGCACGAACCCCAGAGACGGGCGCGAGCCGCGGCTAAAAGCGCGGACCCCAGAGACGGGCGGGAGACGCTAAGGCTGCTGCTGCCGCCACCAAGGGGCCTGTGTGCGAGCACAGGTCACTCTCCACACCCCTCTTCCGCGGAGCCTGTGCAGCCCGCCACTGCCACGTTCCCGGGATCCAGGGACAACTTCCCTGGGAGAATGCACGGCGGGGCTCAGGCTGGTGCAAAGTCACGCCGGCCTTTGCCGCCGCAGGCCCGCCCGCACTCCGTGTCCCTCCCTCCCCGCCCCTCCCTCCCCGCCGGCCTGAGTGCGCCAGAGCCCCTGAATCAGTGGCTCCTTTAACCCCGTCCTGTCTGAGCAAAAATCAGACGCCCTCCAGCGACCTACACGCAGAGGCAGGGCCAAATCCAAAGCTGAGCCCCTGTGAGCTATGAGAACAAAGAAGAGAAAGGGATCTCTCTCCCAGCAGCCTCAGAAGCAGCGGATTAAAGCTCCACAATCAACCTGATATACCCTACATCTGTGGAATACCTGAATAGACAACCAATCATCCCAAATTAAGGAAGTGGACTTTGGGAGCAAGATCTATGATTTTTTTCCCTTTTCCTCCTTTTGTGAATGTGTATGTGTATGCTTCTGTGTGAGATCTTGTCTATAGTCTTGCTTCCACCATTTGTCCTAGGGTTCTATCCGTCCATGTTTTTTTTAAAATTTTTTTCTTAATAATTAATTTTAATAACGTTATTATACTTTACCTTCGTTCTTTCTTTCTTTCTTTCTTTCCTTCCTTCCTTCCCTCCTTTAGACAACGAATCATCCCAAATTGAGGAGGTGGTCTCTCAGAGCAAGATTTATGATTTTATCCCCTTTACCTCTTTTACTGAGGGTGTATGTGTATGCTTCTGGGTAAGATTTTGTCTGTATAGCTTTGCTTCCAACATTTGTCCTAAGGTTCTATCCATCCCTTTTTTTTTTTTATAAATAAGAATTTTTTAATTCAATAACTTTATTGTACTTTATTTTATTTTTACTGTATCTTCTTTCTTTCTGTCTTTTTTCCTTCTTTCCCTCCTTCCTTCCTTCCTCCCTCCCTCCCTCCCTCCTTTCTTTCCTTCTTGCCTTCTTTCCTTCTTTGCTTCTTTCTTTCTTTCTTTCTTTTCTTTCTTTCTTTCTTCCTTCCTTCCTTCCTTCCTTCCTTCCCTCCTTTCCTTCTTTCTTTCCTCATACTTCTACTAATTCTCTCTACTTTTTCTCCCTTTTAATCTGAGCCGTGTGGATGAAAGGCTGTTGGTGCTCCAGCCAGGAGTCAGGGCTCTGCCTCTGAGGTAGGAGAGCCAACTTCAGGACACTGGTCAACAAGAGACCTCCCAGCTCCACATAATATCAAACGGCGAAAATCTCCCAGACCTCCATCTTAACACAAGCACCCAGCTTCACTCAACAACCAACAAGACACAGTTCTGGACAACCTATGCCAAACAACTAGCAAAACAGGAACACAACCCCACTCATTAGCAGAGAGGCTGCCTAAATCATAATAAGGCCACAGACACCCCAAAACACACCACCAGACGTGAACCTGCCCACTAGAAAGACAAGATCCAGCCTCATCCACCACAACACAGGCACTAGTCCCCTCCACCAGGAAGCCTACACAACCCACTGAACCAACCTTAGCCACTGGAAACAGACATTAAAAACAGCAGGAACTACGAACCTGCAGTCTGCAAAAAGGAGACCCCAAACACAGTAAGATAAGCAAAATGAGAAGACAGAAAAACACACAGCAGATAAAGGAGCAAGATAAAAATGCACCAGACCTAAGAAATGAAGAGGAAATAGGCAGTCTACCTGAAAAAGAATTCAGAATAATGATAGTAAGGATGATCCGAAATCTTGGAAATAGAATGGACAAAATGCAAGAAACAGTTAACAAGGACCTAGAAGAAATAAAGATGAAACAAGCAATGATGAACAACACAATAAATGAAATTAAAAGTACTCTAGATGGGATCAATAGCAGAATAAATGAGGCAGAAGAACGGATAAGTGACCTGGAAGATAAAATAGTGGAAATAACTACTGCAGAGCAGAATAAAGAAAAAAGAATGAAAAGAACTGAGGACAGTCTCAAAGACCTCTGGGACACCATTAAATGCACCAACATTCGAATTATAGGGGTTCCAGAAGAAGAAGAGAAAAAGAAAGGGACTGAGAAAATATTTGAAGAGATTATAGTTGAAAACTTCCCTAATATGGGAAAGGAAATAGTTAATCAAGTCCAGGAAGCACAGAGAGTCCCATACAGGATAAATCGAAGGAGAAATACGCCAAGACACATATTAATCAAACTGTCAAAAATTAAATACAAAGAAAGCATGTTAAAAGCAGCAAGGGAAAAACAACAAATAACACATAAGGGAATCCCCATAAGGTTAACAGCTGATCTCCCAGCAGAAACCCTACAAGCCAGAAGGGAGTGGCAGGGCATACTGAAAGTGATGAAGGAGAAAAACCTGCAGCCAAGACTACTCTACCCAGCAAGGATCTCATTCAGATTTGATGGAGAAATTAAAACCTTTACAGACAAGCAAAAGCTGAGAGAGTTCAGCACCACCAAACCAGCTTTACAACAAATGCTAAAGGAACTTCTCTAGACAAGAAACACAAGAGAAGGAAAAGACCTATAATAACGAACCCAAAACAATTTAGAAAATGGGAATAGGAATATACATATCGATAATTACCTTAAATGTAAATGGACTAAATGCTCCCACCAAAAGACACAGATTGGCTGAATGGATACAAAAACAAGACCCTTATATATGCTGTCTACAAGAGATCCACTTCAGACCTAGAGACACATACAGACTGAAAGTAAGGGGATGGAAAAAGATATTCCATGCAAATGGAAACCAAAAGAAAGCTGGAGTAGCAATTCTCATATCAGACAAAATGGACTTTAAAATAAGGAACATTAAAAGAGACAAAGAAGGACACTACATAATGATCAAGGGATCGATTCAAGAAGAAGATATAACAATTGTAAATATTTACGCACCCAACATAGGAGCACTTCAATACATAAGGCAAATACTAACAGCCATAAAAGGGGAAATCGACAGGAACACATTCATAGTAGGGGACTTAAACACCCCATTTTCACCCATGGACAGATCATCCAAAATGAAAATAAATAAGGAAACACAAGCTTTAAATGATACATTAAACAAGATGGACTTAATTGATATTTATAGGACACTCCATCCAAAAACAACAGAATACACATTTTTCTCAAGTGCTCATGGAACATTCTCCAGGATAGATCATATCTCGGGTCACAAATCAACCCTTGGTAAATTTAAGAAAATTGAAATTGTATCAAGTATCTTTTCTGACCACAACGCCATGAGACTAGATATCAATTACAGGAAAAGATCTGTAAAAAATACAAACACATGGAGGCTAAACAATACACTACTTAATAATGAAGTGATCACTGAAGAAATCAAAGAGGAAATCAAAAAATACCTAGAAACAAATGACAATGGAGACACAACGACCCAAAACCTGTGGGATGCAGCAAAAGCAGTTCTAAGGGGGAAGTTTATAGCAATACAAGCCCACCTTAAGAAGCAGGAAACATCTCGAATAAACAACCTAACCTTGCACCTCAAGCAATTAGAGAAAGAAGAACAAAAAAACCCCAAAGCTAGCAGAAGGAAAGAAATCATAAAAATCAGATCAGAAATAAATGAAAAAGAAATGAAGGAAACAATAGCAAAGATCAATAAAACTAAAAGCTGGTTCTTTGAGAAGATAAACAAAATAGATAAACCACTAGCCAGACTCATCAAGAAAAAAAGGGAGAAGACTCAAATCAATAGAATTAGAAATGAAAAAGGAGAGGTAACAACTGACACTGCAGA